>NC_134316.1:27838258-28153972 GCF_964195595.1 Calonectris borealis | reverse complement strand
TGCTGCCACATGGCACATTAAAAGCACAACTAAGTAAACAGCTAAGTGTTTCCCCTGATTTCCAGGAACAGCAGAAATATATTAAACCTAAAAAAAAATATACATCCCAGCAACTGGTCTCTAGACATTATAAAGTTGCTTCAGAAGTGTCTCTTCCGTTTCCAAAAGGTACGTTAAATAGGGAAACAAAATACTTAAAAATTCAATTCTGGCACTGCTATAAAGCGCCACATCTCTATACAATGTAGTGCGCTATATTTATAATGCTTAACTTTGGGATGTTGCTATTATGTGTATATATGTCTATATGTACATATATGCATACATATATTTTTATATGTACGCTAACATCCATACTTAGCAATTTAAAATAATTCAGAATACCCTTTCCTTGCTGCCTTTCCAGATGTTTTTTTTACTTAATGAAAGAAACAGAGCAAGGATTAGAGAACAGTTTCAGAGAAACACAAAGTACACTGACAAATACTGAAAAGATAAATAAATGTTTTCGTACTCACAGAAGTGATACCTTACATATGCCAATTACTCCCTCATGTTATCATTAGGAAAATGTGATCCTTGACAAAAATAGATTTAAAAGACATTCAAATTCCAGGAATTCACTTCCAGCAGAAGTGAAAGGAAAAAAACTGTGTACTCGTATTGTTTCATCTGCATATTAGTTCACATTCTTTTTTTCTCCCTTTTCTCCACTCCCTGCTTGAATACTCCCCTCTCCTTCTTTTTAAGGGAAGAGAAATTAAATGATCAATTAAGTGATCTCAGTGTTTGCCACATTCACCTGTGCAAGTCCCTATCCATCTTAAGCACAATTCATTACATTAAAACAAGGTTTAAATAACACAGAAGGCTTTATGCAAGTACGTCAAACAGGAATTTCATCAGAGGCGGATACTTTAAAAAAAAAATCAGATTTACAAAATTCTTACTGATGAGTCCTGTTCTTGCCAAAACAGTATTTATATTTTCATATACAGAAACTAATTCTAAAAACATAATTTAAATATCCCTTTTAAAAACACTGCTGGTATTTATTGGCAGTCTCCATTATAATTTTAGATGTATTGCAATAATGAGTAATTTCTACAGTTTCTCACTGTACTCTCACAAATCAATTAAATAATATCAGTTTCTGATTTTATTGGTCTGGCACTTTTCACAATAACTACATTTTGTTGTGGAAAAAATGTGTTTTCCCTCTAGTGACTATTTGGCAAATGTGTGTTGAGTATTTCTATCAATAAAATGGCTCATTTTTGTTTACTTCTCTATGTCCCAGTATCTCAGAAAATTTTAAAAAGAATGTACTCAGCTAGCAAGGGGCCTGTTTAACAGCTTGATGCAGCACAAGATATTTCACACATTTTGGGTGAGTCACAAAAGTGGTGATCTCTTCAAAGTGTCTGAAGAGGTGGGGTGAACAGTTTCGAGAAAAGAATTATTTAGAAGTACACTCCCTATTAGACAATAAGAAATATTTCAAACCAGTGCATAAGTACATTTTTAAAAGCAAAGAGATGTTTGCAAATGGTTATGAAATACTTCCACATGTGATCATATTTTCACAATAATGGTGACTATCAAACATTTTATTGCACATTAATTTTTATTGTTGAATAAGATACTGGAGCCAAGAATACCGTAGACTGTAAAGCACAGCCTGTTGCAGCATATTTCCTGGCCAACTCTCCGTACCACAGATGTCGGGCTGCTATCCCAAACCATTCCACATATTTACTGGTGCTCTCATTTTTTCATATTAGAAGTCCTGTATTTAGCTGCTCTCCTCAGTAGCATTAATCAAGCAGTTCATAAAGTCTGTTGTTAAATGCAGCTGCAAACATCTAACTGCTTTGTGAAGCCACTTGTTTCATGTTCCCCTTAAGATCAACCATCTGCCATTAACAGACTGAACGGCCTGTGACTTAGGTTGAGAAAGTTGTTCAAAAGCCAGCTAACATCTTGTTTCAGAGGGTACCTTTGAAGCAAATGCCTAATGTCAAGTTTAAATATAGGTCTATGATTAAGTACATGGAGCCATCAGAGCTGAAATACAAACACTGCCAATACGTGTCCTGCTAGAATTAAATTATAGTCTTCCAAAGAATAGTCATAAAGCCTCAGGCAATATTAATAATGGACACCAATATAATTTCAACGCAAAGTAATCACAGGCCAGAGCTTCCAGCAAAGGTATCTGCACCATTACTGAAGACTTTTTTCAAGTTCTTAGCAGCCCAACACTGTTCCTACTAACATCAATGGGCACACAGGCAAACTTTGCACATGTGAACTGAAATCAACTGCCTTCCAATAGAATTTTATAAATAAAAACATCCAGGTTTAAAGTCATATCTCAGGACAGCCCCAGACGGTGTATCTCACTGAAGCCAGAAAGTGTCCAAAATATGAAGGTTTGTAAAGTACTAAACTTCACCATGGGTGTACAGCTGATTATTGTCCAGTTTTTTTACATAGGCCAGTGTATTTTTTGGAGGCAGAGAGTACCTTCATTGGCTAGGAGAAAGGCAGGAAATTTTTCTTTGGCAGGTTGATTTTTTTTTTTTTTTTTTTAAATTAGCAGATGTTTGAAGCTGCTCCAAGGTTTGGAATGTTGAATAAATCCCAGTGGAGATAGATTAGTGGCAGAAAACAGGTGAGGTGGTCAAAGGTGGATGTAAATACAATTTATCAGATGACTCTGCAATTTGTCACATTGGTATCACCATTGCACATGTGGCATATATAAAAGGTTTGGCAACTAAGCACAAACATCATTCCTCTAGCCAGTGTAGTTAGAAAGGAATTGTATAGCAACCCAGAGATGTGCTACCAATAAATGAATCAAGAAAAATCCTAGAAAAAATTACTCCTTAGTTTACAAAAACAAAATTCTACAGTGTGCGTCCTTGCACTAAGAAAGGATATGGGCAGGGGTTCTACTAAAAAAAACCCAAACCACAACCCTCCCCCCAAAACCAACAAACACACATTCCCACCCCCACCTTCCAAAAAAAAAAAGTTCTTCCATAACTGGCAAACTAAGCTAGGCAAATACTAGCTCTCAGACTAAGCATGAGTCATAACATGACCAGTTTGTCAGGTCAAATAGTTCAGATATGTTCCTAGACTCCTCCCACATGCTCGATTCTCGGTATCTTTAGGTGAAGCTTTCTACCACTTCTGATTGAAAAAACATCCTACTCTGCTGGATGATTTGTGATTACCTCAGTTATATTCTCCTTTGTCATCCCCAATACCACAGCAAAGCAGTATATCCATGCAGAAAGTCATGGCTCATATCTTTAGTATAAAATATTGTATTTCTTCTCAGCAAACAAACAACCAGGCATTTATCAGTGTGCTCTCTGCTATCTTTTTTTGGCCTCACAGACTACCAGGACAACCTCAATGGAATGGACTTTATCTTTAATATGCTAAATGTTTCCAGACAAAAAACTGAAAAGCTGAATAAAATCAGGGGACTGGATGCTTGGTCACTAAATTGGCTACCTGAGAACAGTGTCATCTTCGCTGCAGTAACAAAAATGTGAAACAAAATCCAGTGGAACATACATGACATTACTATCTTCTATGCCATATGACAGGTGTAGTGCTTCGATCTTCTTTTCTATATCATAAATACTTAGCAAAACATATGAAGAATGCATATATATATATAAAAAAAGATTACAGTATCAGTTCCTTCATATACCTCATAGCCAGAAATATGGGCCTCCATATAAACAATTGTCTTCCTGGCAAGTGAATAAATTAAATTTATCAGAACTGTCTAAGAAATACTGAAGTCTGTCTCTTCCTCAAAGTTCCTAATTAGTCTAATTTAATATTACAGCCCTAACACCATTTTATCCATCCATCCAAATAAAACCATACGATGCTCTTAAGTTGTAACGAAATGCTATAGCATCAATGTGCTAATGTAGTTAGGACTGGGAGTTTCCCTTCATGAATGAAGAGACTGTCAGCACCAAGCAGCACCCACGTACATATCAGGAGTCTTGGTGAAGAGGTGGGCCTGAAGAAACTCCCTCCCCCTCTCTCCAGCCCAATTCAGCAGAGGACTCTGGTTGAAGTCCAGCTGATAGGAACAGCTGGGAATTACAAGAAGGGTGTTCTCAAACAAGGGGTCTTTGGTTTTGGAATCAGTTACCCCTGATTGAAGTGGCATACATTTGATGACTGACTTCATCTGCTTGTAGAGGCTATTTTTTGCCACTAGGAATTTTAAGGGAGGAAAGCTGGAATTTAAGTTTTCCTCCTTAGTAGAAGCAGGCTTTCTTAAGTAGCACTACAAACTGATTATGTTAATTGCAGCATGTTCATAATAGTTTTGCTAGACTGCATACATTGTCCAATAGGTTTAATAAACAAGCAGATAAGCAATATAAATAAGTGCACAAAAATATTAGAAGCAAGAGTTTTTTCAGCCCACCAGCAGTGGTGATTAGCAGCTATCACCACCAGGGCCAGGATCTAAGGTAGATACCATCATTGACAGGAACGTTTGTGTTCCTGGCTCAATTTTAGGATGCAGCTGTACATACATCAATTTGGAAAACCTAATTTCAAGAATGGTGATAAATTTAACTACTGTGAGGAAAATAAAGAGTGTAGCTGAGTATACAAAACTACCAAAGATATAAGTGGAAAACAAGATGCATATATACTTGGAAGTGTTGGAACTGTTACTGTATCCAAGAGCTTCCTATTTTAGGGACCCTTCTATTGTGGGTTGGTTTGGTTTTTTTTTTTTAATTCAGAAGATCTACCTGAAGGTTAGTGTGCACTCTTGGGTCCTCCATAATTTTTCATTCATGGCTTAAGATTATGGAGTTACTTTATAATTGATAAGATTTTTCTCAGACATGACAAGCAAGAAATAAACATGCAAAACGAATGTTACATTATCTTATTCTACCTCTAGGAAAAAATGGAACAGAAAAGTGTGAAAGCACACACTACTATGTGTTAGTGAGGTACAGGTCAAGGTATTTCATAACTAGCTCTCCCAGACAGGTTTTCTTAGGACTTCAAACAGAAATGCATAACTAAGCATATCTCAATGAAGTAAAGCAGTAGCAGTGTTCACACTGTATGCTTGCTCTGTGAGCTATTCTTACAGTGCTCCAAACAAGACTTCAGAACTGGATCCTCCTCTTAAAAGTATACAAGAGAGATATTAAATAGTGTCTCAGCTTGCATCATTTACAAAATGGAAAATATGCAAATGGAAAATAAATTACAAAATGGTGTTAACTTGATTTGTTTTCACATATTCCTACCCAGCAACTGCAGATGTCTTCACAGTCCTCTTCAATAAACAAACAAAAAAAATCTCTTAAGAGTCCAACTCTGAATTATGTCCGTCTCCTCCTTCATTGATCAGTGGGATGTACCCAAATTTAATTATCTTTGCCCTTTTGAGAAAAAAGTAACCCCCAGGCTTCAAAACAAATTATCTCGCTTTTATTTCTGACACATCTTCCTCCTCACACACCCATCTCTTTGCTTGTCCTGTTGTCCGTTAAAACTTTTATGCCTTAAAACTTCCCACTTTCCATCTTCCCAAAATAATACTCTTCTAGCAACCTGAACAGTGTGTGCCAGAACAGCATATTGTCATTACACAAAAAAATCAGTTTGTAAACTTATGGCTAGACAGGACCCATCGATATAATATTCAAGCCTGAAAAACAAAAAATACATCTTGAGTAAGGAAGGAAAACATTATATGAAAAAATAAATACAGTAAAATATTAAGCAGTGACGTCCTAAGCTAGGAGCAGTAATTCATCTTTTCACTGTTGAGAGTCAAAGAAAGAGCATGGATAGTTACTGTATATTCTTAATGAATTTACTCTATCATTTATTGAGGCCCAGATTTTTGGTAATGAACACACATCACGATGTCTAGACACAGTTCATACTTCTGGCAGAGTCCCTTGCATTTCAAAAGTCATAGCAGAGTCTTCTATATGGGAAGCTTTTCAGAGATACTTTCAGCTCTTGCCTTGAAGGACAACATGATAAATGGAAGGGTAATGCCAGAACAGTCCAGAATGACAGGCAAATGCTTGCAGGGCAAGTGGCGAGAAGCAGATCTTGTTGCAGAAAAAGTTAATGCATTGCATTGTTTTATACTGTGGCCCACTGAAGGACGTGGCACAGTGTGAAGAAATGAATGCTGTGCCAAAAAGAAATTCCGTACTTCTAAAGACCAGCATGAATTACGTCTTCTGACATCTTTGCTTATTTCAGCTCCCGTGTAAACATTAATGTATGTGATACATACGTGAAGCTATCTACTACAACATACTAGAAAAAGGAAAATATTCTACTGTGCTCTTCTTCTGCAACAGCACGGATTACAGAACTTCGTCTGATTACTGTTACCACTGCAATTTAATAAGCCTACCTCCTGAATGTAGCAGCAATGCTCTTAACCCCAAAATATTTTAGTAATTTTATTAAAATGAACTATTGTACAATAACTATATATCTATATCTGAAACATCCTATAAAACCATTGATGACTGTGGACCCACATTTCTTTGTGAAGATTGAAGGTGAGAAAAGGACTATTAATACGTGGACTACATATTTTTCTCATTTAAGTGAATTCTGAGCTTCTTTTCTGAAAACAAGAGTAAATCATGCAATGAACTAATTCATGCAAGAAGAAACGAAGAATGCTAATAGAATTTATTCATTAAAAAATTACTACAAAATTGCTTATACAACTTTTCCAGTTTCAAAAAATAATTTTAAATACAGTGATGGAGACTTTCCTAGTAGTACGTGGTTTTCATAAATATTTTGAACACTCTTCTTTTCCTCCCAACCTTTTTTAATCATTACAGCTCTAAAACCAAAATTTAGTTTCTCAGAAGGCCAAATTAAATTACCTTTTGATGGCTGAAAGTTGGCATATGCGATACAAGCTGTGCTTCATTCAAGTCCTCAGTCAGCTTGGGTACTTGTACTATTTTCATTATGCTAGCATCTACAGTAAAAAAAACACCAAACTCAGGGCTCCTAGCGCTAAATAGTCTACAGACATAAGGGAAAGAGGGACCAAAGAGCTTACAATTCTAGTCAATGAAAGCCACTTGCCATGGTTTGACCTACCTGGAATGTCAGTAAAGCTGTCTTATCACAGAGGTGAAGGAGTGAATGGAAATAGAAACTATGGAAACATGACTAGGTCAGTAATGGAGTGCGGGTGATGCTTTGATTGAAAGGTCCTGCTGCTTGCAGGTTGGTGAATATCTGGCTTCAGAAAAGTACATAATTGAATTAACAAAAATTAAAGGAAGTAAAATGCAGTCTGCAGACACATCACAATTGTTCCTGAGATAGTTTTCAGATATAGTGCGAGTTATAAAAATATTGATGGGATAATTACATGAATGGAAAGAAAATACAATTTTTCCCTTTTTTGGAAAGAAAATACAATTTTTCCCTTTTTTTGGTGTTCCATGCACTGCATTCTCACTACTGCAATATACACAGCATTGTACATGAAGCAATACTGATAGCAAACAGTCAATAGTCACTCATCTGTGAGCTGTTTAATAGAATTAGGGCTGTATAGACTTCAAACTAATTTAGGTCTGAGCCAGTTTAGGTCCACATAGAGCCTTAATCCAGAAGAGCTGCACCAGTGCAGACCTCTGTCTCATCTTTAGGCCAAGTGTTTTTACGTCCACTGTTGTCATCACCAAAATTTTCCTTCATTGCTCCATTAAGCCCTCAGTGTACATTCTTATGACTTAATTTCCCTGTTTCCTGTGGCTTCACTTACTAGGGTTATCCCAACCCTTCCTCTTCCCTATCCCAAGTTACCCTAGGTAATTAAGAGTTCATTATATATCAAAACATGATTGGTTTTGGCAGCAAAAAAGGGTTCACATAGTTGTATTTTTTTTCTGGAAAGCAAACTGTCTCAAATCCTGAGCCTAACATCACAAATCTGCATGTGCTACTATGCTAGAAGCTTCTGCTATGACAATTTATGTTCAAGCAACTCACAAACAGATTAAGTTAAAAAAACGTAGTATTGCCTTACCTAAAAACAAGAGGAATTCAGAAAAGTAGGTGATAAATAGAGCAAACTAGTTATTTAAAGTGTGGGTTCATGTAAGGAAGTTCCTCTGAACCAACACAGGTATCTGTGAGCTAATTGATCAGACTCACTTTGTAGTCAGAGAAACAAGCACTGTTTTGCATGGTTTGACTCACCCTGCTAAAACAGGTCAGATGAGAAGTATCCTAAAGAGCCTTACTTACACCTAAGGACTCCTAAGGATTATAGAGGGAGCCCAGAATGACTAACACAAATATAGCCATCTAAAATAACCTGATAAGAATTTGCTTGTGTGTTGCATATGCTATTTATACCTGTATATATGCTCTTGGAATATACCACCAATGAACATGGATGCTTGCTCCTCTGTCATTTAGGGATGAAAACGAATGTACATGCATGAAAATTTTGCAGAGGCCAACCAAAACTGTTTCATTTCAATCAGTATATTCAAATCACAGATCCAAAATCTTGAGAGTAAGATTACAATTTCTGATGCTGTAGTCTAATCAAGCAGTTAAGTAAAGAAGGTGAAGTCAACGTATTTCTCACAGGATCAGCCGCTCAAAACCAGTGCTTGCTGCAGTTTGTGTACCTGTCTGCTCACCAGGAAACTTCCACTGGAAATGGCAAAGTGAGAAAACATTTTCTGCTCTTACCCTCTCAAGCTCAAGACCTTAGTGCTATAAAAAGAGAATTCACTGAGTATGAAGGAATATCAGTATAGTGTGATGAATATTAATATAGTGTGACAAATAACAAGGCTGCTTAATTCCTTTGTCATTCTCAACAGCCAGTCTCCTTAGGACTCACTAATTGAGGAATGACAATATTATCATTTAAGACTGTTTTTCAAACTAAAGCTGGCTACTAATTGTATATAATTCAATTAATTTGCAATCTCAGTCTCCCTTTAATCCCCATGCTATTTTGAAACACATATCCCCAAATACATGATTCCTACTTGGAAACACTTTGCATCATCTAACAGACACACCTTACAATTCAGCAAGTCTGTTGTTCAGTGGTCAGTTTTTAATAGAACCACATAAGAGATTTAATGTGCATGATCTTTAGTAGGTGCCTTTAGAATCACAAATATAGATCAAGATCAATTTATTTAGTTATTAAAGACTCTGAAAGTAAAGCATATGCCTAGAAGCAATGAGCCAGACACCCAAAATGACTGTTTTACTGACTTGGATACGTGTTTTAGAACAATTTATTGATTTAAAACTACTTTTTACAGCAACAAAAGAAAAATCATATTCTTTTGAGGAACTTGCAAAAGATTAGAGTTTAATTTTTACATTCTGTAAACAGACAATATTTAATCTGTTTAAAATTAAACTCTGAAGATCAATCAGATAGGCTTTTGAAGGGCTCAGACACCGCAAGTAGTTCAGCATTGTACTTGCAAGAGATACAGCCAGTTGTTTAACCACACAGATATCATTTAGTCTATAACTTAAACAAGCATTGATAAAGTTTTTTTATAAAAAGATGCTATCAGCAAAACAAACACAGTATTTTGTACTACTTCAAAGCTTATTTATAATGTGTTTAGAAATATTCAGTGGAAACAGGAAAATAATGTCTTGATTTTCTAAACTTTACAACATCTGCTTTTACTTACTTGCAGCACTGTAAAGTTCTCCGGATTTCAAATGGGTAACTTTTTTCTTTTGTCTGGTCCCAAATTTGAAAAAGTGTTCACATTATTTTTCTTACCCCACACAATTTTCCATTTTTGACTTATGAGTATCGCCATATGAAAATCTCTGCAGCCTTCTAACAGTGGTAAATACCAGTTAGCATAACTTACATTTTTAAATAAGCACATTAGAAACCTGCTAGAAATTACTCTTCCTCAGAAGACTAAGATTCCTACATCTTTATAATTTCCTGATATACATAAGTAACTAACCCTTTTTAACGAGATATCATGCTGTTTATTCATACTACTGTCTCCCAGTCAGGTATAACCTGCAGAAAACATTCTTTTCAACAAATGCAGTTCTTTTCACTGGCTTGGTTTGTGGAATTGACTACAACCAAAGGGTTTCTGCTTTAACATTTTTTCCATCTGTAAGAAAGGATGCAACCTGTAATCCTAGACATTTAAGATACAACAAATGCATCTGTATCCCCTTTAACATTTACCATAAACTGTTTGAAGATGCACTATTATATATAGCTTTATTGATTCTCCTCCACTATGTAGAATTAAACCTGTTGCTGATTTAGTGAGAAGTCCTATCTGAAGCCTTCAAGTACACGATCACATACTAGTTGATAAATATATAGTAACATCATAGGTAACTTCCCCTACCTGCTTAGATTAGAGGAAGACAAGCTACTGAGTTACTGCTCATGAGTTACTTTCTGGCTGTGCCTAGGCTAATAAGCTGGGTGCCTATTGCAGAGCATTTTATGTAACCATGTACCTTGGTCTCCTGATCACCCAGAGCAGCTTCAGCTATTGCATGGTCTGGCTCCCATCTGGACTCGTACTCAGGTTTCCCTTCCATCAATCAATAGCACCTGAGGGGACAGCAGGAAGGAGAAAGGAACTGGTGGAAAGCTGGGGCTCAGACCACTGTTGGGATACGTGGCTGCAGGGTGAGGCAGAAGGCTCAGTTTGTGCTCGAGTTTTGCTGCAACATGAGATGAGGTCAGTCGGACATGCCTAGATCCCAGAGGTTGGAAGTGCTTCCAGGTCTACTAGCTTAAACCTAGCTTCTGTGTGCCTGACAAGCAAAGGCAGTGAAGACAAAGATTCCCCATATAGTCCTTGAAAAAACAAGGTGCTGTTGTGCTGTGCTGTAAACAGCTGCATAGGACTGATGCTTCTTTTTCTCTTTCCAATTCCATAACAATAAATGCTTAGTTTTAATTGTACCTTTCTGCTTAAAGCCATTATTTTTCATACCTATGTCTGGAATAGCCAGTCAAACACAAGGTTTGCCATTGGCAGCATGGTACATGCAGACATGTAGACTTTGTAACCTATTTCTTTACAGTGGAGTGGAGGTGGAACTAGTCTTCTCGATCTGACCATCTCAGGCTGAATTCATGTATACCGGTGATTTTATATCACATTCAAATCTGCACCCCAAATTCTCCTTTTCAACCACTTTTCAAAGCTTGACAAGCACACTGGATTCCTTTCATCTCAACCAAACCTACAAAACATCTGGACTGTTTTTAAACCCACTTTTGGTAAAAACTGTTTGAAAGTTTTATTTTACAAGTCTTTGCTTAACTACTGCCACATAGTAGTAGATTTAGCAACATCTCTGCAAAGTTCTAAGCAGAATTTTCACACATATATGTACTGATGGGTAAGTTTAATATTTTTGGTGCATGGGTTACCAGGTTACCATGGCGGCAAGTTACCTGAACATCAAAAATTTTAAGGGGAAAATCCCTGACATGAGATCACTGACACCATAATTTGAGAGCTAGACCCACACAGCAATTTACACTCAAATCCCCAAGAAGCATTTTAGAGGTCTGCTCCGTTTTGGGTACTCAAATACTGTTAACTTCAGTGACTATCAGGGGAGTCTCTGACCCCCATTAAGGAAGATATGGGCAAGAGAATTCAAAATTTAGATTGTCAGAAACGCTTCATATTTTCTGCCAAAGATACCTGACAACACACACTAGAATCTACATTTTGGTATGTTACAGGCTACATAGGCAGATTAACTCTGTTTCTCTGCTGCATCCTCTATATGTGATGCTCTCAGATCCCCTATTGCCCACCTATCTATGCACTTCAGTTCTCCATCCACAACTCATCAGCTTGAAATCTTTTAGGCAGACTATTAGAGCAAAGAGGGTTGGATACTCAAGACTAATCTTAATGCTTGAATCACTTCTCCGAAAGCAAGGAGGGGTGAAATTAATTTCTAGATCCAGTAGTTTCAGCATATTTTTATACATGTTGTAACACAAATTCCCACTAAAACAGGAACTCATGACTCTTGACAACATATCAATGCCTCAGTTATGAGGCTAAAAAGCCATATTCTTCTGTATTCATCCTCTTTGGCCAAAGTCCAGCTGTTTGAAGCTGCCCGAAGTTTCTAGTTCCTCAGTAGGAACAAAAGAGAAATCTCATCCTCTGCATTTTCACTTAGATGGGTCCCCTGTTCTCTTTATTGGAAATAAAAGTACCTATTTCAAAGACATGGATTCTGCTCTCAGAGCATAGCATTTGCTTACTTTACAGATATAGGCCCTTCTTTGTCAGTCAGTTACATAGCAAATAGTGTCAGGTATTTGAAGAAAACTAGCTGTGGAATCAACCACTTGACTTCAGCTATGTATAAAATGTCTGTTCAAGCCAGTGGGGGCAGGATGTTAAAAAAAAAAAATCTTGAGTGAGCAGTCACAGTCTTGGTAAGCTTGTCAGTGTCTCTCCCCACCAAGGAAATAGGTGACAGAAGTCCTCTTCTCACTACTTAGTGTATACCAGGCTGTACTTTAAGACCCCAATTCAGTTCAACCACTGTGGTGCCAGAGGGGATTTGTTGTCCTCATGTAAGTAAAATCATGTCCTCTAATATCTTTTGCAGGGTGTCAAAAGACTCAGGGGAAACTTCTTAAAGCAGTGAAAACAGCTCATTGACTGAAATGTGCACTTCAGACATCTTCCCCTTTCTATATCATAAGTGTTGCCAGAAACAGCCCTGATTCTCCAGTTTTACCTCTGACTCAACATGTGGCATACTAACTAGCCAGGATAGTAGCAACCTTTAAAAACTCACCCCTCTGTGGTATTATTAATCAGCCTTCTTGTTCCTCAAATAAATTACAGGTGTGGACTTACACAGGTAGGAATTAACTCAAAAGGCTGAAGGAATGAAGATAACTTGGCATTTCAGAAACATAAGTTATCAAGTTCTAAGCTTCAGCGAGACTGATGGGGACAGCTCAAAACTGCTAATGCTTCAACATACAATGAGGCCTCCTTGTGCCATGCATTGCTGTGGGGCATGGCACCTGTAGCTGCCACTAAAGATCCTAGACCCCAGTCTCAGCTGACCATTGCAAGAAGTCCAGCTCCATTCTCCTCCACCTGCCCATATGAATTGCTCTCTACATTGGTCCATGCAGAGGAGAGAAGAAATGGTGAGGAAGGAGGGAGCTGAAAAAATCTAGCATCCAGCAGAACACATGTGTAGACAGAAATAGAAAGTAAGGGATGGTAGGTAGAGAGTAAGATTAGAGGACAGTTTATCTCAGCTTTGAAAAACTGTTAGTTAATTAAAGGATGGAATGATCAACCATAAGAAACTTCTCTACCAGATAACTTGTGGGACATACTTTTTAAAAGCCCCATGATCTTTGTGATGGACCTTGAGAAATGCTTTAGGGTAGAAACAGACCAGTTTTCCCACTGTATGGCCCTTCTAAAACTTCTTTTCTCTCCCATTTGTAACCAATGTCCCATTCTAACTGGCTGTACAAATGCTAAAACAGCAGCTGAACTCGCAAGAGAAGCCAGAAAATTCAACTTGCAGTCCTCTGCATTTATTATTAGACAAGCCTCCTTAGTCAAATAAGTCATGTAAATGAATGGGAACAAACTGTGTCCTTTTCATCATTTGTTTTTTCATTACATGTAAGGAAGGGGATGCCTAATCACTATTGTCACCAACTACTTGTGGCTGGTCAAGTTCAATAATGAACCACTTGATAGTCCTCGTGGGGAAAACAAAACTGCCTGGATAGCAAGAACTTTTGATTTTGCGTTACTGCAGTTATTTATTGGTAAAAATTACATTTCAGATTTTTACTCAAAACAAGCATGGAATAAGCAACTGATAATTTGTTTTCCATGCTTGAGTTTGATAACTCAGTCTTGCTTCTCTTATACTGGCATCACAACCACAACAACATTAGTAATTCAAACTCTAGTTTGTATTTGGAGCCTCTCTCAGGATGGAACTCAAAAGCTTAAAGCATGGGTAAACATTCTGCTGCCAAATCTGTTGCTCCCCATTCCCTACCACCCCTAGGCAAGGGCAAAAGATGGAGTTAATTTTTAAAATTAAACAAACAAAATATTTGGTCACTTAGTTTCAGTTTCTTCTGGCATTGATATCTTATGGGTACTATATCAAGCCATAAAAAATAAATAAAAGGGAGCTGAACATTTCAAACACTGTCAGTGAACTTTTCTCCAGTTCAGTGAGGTTAATAGGCCTTTTAATTTACAAATTCATAAGAATAGGATTATATTTGGTTAATATGTTCTTTATATACTCATAGAAGTCTTATTACCAGAAATAGAAATTAGTTCCTCATGACAGAAAGAGTCACATTAGTTGTAATTAACAGAAAAGTCACATTCAAACAGACTTAAGACAGCAATAGCTAATTACAGCAACTAAAATGGTCAAGCAAGGAAAGTTGTGAGCTTGCAAACTCTTGGACAAATGATTAGACTGCAGCATGTCAGTTGGTCCAGAGAATCCATTCAAACAAGTTAAAAACATGCACAAGTAATTTACAGGACTGGGAACAAATCGATGATTTCATTTTGGGATCGACCCAAATAAATTTCAGATCCTTCACAAACTCCTTGCATAGCAGAAAAGATGGACCCATGTCATGTCACACTGTCAATTGTCTACATAAAATCTTCAGATCCACACAATACTGAATTACAAGGTTCAATGTTATTTTTATTCTATGTTGACATTTACTCTGCCTTGTAAGAAATGTTACACAGTATCCATAAATCAACCGAAAACAGGAAAACAATTCGGGAGTTCACAAAAGTTTGCCTTTTTTGTCTTTTTTTTTTGCCTTCTTTTTTTTAAGGGTGGCAAGCACAAAATATGCAGCACCTTATTAAAACATCAGGGCAGTAAAAAATGGAAAACTAAAGGAGGAGGTTCTCTATCAAATTTTCTTCTTGCAGTGTGAACCCAGAGGAAGAATTTAACCCGCTGAACATTCCAATTATTTCTTCACACTAAGAGAAGCTTTGCTCAATGCAACAAGCCATAGTTCTCCTTTGCACAGCTATTTGTAGAGAAAATGTTTTATTAAAAGAACCTTCAAAGTGACAGTGTCAGCATGCACAACTTCCATTCCTTTCGTATGCTTTTCTAAATGTCAAATCAAAACATGGCAATGCGATTAAGTACACTGGTAACCATAGTTTTATTATAACTGCCTTATAAATCACATTATAGCTAATTAATCTAATTAACAGTCCTATGTCCCAGATACATTACAGGAAAAGACCAAATCAATCCAGCCTTGAAGAAACCACTAATATGTCTCAGACACCAATCCTGGATTTGTTGAACATTCATTGAATATCAACCTGCTGTGAAAATATTACTATACCTGCTGCTTTTATGGCACTAGATTTTCCTTGCCCTTTTTCCCTTAAAAAAATTTTAGGAACAGAGAAGTTAATGCTATAAACTAAAGATACTTTGCTAGTGGCTAAGCATTTCAAAGATAACTAATTAAGCTGAACCTCTTATAAGTTTTAAGATTCACAGGTTGAAAGTTTAGTATTTTTATGCTATGTACCTTTTTCATCTGTCCAAATTAAAACACTGGTACACAAACAAAACCACACTAAGTCCCTTGAAAGTTGGGCTGAAAAGTCTCACATTTTCAGAAGGTAAATAAAGAGCATGTTGAAGCAGAGCAGAGTTTCTAACGAGTTAATGTAAAAAAACCTCATGCAAAAGCAATCCGCATCAAAGCTAGCAGGCAATACCCTGACAGTCATCCATCAAACCAAAAGTCCCCTTAATAAATGCCAATTATAGGGCAAATATGCACAAACGCGGAGAGCATAAGCCATGGGATCATTTCCTTCCAAGAAAATTAGTGACCAACAAAACACCCATGCAGTGTAAACTACCAGCCTGCCCTACAGCAACACTCACTCCTGACCGGAATACTAACTACTATTATTATTTCACTCCTTTTTATTTTATTTTATTTTGTACTTTTGCAAGAGTTCAGAGCCACACAGAATTTTGTTTGGGGTTATACAAATTCCTTCACAATTTGTATAGAAGTCTAACATAACTTTTTAAAAGCCATGACATGCCTATAATGTATACAAAGTCTCTGACTTCCGCCGTAAGCGAGCCTTTTTCCTAACTTAATCATACTCAAATTTCACCCCTTTTAAAGATCCTGATTCAAAAATGTTCACTCATTCTCCACAGTCCACAAATTTATACCATCTCTTCCTGTCGTATTGTATGTGCATAAATTAAAAAAGAATGGTCTTGTATTAAGGACTGAAAACAGAACATTCCAAGTCCCCACCCCCCAAAATCTAACTTCAATTTATCAAGGAAAATGCTCAATACAAAATATACATTCTTATAAAATTATCCTTTTGTGTATGGATAGGATGTTTTGAATTTGAGCAGTGTTATGTTTCCCAAACCTAAAAACAAATGGTAGTACAGCATGCTAAAGTCAAACGAACAATATTAAAAGCTTCTCCGCTGTTACATTTGCCATACCTCTGATTCATTTCAGCCCCTTTTGCTATCACCTCTTGCATATCACACCTGACCAATGTTTTTGTTCTCTCAAGAGCAGATTTTTTAGATTTATTGTATCTGATATACAGCATACTGAAAAGTAGCACATTTTGTCATATGGAGTGTCAGAGGTCCATACCTTGAGGTAACAGTTGAGGTCTAAGATAAAAACATTTTGCTAATAAGACAAAGCAGCTTTGCAAGAAATACTTAATACTACTATCATGACAGAGAGAATTAATTTCTTAGATGAAAACACATTTGCTATATTTATAGAAACGGATTAGAAAATGCTACATTAGTCCTAGCTTGATGTCTTACCTAATTGACCTCTAAAGTGACATCTTCCATCACACAGGCTGGCCTGTGCTATATTCGTTTATTTCTATCTTACCTAAAATTATGATGAATGGTCTGAGCTCCATTCAATTATTGAAAATGTGCAAAGAAACAGAAACAATGAAACTGGCAAAGTGCTCTGCATTCTTCGGAACAATTTAGGCTAATTAGCATCAACTTCTCCCCCATTCATCATACCCCTTTAGAAATATAAACAAACTGTCAGCTCTAGCCTAACAAACAGATCACTGAGCTACTTAACACAAATTATTCTTACATGAAAAGCTCCTTCTCAGGCAATATTCTCCTCTAGGGCATCTGGGAAGCTAAGCTATTAAAATTGAAGACATATGTTTCAGTCAAACTTAACTCCCAGATTGTAGTGATCGCTGTTGTGACAGTTTTCCGTCAGCATGCTGCTGCTGGCAATGTACTACATATTTAAACAAAGCGATGCAACAATAGACTTCAATGGTGCATGTTCATTTAGTACAATATCAATACCACCCAATTAGCATCCTACACCTAGAAGTGGAACTATTAAAATTATTGCTTAGGTACAGCTCAAATCTCACATTTCATTTGGGGTTTCTTTTGGAATTACAAGTTCCGTATGTTCCTGCAAGCATGCAGAAGGCAGCAGCTATGCCAGTGTCAGCTATGACAATAGTTTGGTAATTCAAATCAAGCTGCAGAGGCAATGCTCTGAAGAGACCAGAGGGGAGCACTGCTGTCACTCCTGGGTTCTAGCTCAAACTTCCCCATAGGTGCCACAAATAAAAGGACAGATCTAAGCTAAAGGAAAACAGAGAGGTTTGCAGAGCTGAATTCTTCCTTAACACTGTGATTCCTCTGCCACTTTGAAAGCCAAAGTGATAATGAAATACTCTCTTCCCTTTCTCCAAAATGCAGAAGGAACTAAATTTGTCCCCCACTCCATACCTGACTAAGACTTTTGCGCTAAAGCTAAGATACTTTTCATCACTTCAGTAAAATAGTTCACTCTGGTGAAAGGA
Source organism: Calonectris borealis (assembly GCF_964195595.1). Taxonomy (NCBI): domain Eukaryota; kingdom Metazoa; phylum Chordata; class Aves; order Procellariiformes; family Procellariidae; genus Calonectris; species Calonectris borealis. The sequence continues at coordinate 28,135,940 of NC_134316.1, read as the reverse complement.
AGAAATAAACACTGGCCTGGAGTTTCCTGTCTCACAGGTATTTGAGAGTATTTGAGATTTCATGTGTACATAAGAATAAGCCTTTTCCAGTAGGAACTGCAAAACTGGGGAATATCCTCCACTGTTTTTTAGAAGCATGCACACTGGCAAACACCATTTGGAAACTCCAGAGATACTGGAAATAAGCAATGGTAAGGAGCTGTTTCCTAATTGAGTTGGGTTTTTCTTTTCGATCTATAAAAGAAAATTCTTACTTATTGCCTTGGTTCCCTTTAAACAGCAAAATATGTAATTGGAACTTCGTGAATTAAAAGAGGAAGACTTTCCCATAATTTCTCCTTTGATTTTCTTTCATTTCTCTGCTTTGCCATTTCTTCCTGGCTCTAATTTTGTCTTGCCAGAATCACTTGTAGTACGTGTCATAGCTTGCCTTCTTTTTTTCCTTCTTCTTCTGAGGAAGGTAATGAAACCAAGTAGTAGCAGGTTTGTGGCCTGTTTGCATAAAAAGGTGTAGTCTGAATTTAATTTTTTTTCATCTTTGGGTGAGAGGAGGAAGGAGGATCTTCCTTTAACTTCCTGATTTGGCCCTCACTGCTGGCTGCACACACAGTTGCTTTTTCCCCTTGGATACAGAACTTACAAGGCCTGGAGGCATACAATACAGATGGGAACCAGAACAATTAGATATGAGGTGCCCAAACACCTCCATAGTGATACACTACCTACCAGCAACAGAGATACACTTTCTGAATCAACACAGATCAAGATATTATTTCTTGCTTCCAAAGAAAAGGATCTTGCATTAAGACATGACAGCCACTTCTAAAAGTGTTTTACACACTAGTGCTGACCGGAAAGCCTGATCCTAGAAGTGTTACACAAACAGACTGGTGAGATTTGAAAGTGAGCACCTGGACAAAGGCTCTTGCCTATCTTTTCTGAAATGATACCACAGCTATGGGCTTGATTGACCCAGAGAATTGGTGATGGAGTTCATGTTTATCAAGAGAGAATGAAGAGGGATTTTACAGTGAGAGGACTAAAAATCTGTTTCAGACATCATAAACATAAATTGATACTTCACAGTTACAAATCAAGATTTTAAGCTAGACAGAAACACTTGAGGTCTGAAGTAAAGAGGTGCAAGTCACAGCACAGAAACAATACTTAAACTCATGTTTGTAGATAAGACTGCTCAAAAGCTAGATGCAGATGTAAGAAGAAACAGGAAAAAAAAAGTCTTATGAGAATCTCAGAGGGCTGAAGTGAAAAAAGAAATTAAAAATATCTGCCTTTGTTCACACTAGAAGACAAAAAACATCTAGGAGAAAAATCGAAAACAGAAACCAAGGGGAAATATGCATTCAAGACTAGGGCAAGTTCTGACAAGTTGAGAAGGATGGAGTACTGCTTCAGCAACTTCACTTGGAACAGGGTATTAAAAACCTTTGGGCTAGAGCAATAAGTAGTGTTTTAACAAGACAGAGGACAGAGGCTGGCTTAAGGTGAATAATTCTAAACTGTTCTTCAGCTACCCAACAACAGAAGTACCTAAATCTCATCAGATACATCGACCCAAAGAAAGAGTATATTCATGAAAATTGACCTCTAAGTTATAACACTGAAGTATAGTGTGAAATGGAAATCTTAGGATTGTATCCAGCTCCTATACCTTTCTGGTTTTGTTTCCAATGTTCACTTAAAGTAAAAGAAAAGATTAATAACTGCTCTAGAAACAGGGGCATGAAATTAGATTCAAAGGGACAGAGCAGCACTGAACACTTCTTGGATATTAGAACAGAACTGGAGGTACACCACAGACACAGCAAGGAGAATGTCACTTACAGTCAGTGGTTTTCCCCATGTTATGAAAAAGGATTTTCTAAGCTGGGGGTTGTTTTATACAGGGCAGTCTCAAAGGAGGTCATCAACCAGAAGTTTTTGTTACATTACTGAAAAGAACACAAGCAATATAGGTGTGCTACCTAACTACCAAGTCGCATATTCCAGTTCACCTATTTTTTTATTTTGTTCAGCCATTAAAAAGATATTTTCCATATCTGCATCTAAAAAGCATCTAATACACATGAACACACAGATTTCATCTTGAGTTTCAACTGCTGTCTCAACAGCTACAAATCTGTCCTTATTTTTAAGAAGCTATATGCATGTGAACATGACTGCCTTAGAGCCAAATAAAATAAATATTAAATCACATATCTGGAAATTATTTCCAAACTGGCATCAGACTTTCACTGAGCTATGCTGAAGCCCAGAGAAACTTGCACGCTATATTTTTACCATTATATTATATAGATCAATTGTGCAACATTCAAGGATTAGTTTATTATTTACACTGAGTTGCTCTCATGTGGCTGTTATTTAATTTTTTCCTTACATTTTCAAGCATGTTCTGTTGGTTCAGAGATGTTTTCTTCCTGGTTGCAGTGCCTTTTTAAGGCACAGCATCAAGTAATAGAAGCAGACAGGAAATAAGCGTTGTTGCTCTCCAGAGGATGATTAAGCAAGTCTGCACAAGTTCCCCGAAGTTCCCACAAACAGGCTCTTATGTAACAACATATGTTTTCAAAGATAATTTCTCTGAGCAGTGAACAGTCTTCATGGGAAAAACAAACTAGCTTTATAATAAACACTGTGGAACATGAAATAACTGTAAAATACAGAGCACTATAAATGAAGTAAATTATTAGATACTTTAAAATACTATAGCAACCGATTCTCATTTACATTCCTCAAAATTAATCTTGGTCAATAAAGTACCTGGGTCCTGTAGTCTCTTGCTTCTGCAAACAAAGCATATTCCATGTTTCTTAGAACCTTATCTGTAACACTCTGGGGCCAGTCCAGATGATTGTATTAATGCAAGTAGTCCAGATGACTTCAGTAGACTGCTTCTGTGCAGAAAGCAGGATCCATCCTTTTCCTCACTTACGACCAGAGTAGAATTTCTTTTAACTTGAGAAAACTTTTTAAAAAACGTCCCCTAACATTTCCCTTGTGTTAGAGTATTCAGTACAGCTTGGATAGGTTGAAGCCATTCAGTATTGCATAGTTTTTATTGTTTGAAAAAATACACACACATTATAAAACACTAAGATTTTCTATATTTCTCTGTAAAATTAAACAAAACTGAATCATTTTATTACAAGAATTTTAAGCCTATAAAAGTGGTTATTTAGATTCACATGATAAAAACATTTGACTAGCTAGCATTAGACATGAAGATAGACTACAACATACTTTGATTTTCCTACCAATAAATAAAAATTTTGGAATGTGAACATCAAAAAAGTTAATGGTATTATGCTGTGTAGTTTGTTAAGTTTTCAAGTTACTTTCATTTCACTTACGATTTCACTGCCCATTTACAAAGATTTGATATTGCAAAGGTAGAAGAGCCAGGTCAACCAAAAATGCCAAAGTTAACTACGCTCTCACAAACCAGAACCCCAGGCTGTGTTCCAGCAGAGCATCTTGTATACTCTGAAAATCTGCTAGCAGCAAGTCTGATTTCTATGAACCATACTATGCATTTTATTTTCACATTACATGTACAAAGGCTTAGCATGCTGTGTATTAAAAACATTGCCCAGATGTATAAAATCACACACAGCTTATCCTGTTATTCCCGAAATCTACAGCTTAATATTTCACATGACAAGAACATCTATTCACAAAAGGACTGGATGCCCTTAACTTTTTCAACTAGTCTGACATTGCTGCCATATACTGATTTTTAAAGCTTTTTTAAACTGTTGTTCCCAAGACACAGAATAAGCATATAACACAGAGGTTTCCCAGACAAAGCAGTTGTTTTCAGCATTGCAAAAGCTATACGGTCCCCATTGAGAAATTCACTTTATCTTGTCTTTCTCACAACAGCACCAAAGCAAGAAATCATACTACAGTTAAAATCTAATGACAATTTGCCATTTTCTCATGCCCATATGCTATGTCTTTTCAATATTCAAATATCTTGAAATAAATATACTTTTAATGATTTACTATTCCTGCTTAGCAGGTGCTTTCTTGTACTGGTGCATGCCTATGCCTGCATGGTTAAGAGTAGGAATTCACTTTGTAGGATTGTTTAGTCATAGAAACTGAACTAGATGTGACCTAACAGGCAATTTTCCTGGTCAAACAGGATCATTCAATTCTATTCTATTCTAGTCTATTTTCTAATGAGCTGTTAAAGGACCCAGGTGATAAGACTTTCACCACTTCCTTCTTTCACAGCTTGTAGATCTCACTGCTTGAAAGCGATACCAATAGTCATTCTTTCGAGCATGGTGTTTCATTTTCAACTCCTCTTTCTACACATGTTATTTTTACTCCACACCCAATTATAATTCAGTCCCAAACAATGGCCAAAAAACAGGTGTGATGAGGATTGTCACAGCAACAGATATTAAAAGGTATTCTAATGTATCTATTTCTCTCTACTTTAAAAATTTGAGCAAAATAAAAAATAGTAAACCTTTCACTCAAACAGCAAGAGCTGAAGCCAACTATTGTTATACCATACTGTTTCGCGTATGATTTTGATCTCGGTTCTTACTCTTAAGTGACTTCAAGGAAGTTACAAAGTGAAACTCCTAAGTGAGAAATGGAGTGAACAATCTGCAATTATGTTGATCTGAGCTACTCCTAATCACAAGAAAAAGAGTCCATAAAGGCAAGAATTGCATCTCCAAAACATGTATAAAAAAGTAATAGCATTGTAACAGCTTTAAAAAAAATGAAAAAAGACAAGAACAGCCTTAGTGAGGAAAACTGAGAAGACAACTGCTACAGAGTTAAAAACAAAGCTTCAAAGATACATAAATGCTGGAAGGCAAACAAATGCCAACCTATGGGACTGTAAGTCTAAAGGTCTGGTAAGAGAGACTGCTTGCTTTGTTCAGTTGTGCACAAGTTTGCTGTGCTCCCTTAATACACATCTTTTTCAACTAGGGTAATCACAAAGGTATCATAAAATAGATAAACCAAGTTATTTTCCCATCTTCTCTTAGGTCTGGCTTAGTACAGCCCCTTAATACATTACTCAGAATAAAAATTAAGGAAGAAAAATGTAAATTTTTTCTGTCCCTCTTAAGCCTAATGAGGTGATCCAGAGCTGAAAATCTGCCTTCCAGGTCACATAAGCCTCTGAAGACAACAGATGGAAGCACTGTAGTTAACAGAAGCATCAGGAAAATCCAAAAAGCTGCCAAAGCATTCCTGCTCTTCAGTCAGGAACCGCAGAGTTGCCAAAAACTGGGGTCAGGAACAGAACTGACAGCTTCTGCAAATGCTTTCCAGGCTATGAGAGTCATGATTCTCAGGGCAGTTGAGCTCCCTAGTTGGGCCTGCATTAACTTGAAAAAGCTTTTTTTTTTTAAAAAAAAAAGCCATGGGTGGGGAGGCAGGCCCTAGGCCTGCTTCTGGACTAAAAATAATTTATTTGCATTTTAAAAAACAAAACCTGTCGCTCAATGGGAGCAGAGAAGATGGGCTCAGGCCAAAGCCTGTTTACAATTCCACCCCAGCTGACAGATGTTCTTTGAACAAGGGAAATTCCTGCTCAAGCAATTAAAGGGCTATCTAACAAACATGGAAGTGAATGGGAGTCTTCCTACCAAGTTCACCTAAGTGCTGCATCAAACCAAGCTGTCAGATGATTCAGTGACTGTTATTCCTGAAATTTCAGTTCCTATATTAGCACAAATAGACTCCCCCATCTTGGTACATCCATAGGAAGAATCAGGTTTGGGGCCTAAGTAAATGTACATTTTTTGCTTCAATGCCTGTAAACTGGCTGTTAACAGATCTTTGCATGCATGTGGATGTTCATTTAAGGGGTAATTGAAGCACTCCTCAAGCCTTAACCCTGAAATGGAAGTAATCATTATCAGCCTGCCGAAGTATCCCACAAACACTCAAAGAAGTGTCCAGGAACAGCTGGGTCTTCAGTTCTGCTATCCTGTGCAGCATGTACACCCCACCAGCCATTTCTTCTGGAATTGTCACTTTGGCTGATTTAGTGGGCACAGATCCAATTCACAGTTCTTCTGGTTCACACTTTTGTCAAAGTGTCATTTTGAAAATGCCTATCAGAAGGAAAGACGCAATACAGTTTACCTTATGTTGCTTTACTGCCTATTTTAGTGACTCCACAGTAAGCAGCTTGTTTCAGGACATGCAACTGAAGCACAGGAAGAAGTGCCACTGAAATGGATGCTATACTAACTCATTTTGAGGCTAGTGTTTTGTTTGAGCTTTTCTCACTATTATCAGAGGAACAGGCATTTATCTTCGTCTCAGTATCCCCTCACTCAACACACACTAACAAAACTTTCAAGGTCTGAAACTGCTGCTTTGAGGCTAAACCCACAAAGAACATGCTGAGAAATGCTGCATGCTATTGTACTTACGTTAAATTCTCTGCCTCATTTGTGCAACGCACACTGGATTAGGTAGGATTCCTGAATGCTTGATTCACAGACAGGGTAAATACCATCGAGGTTCCTCAAAAGAGCCAAAAACAGAGGACTCAGTTGAAGAATAGCACTGGGACATGCCAAGGAGAGGGAGACACTCCCCCTTCAGTATCAGGCACTCAAGTTCTCAGCAGGTGTAAGGCATCTCTTTCTACCTGGTATTTTCAACCTGCAGCCTCATCCTGGAGTTAGATGTATTAACATTTGTTCCTCTTTTGAAAGAGCAATGATGGTGATTGTACCCGCAAGCTAACAGGTAAACAAGTCAACAGATAAATGTATTATAACATCAAGGCAAGGGAAACCGATTCCTTGCCTGTCTCTACAAAAAGGGATTTAAACCTGCGTTTTACATGTCCAGGAGACTGCCCCTAAATGCTAAGCTACAATAGAACTGTATGAGGTAAGTTGATTCATTCCCTTCTGTTCAAACCAGTCCATTTTGTATAATTGAAGATCCACTTGATCAAAGGCTATACACTATGGCCTAATGGAAGAGGCACTCATGTGGGAGGCAGGAAGTCCAGATTATAGTCTCAGCTCTGAGGAAACATTTAACACTTAAACTGAAACTTCCCTCCTTGCCAGTAGGTTCCAGTCATGCTTAGTCTAACAAGCACACCGCCCTTCTCGGCCCTTAAATCTTTCATGCGAAGGTGTTCAATACAGAACGCTGAGAGCATGAGCCGTTCCACACAAAAACTTAAAGCGGGCACCATACTACCCCAACGCAGTGAATAATGCAGGCTTGAGTTTTCACAGGCAGCTGAAGGAGCTGAACCCAAGTCTCTTGCATCACAGTTGAGTGATCTAACACTGGAGAGCTAGAGAAAGCAGATGCAGGACAAAACTGTGGGGAACTATCTTTCTTCCCACAAAGGTTTATACAAAGCCTGATCTTATGAAGCTGCTCTAAACATGTCTGCTGAATGGAGCCCTGCACAGAAGATGAAGGATGCCTACCTACACTGTTAATCCTAATACAGTTTGGACACGAGTAAGTCTACAAACTGAACATTTATGCCTAGCAAATCCAATTATTGAAAACTGAGCTCTCATTCAAATGAAAAGTGAAAGAACTTTTCAGAATCAAAAAAATCAGGCACCTAGTCTACAAAACCAACTTAAATTTGAATCCTAAAGGTCTGTAGCCCTTAGACTCCGTTTGTTTCAAGAATATTTACATCTAGTATTTCAGCCAAACAGTTCTGCTTTGTTTTTAAATGTATGTACATCTGTCACATCCAGGCAGGTAAGTGTTAAAAGCAATGGGAAAACAATAGGAGGTTAAAGTATGCAATGCAATAAGAATGTTTAGCATGCCCTGACACTCCAGCCCCCCCATCGCCCCCCACCCTTCAGGCATCTAATTGTTTGCTTTTCCTCCTACATACAATAATGAAGTGAACTACAATCAAAGTGTGATGACAAATGGTCCCAGGGTTTGCATTCTTCGGAATATATTGGCATTTGTAAACCAAAAAAGAAAGATAGATGTAATCAACCACCCTCATACAAGAGAAGGATCTGGAAGAGTATGTTGGCAAAATCTTCAAACCACATTAAGCACTAATTTGAAAGTATGTTTGAAAGGAAGAAAGCAATGCATCTAATACCAGTTTATTTGTGTAACAACAACTAGAAACTGAACTTGTTAGACATATTTTGAAAGATGGAAACAATTAAAATACTTAGTGATCTAAACAGGCACTGTATTTTAAAAGAAAAGAACTTTAAACAATCAAGGTTACACATATCCACATTTTGTTGACTAATCCTCACCTTCCCTTGATCTGCTAATATCCAGTACTTTTATTACATGGAAATATTGCATCTGTGCTTACAGAAATTCGCAGGAGCTAAGTCTGCACAAATACATTTGCCTATAGAAAGAGTGATACATTCTCACGAGAAAAACTACATCAGCTGCAGGATGGCAATTGTTATGGCTCCAACATTAAAAACTTTGACCCTTCTATACAAACAACAACTTACTGCTCCAAACACAGAATGGCCAGGCCGCACCATATCATCAATGTAACCACTAAATAGCTCATTTCACTAGTAAATCAAAAAGAACAAAGTACACTGAGAGGACATGTTACTCACGCCTTCCTTTTCGTTAGTAATATATTGACCAGGAGGGTCAAGGACTCAGTATGGGAGCAGGCTTAGCAAGGAGATGAATAATGAAATAAAGTAGTTTTAAATATTTAATACTTAAGTTCACATAAGTCTTAAATTAGGGATTAACATAACCTGCACTGTTTGCAGTCATGTTTGAAATGCAGTACTTCAGATTTCTGGACGCTGACAACCCCTCCTTCAAAACAAGATCAAGTCATTCCAAAGCCCAAGCATGAACTGTTAAAAATAGAAACATCTTTAGATACTCACTTTTGACCTGCTGCAGTGTTACCAGGCCATCAGACACACATAAGCTTCAGAAAATGCTGGCACATGTCTTCATAACATGATACTTTCTCTCCTTTTTTTCCATGCTTTGATGAGCAGCAAAATTGTTAGCATTTATAAGCATCATCATTAGCATAACATTAGCACACAGTGAAATGAACAGTTCATGCCCACAAGCTACCATTTCTCATCTTCTGAAAACATAGACATCACTACAGTGGCTATGGCTGCTTTTAGTCTTGAGGATTTTATGTGCAGCAAAAACTTGGCTATAGAGAAGGATGATACAGAATTGGAGACTTCCTGATTGATTTTTGATCTCTTTGTTTTACATGAGGCATGGTTCCAACACACACAAACACACACAAGCAGTACCATCACACTATATAATATTTGTGTTTTAATAGTGATACACCTTGCTCCGCATGGCCTGGAGCCAGTTTTGAGGAAATTCCTACTTCAGAGCAAGAGGAAGTAAAGTAGTGAAACAGGACTTCGACAGGCAACAGAGAGTCAGGACTAGAAAACATGAACAATGCCACCTTTTAAATACCGATTTAAGGAACAAACTTCAGACAGATCTGAAGTTGTAAATACAATCACAGCCATTAGAGAAACAAGTAGACAGTATACACAGAACAAATGTATCATATTTGGCCTCTCCTCCAACCCTGTTTCACATATTTTTGTGACTGCTATTCAAATGCCTTAAGTCTTCACTTCTAGGATAAAATAGGTAAGTTCTGACAGTAATACAAGCTGTACTACATATTTATTAAGGGTTATGCTCTTAAAACAACCACTGTTGATGTGAGTTTCAAGAGGAATGAAGAACTAAAAATGCATACACTGATAATATACTGTATATTATTCTTTCATGCTATCTATGCCTTCATATTTCCCAAAATATTTATATCTACTCATGATTTAATAGATGCTCAAAATTACACAGTTGCCACTGAATTCTACTAATAGCTGTGAGAGTCACTAGGACATAGTCTATTAACAGATGCACATTCTTGTTCAGAGTTAGAAGAATGAAAATGTACAGTGAAACTGTCCAACCGTAAAAGTGTTATTGGAGAGGGGAGGAAAACAACTTAAGGAGGAAAACTAGATGGTTAAAACTAAAAGCATCTCAGAATAAAAAAGATATCTGTCATCTGTGAGGCTATGTTAGTAAAAGATTCAAGAAATACTTGCTTATATAGTTAACATCATAATATGAAAACAAGAAAGCCAAGACAAGTAGTCAGTGGAGCTTAGATCTTCAAACTCCAGTGTGCAAGTAGACACTGTGCAAAGTGACAGTATCTGAGTGGGCACTGTGTCCACAGGTGCAGGACCACCAAGGTCAGCATCTGGCTGCTTTCCAAACACCAGGCCAAAGTTCCAGGTGTTTGGAGGCACTGCTCCAACTCCACCAACACCACATTTTACACTATAGGTCTTCCAAACACAGAATTGGGGTTTTATTGAAGCGAGGGAATTTGTGCCCAGACGCCTATAACATTAGTGACAATGTTTGAAAGTAATATTATAGTTTCTATGAGTGTTTATAAAATTTTCATAATTACTATGAAAGCTTGTAACTTCCAGACTACGAATGGCTGAAAAGCCAATTTTCTTCCATTTTAATCTAGAACACAGGCAATATTCTATATGAAAAAGTTATTCTTAATTTAATTATTTTTCAATCAAGTGTTATATAACAAAACTTTTCAACTAATACCATACTTTCCTGCAACACCTACAGACTGATCTTTAGCTACTTCCAGTAGCTTCTTAATTTCAGTATTTTTATCCTAAGACATATTTACCTTCCTATAGAAAAGATTGCACATAGCAAGCACCCCCATGCACACTTAGGCTTCTGTTTGCACACAGACACAGCAGCCTGAGTGTCCTAGTAAGCAATTTGCTTTTGTGTCCAAACAAGACAGCGGAGAAGCACAACACTGCCATCTCCACCTTAAATGCTGAAGTACAAGTATCACACACAAAGATTACAAAATACAGCAAACAAGAACATATGTAAAGGCTTCTAAAACTTTTACAAGCAAATTAAGAGAAATACTGTCAGGCAGAAAAATTAAGTTAACCAACCAGTGTAGTGTACCAGAAAAACATCAAAATCAACACCCTCAGATCCTAGAGGGAATAGAGCAAGCGAGCTGAAAATGCAAATTCCCCTCACATTTCCAGCCTCAGCCCCTGCCCTCAAGTGACCAGCATCAGAAAGGCAGAAGATATACTTGAAAGTGTTTCTATGCCTTGGTTTATCTGTCAGTGTTCCAGATTAATACAAACCGTAATGGTTTTTCTAGTGATGGACTTACGCACTGGGAAGCAGATGACCAGTGACTCAACTGCCATAGCTGCAATTTGCTCTTTTTTCCACGCATACAGTCAAGTGGGTTATACACTGAGCAAAGTGCAATACGAAGCCCGAAATACATTCCCCAGACCCTAAACTCAATTTAGTATATGTTCATCAGCATACCAGTAGCACAAAGAAGAGTTTAAGCAGCTCTTTCTTAAAAAGCAGAGTGGAACCTTCCTTCCCTCTTAATCCTCACACAAAGGTGAGCAAAGTCCTTTTTCCTGGTGTGGATTATTTGAATACATATCTTCCTTTAATGGTATTTGTTAAAGCTTCAGGTTACCTGAGAAGCAGGTCCTACAAGGGAAAATATGGAAGGTGACAAACAGCTTCATTAGCCACCACAATAGAGCAAGCAAATTAAATTGCTGACGTCTGCTAAGCTTTGGGTGAAGTTCAGAAGTGGAAGTGTTCTTGGCACTCACTGCAACCTGATAAAACAGGTAAGCAATCCAACAAGCCAGCTGCTACCAGAACCATTACCTACTTTTCCTCCACTGACTGGGAATTCCTGCCAGCTCCCCCAGTTCAGGCAAATAAACTGACAGAAAACTAACCCTACCAAAAGCAATTAAGTTTCTGTCACTTAAGCTCCTTGGATCAGTTCCCTAAAAGGTGAGCATAATTTCAAAGAGTTTGCTAACACAATAAGAAAAGGCATAGATAAATAGCACTGCCCCTCTTCTTCATAAGTCAATGAGGAACATTACAACAGAAGAATATATCATCAACTTAAATGCACTCAGAATTTTTGCAGATGTTAACCGAGATAATGACACAAAAGCCACCAAGATGAAAGCAACAAGTAAAATGAAAAAAGCATTCTTGTTGGTAGCCTTTGGCTAAAGCAACAGGGCTTACACAAGCAACTCCATCCCTACCAATAACACAAGCTAATTCTAAAAGCAAATAACAAATGGAAAAAATACAAAGTAGTAGACTGACAAGCACCCTTTCTGGTGTTTTAGTTTTGCAAAGTGTTGGTATACAATAACATAGGACACAGAACTAACCCAACCAAGGAACAGTTTGGAAAGGAAACTTCCAGGAGACAAGGAAGTTCAACATACAGAAAGTTCTTGCTTAGTAAATAGGGAACTTTCTTCAAGAGACAGTCTATAAAGCTTGGGAGTTTATTGCTTTAGGCATCAGAATGAACAGGAGGAACTGAGTCGATATATTTACTGGCTACCACAGGTGGGAAAACAGCTCAGGGCCTTCATTTATTTACCTAGTTTGTAGATATGAAAAAAAGGAATATTTAAAATACGTACAAAAGGGGAGACTTTGGAAGAGATCACTGATGGCAAATATTTTCCCCATCAGCAGGTTTGATACCAGCAGGGTTCTGGCAAGAACACACAGAAAAACAAAGCACACAATTGTATACAATCAGTGCATCTTGCCATTTAGGTCCTGCTTGGCACAGAACATGTTTTAGAAAAATACCTTAATCACCTGATGTTCTATGTACAAAGCATGACCATCAGAGTTTAGAAAAAGCTAGAGTTCTTGAGCAGAAGCAAAGCAAAGCAACTGGAATTTCCATTGAATGGAAACACACCTGGAAGAGATCTTAGCACTATCAGACCACTGCCAACCTACTTACTTCAGCAAAAGAGGGAGAAACACAAATATGTGCTGGGCACTGAACAATGGAAGGAAACTTGTGCTCAATCCAGCCCCAGAAGAAGAGTTCAGCCTCCAGCTCAAAGCCAACCAAAGATAACCAATACAAATGGATGCAAATCTCAACAGAAAATATGAGAAATTGAACAAGTCCCAGCTATGCTTGAAAGAAAAACCGAGATGTCCGTAGAAGTTTCTAAGGCAAATACTGACAGTCCTCTTATATCACAGTTTCAAAGTCTAATTAGGAAGTCAAGACGAAACACCAACGCTGTTACATAAATGTAAATAGGCTCAGAAGACTGCTTAGCTTTTAGCTCACTTCGTACAATAAACTCAGGAGAGGTTTCTTTAACGTCTGTGGAGTCCGTAAAAACCCTGTCCCTCACTCAGCAAGACTACCATTTGCAGACTGATTACAAGTAAGAAACTATTTCCAGATACGCACCCCAGATCCTTTAGTAAAAGGCCAATGAAGCCAGGTCCAAAATACAACAGTGTCAATGTGACTTTACATACATGACTTGGGGCAAGGGAAGTCAAATACTAAGAAGAATTTTGTTTGAGAATAAAAGTTCTAGAACAGAATAGCAAATAACATACATTAAGAACATTGCAGCCATGAAAGGATTCGTGGAAAAGGATGGCAGTGGTACATCAGAATAGCTCTCCTTCCCTGCAAAGGTTTAAATTTGTTGGAAGGAAAACAGTTTCATACAAGACTGCAAGGTTATCAGTTTTCCAGAAGAGATTTTACGGTGCTTTTCCATGCCCTATACAGTTATTATCACTAAACACAGTACATCTGATCCAGGAGTACCTGACAACAGGTTGCACATTTTAGAAGTACAAATTCAGAGCTGGCTAGATTTTTCAGCTATGAGCTGAAAAAAGCATAAAGTGACTATTCTTCCAGTTTAAAACTCTTTTTTTCCCTATAAGCAGCATGTGACAATGATCTTTTAAAATTTTTGCTTAAAATTAAGACAAAATAATTTCCTCCAGTATCATTATAGCTTTTTTCTTCGGTATGGTTTTTAATCAATTGATGTATTTTAGTCAAGCAAGGCTTCCAAAGTTGCTGAGATAGGAACCCTTTACCAGTCTATCCTACCAGATAGGAGCTTACTTTACTAGTCCCCATTCCATTCCTGTGGACTTTAGTAAGTTGTAATTAAAAATAAGGCCTGCTTTATTCAAATACTTGATATATGCTTTTAGGCACCCAGTTTTAGACACTCAAAATAGAAAAAGTAATTTTAAAGTTATTTGCCTACAAACTTTAGGGACATCAGCCTAGGCACTGCAATGCTTAGAAAATGGCTGCCTGACTTCAACTGTACACTTCAGAGCGCCCAAGCCTGCAGCCAGTGAAATAATCCAGTAACTGGTCAGTTCCTAGAGCTAGCAGCGAGTGTGTTGACATGCTGGACACCACTGGGTACCTGATGCAGAGGTAGTACAGCTCAGAAGAGATTCAGGGAAAGAGTAACTTCCATTGATTTCAGTGGAATTGAGATACTGATTAGTCTCATGGTTCAGGCACCTCCAATTCCTCTAGAACTGAGGAATGACAATGCACCTGAAAGTACACATGAAAAGTTAATGTGTTAGGGCCCAGAAAGCAAAAATGTTGTGCCTAAGTTTGCCCTCAGCTAAAAAAATTAAATCCATTATTTCACTTTTCAGACAACTTGATGGACCACCAAGGCTACTGCATATACAGTTACTCTCTCCCATGTTTGATCTGTACCACTATGCAAAAAATGAATGCAAGATTCAAAGACTTAAAAAGAGAACAAGAATGAACCCAGTTTTGCAGCATGGTGAAAAAACACTCTTGGAAAAGAGGATTTTCTTGGTTCCTGGGTTTCCTGGGCTATGAGCTAAGCCAAGGAGGGTCCCAATTCTTTCACTGGTCTCATGAATCTCCTGGGTCTGTTCTGAATTGTTGGATAAGCCAGAGGCACCCAGTTTTTGCTTATGCAGAATGCAGGCAGTCTAAATGTTGCCCATAGTCAAAACTATTTATACTACAAACTTGAATACTGAAAGGTTTACAAAACAATTAGCAAACATATAAAATATGTTCAAGTTTTATAAACAGTTCAACCATCATACAAAATGTAATACAGTGATTTATTCCTCTGTCTGAATTTAATTTCCTAACCATAGAGTTTGTAGTCAAAACAAAGACAAAGCAAGCTATCCCTAATTCCACTTGCACCAGATAAGGTTCCAGCCCTTTTGATGTCCCACTGAAGAGAGGATTTATAGAACACTGACTCAAAGTTTTTCAATTCTTCACAGGTTTTGCAATTAAGGTTCTAAGGGCAATTATAAAGATTAATTAAAGTGTAGGAAACAAAGATTAAGACTGAACAGAAAAAGACCAGTTTAAGACTCAGCTGGTAACAATCGTGATACTATCTCTACTTGACTGCAGTGGTTTTCCCTGAAGGATGCTACCCCCATTCTGCGCACAGAATGCATACAGCTCAGTCTGAGTAATAGAGCAGCATTTAGTCTTTAAGGTCCCCTCTACTTCTTAAAAATAGTTGGAAGATGCACAGATAAGGAAACAAAGGACTATAGACAAGGAGAAAAATTAAAAAAAAATAATCACAATTAAGGCAGTTAAAACCATCTCTTCCTCCTCCCTCCGAGGATTATGTCCCTGCTTCTCTACAAGTTGCATAAAACATACATAGCATCTCAGTAAACATGTCTACTTTACTTGCAGGTGTCTATCTTGAGGCACCAGAGAGGACTAATCACTCCTGCAAATCCCAGCACACCAACTGAATTCTTCAGTGAAATTACTCAAGTAGCATAAGAAGATTCATGCATAATCAAGAAAAAAAATAGTCATATGTTGTATACGTAAGTGACAATATATTACATGAGAAGATAATGAGTATTTAAATAGAAAGCCATCTTCTTTCCATTCACTGAAGAAAGTATACATTGCTATGGAGAAAAAGGAAAAGGCTATCATATAATGAAAGGTAAGATCATACTACACAAGCATAAGACTTGTTGCCCAAGTTACTTCAGCCCAATTCCAAGCATTCACTCTAGGGCTGCAAGGCTAAGCAAATGACTAGTCCAATTAAAAGTGTTGTATCAACTGATCAACATTCTTGTAACACTTTTAAAGAACACTTCTGAGTGTAGAAAATCTTTGTGTGTAGACAGTATTTAATCACAACACTCTAAAACTGCTTTATCAGCAAAATTTTCAGAAGTTCATTCTACAGTGCCCCTTATCTTCATACCAAGAATTTTCACAAGTGACATTTTTAGTAGATGTTTAAGGACTATCTGCTCCAATTTTGTGATCACTTTTTGCTTCTCAGGAGTCTTCAGAAGATACTTGTGTTTGTATAAACTTTAGTTTTTAAATCAACTTATTTTTCCCTATTCATTCTCAAAAACTACTTTTGCTTAGAGTTTGTACTATCCTTCTGTTTATTACTTAGCTGCCAGAAATATTTGAATTTCAGGTAAGTACAATGTTACAGAAGTTATATCAAATGTTAAAGTTCAATACAAGGTAGATTATACATTTTACAGATTTTCCAGATCTATAAACATAGATTGAATACCTATGCATACAAATATAGAAAAGGAGTCCCATTTATATACCACTTCAACAAGGGGTCACATTTTCTTTTAGTTCTTGTGTGAATTACCAGATGTCATCCTATTTTTATGCAAAACAATGTTAATTTTCATTAATTTTTAGAAGAATCTTTTCCATTTATTTTCCAGAATTACAAGCTAAATCCCAAATCTTGATTCAGGAAGAAAAACAAAATAACGTCTGGTTACAGTAAATGGCACCACATAGGTACCACACATTCATTCACTAGGTTTTGATTAGATCCATGCTGTGCAAAACAGCTATTGCCTATGCCTAATATACATTTGTCTATCAACATTCACCTAATAGCAACAAGCCCTAGTAGATCAAGACAGAATGAAAGCTCCTTTTTGAGGAACAAGATGAGATCTCCTCCTTTCATTCCCTTTATGAAGTAGAGATATGACTTTTATGCTGGTGTTGACCCAATATCCACTCTTACATGAAAGAAGAGGCTTCTAATACTTCAAAGAAATTTAAGTTCTTTCCAGGAGAGGGCTACTCCAGTTCTAACCCAGCAGACCTCAATGAGATTACTGAAAAATGGTGCTTCTGCTGCCTACACTTAACAAGGTCCACTCACCACGAAACACCTTTCCATCTCTGCTGGCTACATCAACCTTCCTACTCACAAATGACAGAAAACAATAAAAAACGCTGTCCCACAGAAATGTTCACATAAGAAGGGGCAAAGGGTATTTTGCAGTTCAAGTGCCAAGCATCCGATTAATGTTTTAGTGCAACCTTTGCATCAAGCTACAAAGAAAAGTATTCTGCCAGTAAAGTAGTAATTGGAAAAAAAGATATTTAGCAATGACAAGACTAGCTAGATGTCTGTTAGTACAATACTTCAGTTACAATTCGAAATGGCAGAATTCCAGCAGCTCAGTAACTTGTTTATCTAACTAAACACATTAAAAGCCAGTGTTGCCTATATAAACTTGAAAAGATGGAAGAGACTTTTTTTAATCTGTCAATCAATACATTTTCAACAGGTCAATTTTGATAATTATGTCTTCATGAAATATTGAAGACTTTTTCCAAAGTGGTGTTCGCTGTCATACATGAAACCATCATAGCCATCCACACTATGATGTTAACTGCAGCTTGAAAGAAACTATTACTTGTTCAAAACCAGAAAGTAGTAAAAAAACTAGCTACTGTTATGTCCTATTATGGAGTCTTCAACTGATACTACATTTTAAGTTTACCATAGTCTTTAACAAGTTTTGGGGGAAGGTATAAATGACATGGTAAATTTGCTTTTGAATTCAAGGAACTTTTAAAGAAGTCTGTTTCTCATTTAGCTCTCCAATGAGAAACAATATTTTCATTTGTAAACATACTATTTCATAATCAGACATTTTGTGCTTTTGAGGGTCCCCTGAAATAAAATCTACTGAACTCTAATAACTTATTTTAAAAATAAAGCAGTACCTTTTCAACATAAATCTTTCAATACTTTCTGCACCCCTCCACAATCTAACATATAAGGAAAGATTTTAAGGAAAATTTAATCTAGTGTCCAAATATAACTTACTTTAAACATGAGGTCATCCAAACATCTGTCTCCAATATATCCCTAGGGATTTAAATCAAAAGTCTGCTAAACATGTACAATCATTTTGAAAATAAATAACAGAACAAATTTAGACTTGATTATGATTATCATGCTTTTTAAAATGAAACATTTATTCTAATAAGAAAAGTCTGAACTAATTTAAACTTTATGGACATTAACTTAGAAGAGTTTCATACTCTAAATAAGACATTGCTTTTCATTTAGTCTAGTCTCTAACAATATTCATTGTTTTATATTTGCAGAAAACCCATATGCTTTCTTCTTCCCTTTTAGAAATGTCTGATCAATAAAGCTATATTTCATATCATATTAAGTAGTATAATTTGCAGAAAGAAAAAAGTTTGCTGACAAATCAGCAGAAGAGACTGATTTGTTTCCTTTTTGTCATCTAGGATAGCCATCATCATACTTCACACTAAGGAAGAATATGCCAGACAAAGCATATTGCATCTTGATACATATTTTGTTCACTACTTAGAAAAAACACAGTAGAGGCTGTTTTAAGCAAGGACCATCTCATTACCCAGTCAGTTTTGCTATGTAAAATTTTTACTAACAGGTATAATGAATAAGTGGCAGCCATGTCTCCCCTGCTTAATTCAACAGCCCCAATCCCATTCAGAATCCTAATCCCATTTAGGAGAAGAGAATGAAGCTCTCATCCATACAACACAATACTTTCTTAACAGTCTCACTGCTGCGGCTCTGTAACCACAGACTTGGAAATGAGCGAAGAGCAGGACTATGAGGACTCTCAAAGCTCTTGGGTTCTTCCAGAAGTGTTTTCTTCTCAGAATACTGCCGATTCCTTTACATAAACACTCCTTTTGATGAGGAACTGTTCCAAAGGTGAACTAGTACAGCAATCTAGAAACAACAGAGGCTACCAAGGATGTGATCACAGAAGCACCTAAAAAGGGTGCTGGACACAATGTTTAGAACATGCAGCATGAACAAAGCAAACACTCTTGTTCACACTATTACGCAATTCTGACAAGACTAGGGTGTATATACTCTTACAAGATCATGCTGACACTTGTCAGCATCTATAATAAGGCAGTGTTTCGGAAAACAAATTCTTCTAAAAATCTATAAGCAGCCTGATGTTTTGTTTTCTACTTGTTGCCACGAGGTTGTTAAGCACACATGTGTATACACCATCCCATGTAAGGCAGCATTGCAAACCTGCCTGTAGAGAAGAGATACATAACCAACCTAAAAAAGGCTAGTGTATCATCACCAACCTCAAGCATTCATAACCTCATGGCTCAGATCCCAAATTCATCTAAAAATCATGAGAACTATCTTTAAAGTTTGTTGGGGTTTCAGATTCTTAAAGCCTCTACGATTCATCATTACAAGCTTTAATACCACAACACTGAGGATAAGATTTTTTTTTTTAAATTCAAGATTTAATCAAACTTTCAAGTTTTGAAACTAAATCACATAGCTCCACAAGCTGGATGAAACATCAAATATCACAAAACCCATAATAAAAAGCTAAATTTGGTTTCTGTGTCTATGATTATGGCAGTTAGAACCATCATTTGGGGTTTTTTGTTTGATTTTTTTTTTTTTTTACCATGCCCTTCATGTTTTACCAAGTTCAGCATGCTATCTGGAGTCAGCTGAAAAAACAAAGTTGAGCAATATTTACTATACATTCAAAATATATACTATTTTGAAAATCAAGCCTCTAACTAAATATTAAGAAATAAGTGTTGGTAACAGAGTAAGTAAAACTTAACTCTGTTGCAAAAACACTCAGAATTAGCTCTAAGAGGAAGTGAGATAAATACCATAAACAATTTTCTCAAACTTAAAGTACTACTAAGACTCTCCTTTTGCTTTTGGGAGTGTTGCTGTTTGGGGACACCAGCCACACATCAGCACACATAAGTGTAATAAAAACAGCAAAAAGCCCAGGAAACTAGGATAGCACCCTGAACTGGGAAATGATCTATTGACTAAAGGCTGAAAGATGACTCATAAACTATGTTTCCTGCCAAATATTGGCAGACTGAAAAGGATCCAGAGGAAAAACAAAAGCAGCTGTTAACAATGTAGTTCAAATGACTGAAAAGCAGATCTAAATGCCAATTACTCCTGTGTTTCCTTCCCCGCTGTATGGGTGGGGCTTCTCAACAACATTCAGACTTTCTCAGATATAACCATATTTTCTTATCAGGAAATCACCACTATAGACGATTGAAGCCTTAGAAACATCTAAGGCTTCACATCATGGATGGCGAAATTACATCTAGTTGTAATGAGCCCCCAGGACAAGACATGCTGGCAGGTCCTTATCCTGCAACTATTCAACTTCCAACACAACCAAAGCAGTTGACCTGTACTACAGACTTTTAGTACAGAAACTACTATTTTATAATGACTGATATTTAACACTTTCTTGCACAAATGATAATTAGGCATCAGAGAGTCAGAGCTTCTGATTATAAAAAACAGTGTTGATTTATTTTATCTGTCAACAGGACCAGTGATGGTTTACACCATCAGCAGCGAATGCCAATTCATCTCCTCAGAGGGGAAAAAAGTTAATTACATATTTTCAACTCCAGTTGAAGCAGAACAGATTTAAGGCCTTTATGATCAAGATGCAGATACCTGAAAATACTTAGAGGCATCCCTATAATGGAACTATTGTCAGTTCTCTCTATTCATTGAAATATTGTGTTTCAAGACTTCCAGGTTCTAGGAGCCACATCACTATCTGAAAAGGTAGGGTTTTTTCCTACTTGTCTTTAGCTCTTTTAGCACTTTTAACTCATACCAACCCTAATCATAATACTGAGGTCAGTCTGAGGAGTTTAGGTTAATATATCCGTTTTTCAGAGAATTTCAACACGGTCAATCTTGTAACAGATAAGTTCTTCCAGTGGCAGTGGTTATGATTTTGAGTGTCTCACACCCTGCTAGCTTGAAATAGAAAAGTAACAAGCAGAAGAAAGAGTGTTTACAAATGTAAGACAGACATCCAAGGTAATGTCACAGAAACTGAGCTACCATTAAGGGAAAATTTGTAATATCATCACTTAACAGGCAAAAATCCTAGATTTTCTACACAGAAATAACCAGAATCAGTCTTCATTTTCCTTTCTAGAACACTGCCACAGAAACACATACATTGCTATCAAAAGGCATGCTTTGTTTCTATACATTAGAATTTTATTCTTATTACATAATTAGTCTTTGTGTTATGACAACTTAATATGGATTTCAACATGAATTTCGGTCACTAGGCACAACCAATGAAAGAATAAACACATTAATGAAAAATTGTTCTTTACCCACAATATAATCTTTGCTCGCAAAAGTGGTACCAACTCCTCAAGAACTGCCTCTGTGGACAAAGCATTTTTTGCCTATAAACTTTACATCAGGCATGGTCCAGTATCAATTATTTTGACTACCTATTTGCTTTTACATGTATAATACATAATATTCTATAATATTCTTTAATCTGGAAATCTGACAACAAAATATTTAGAGTTTGTTCTGAAGAAGTACACACCTTTAAGCTTTTATGTTTTGCTGTAGGTCTCATTCCTGCCAATACTTGAAAGAAGTTAACATAAGCTTACAGCAGCCTCTAACACAGCAGTCTTCACTTGGTTTATAGATGGGCGTTGAGAGTTTGAAGAGATTTCTGCAATATCACATAAAATCTATGGTAAAATTAAAATAATCAAGATGCAAATTCCTCTCTCTGTGGGAATCAGTAGCTAGTTGCAACATTGATTCCACTGGGCCAGAAGTTTATCCCAAGTTTTCTGATTTATATGTAGTATTTTAGCCTTAGCACCATCTTTTGACCTTTACCGGTGATACATCACCATTTAGAATTTTTGCAGTTGATTCAAGGAAAATAAAATTCCGTGTCATTGGTTTTGCAGTACATGTATGAAATCAGCATTTATTGATCATTATTTGTTTTATATTTTTAAGCTTTGCTTTCACATATTATCATCCAAAATTACATATGCTAATCTTCTCATCTGCAACAGCTTCAACACACATTTTTATTCATCTTCCACGTATAAGAAAGACCACATTTAGCATCTTATTATAGTATTACACTGCCATCTTGTGGGTAGTAGAGCAAATGAGTCTAAACAAATCCATTACTCCTCAGTTTTCGAGCTTTGGGATTGGTCGTTTTGTCAGGGGTTTTTTGAGATTTTTTTGTTTGCTTGTCTGTTTGAGAAGAAAAACTTATTACACTAAAAACAACAGAAAATATATACCCTTTCTCAAAACCCTCATGCTTACCTCATGTACAAAAGTCTTAAGGATAAGTGTCTTATTGCACATCCATAGAGGACGCTGTGCGTAGGTTTTGTCCCCATTGGCTAACATGCCAGACTAAAAGCTCAGCCAACTACTTGCTTTCCCCAGTGTTTCTCTTGGAACAAAGACAGAATGGGACTGATGAGTTTGCTGCAGGATGCTCAAACCAACAGTGAGTATCAGAGCAAGGTGACACTAGCGTAGTTTGAAATTTAACCCCCAGGTTCAACAAGCAGTTTGTTATAAGCAATTTGAGTCCACAGACCAAAAAATTCTTCTTTTCAAGGTCCCAGTTTCTACAGAAAGTACTAAGCATACAACAAGTGTCATGACATGTTAAAAATTATGAAGAGTCTTAGTTTGTTTGTTTTTGTCACTGTTATATAAACATGTAAGAATTACTTCTTCATATCTTAACCCCCATATAAAAGCTACTACATTTAAAAAACATAGCTAGAAACACATTTAAGAGTTCCAAATGGGTGTTCATAACTTGTTAGTACACTGCAATGACCTGATCGAACAACATCAGTTCACCCTAAACACTACATACAGAGGTTTTCATTTGTTCCATTTAAACTAAAACTATATTGCAAGGATATTGTTTCTTCAAATTACTTAACTGTCTGAAAGTTTATAGGAATTTTGCTAGCTGCCAGCTTTGCATATTCTGCACAGTGTATGAAAGGTCTTGAGGATTTCATTAGTTTCCACTAAAATTAAACAAGGTTTTCTGAGGCAACCCCACAACACTTAAGGAAGATAGGAAGCAAATAGTCCAACCTGTCTTTCATATTCAGGGGTGAATTTTTAGTATTATCAGCTGGTAGAAAAGGGGAGGCTCGGAGACTGAAAAACGTTACTTAGAGAATTAAAGTTTGAAATGCTGTAGTAGGTGGGGAGATACTCTTAAAAATTACCACTGGGGAAGGAAGGTTCACAAGGTAACTGCAACTGGTTCATTACACCGTATTCTGCATACTCTCAGCTAGCTGTTCGCTACACTGGTCTGCTGCATGGAGGTACATTCTCATGGGATAAAAACCAGGTAAAATGATATTTTTAAGTGCCCAGGAGACCAAAGTCAGCAATTCAACCATACTGACTTCAAAACTAGCACCAGTTTCTGTGACCTTCCCCAGTGGTTGTTCTTTATTCCCAGGGACCCACTGAATACTGTATTCCCTGAATACTGTATTCCCTCTCTGAGCTGTATAATGGGGAAAGCAACAGGGATTGCATAGACTTCGCAAAGGTATTTCACATTTTCTTTTCAGCATGTTTCGTAAAACACAGCATGGGGGGATGGTTGAGCAGAAACAGATAGAAATCTTCCCAAGTCTTGACTTCCTGACTGTTCTTATGTCCTCCAGATTCCTAGGATCATACTTGCAGATGCTCAGGATATCTGATTATCTCAGCTTACAAGCACTTAACCTTCTTTTGGCCTTCTCTTCACCCGAAGTTCTCCTCACCATATTACCAACCAAGTGACTCCCCTTCAAAACTTTAAGTCCAACACCAGGTAGCACACTATCAATTTCTCAGCCTAGCAGAGAAAATTTGCTTAACTGGTAGAAGCAAGTGCATTCCCTTGGAGTACTTTAACTTATAGGATGTTTCCTTGAAACTAATACTATTTGACTGCTTCCCACCCTTAGCTTTTTAATATAAACAGTCTTTTTTAACATCCAAAATGCCAAATACAGGTAGTGAAAGACAATGAGCACGTACTGTAGTAATATTTCAGCCTTAAGAGACTTCAGAAATAGGAAGGTTTGAGCACTTTAAAATATTATGTTTTCAAGTCAACATAGTTACAAGGTTTAGTTAAGTACTTAGCTAGTTGAAATTACCTCTGAGCATTAACTGATTATTTTAGTAACACATGAATGCCAATTGCATGGCTTAAAAGCAAGAAAAAAGCAGCTAAGAAAACAGAACACTCAGCCTAACTTTAATTCCCAGAAAAATGTCAGCAAAATAATCAAAACAAAAAAAGGGCGGAATTAGACAATTTTCCTGCTGTTTAAAGAGTGTCCTGCTGTTTAAAGTGCTTCCTGTATATCTATCACACTCCCTCTCCCATTCATACAGCCCAAATAACCTAAGGTGTTTCACAGAGTATGCTGGCTAGCATACCTTGTAATGATGTTTCTCTGCCTAATGCCTCTAGTGATAGGAAGACCAAACACTGTTTTTAATACTATATTTGCATCCGACAGTCTTACTCTGACAATTGGCTTTCCTGCTTAGAGATCTGGTTCAAACGAGTTGCTACTATCCAGGA
Source organism: Calonectris borealis (assembly GCF_964195595.1). Lineage (NCBI taxonomy): Eukaryota > Metazoa > Chordata > Aves > Procellariiformes > Procellariidae > Calonectris > Calonectris borealis. The sequence goes on along the minus strand of NC_134316.1, from coordinate 28,111,184 downwards.
TAATCAACTTTGTCTACTCCTGAAATAAAACACCTCAAAAGAAAAGGTTTGGACTTTCAAAGGAGCTTAAAAGAATTAGACTCCCAAATCCTATTACATTTCAATGCAGCTGGAAACCTAACTCTTTCCAAAAAAATCGAAGCCAAGAGATCCAGACAGGCAGAAACCCTGCTGTTTCATGAAAATATGAAGAATGGGGAAAAAAGACCAGCTCCAGTTATTCTTACAAAGTAATTTTTTTTTTAAAAAAAAAGCTCATTTTGTTCTGACTTTCCCATACTCATTTTGCAATAAGAGAAAGCCAATAGTGCATTTATTAAACAAAATTAGGAAGAGAAACACACTGAATTACAGCAGAAAAGTACTTAAAGATCAGTTCAACATTACAGATTTGAAAAACATGTCATCTTTGTATTTATCACCTACTACACATATTAAATAAATTCTTCAAAATTTTAACTTCAAAATCAAAAACGTTTACATGTTATTTGTTTCCAAGTGTATGGAAGCAAGAGAGGTGAACATACAAACAAAATACAAATGAAATTATGTTACCTGTGGGTTGAGCTAATTGCCTCCATCTGCTGCTTTTTGTTACTAAAAACCAAAACCACACCTATACCAAGTAGCAGCATCCTAAAACCTTCAGGTTTTCGGCTGCTTCCCTTCACTCAGCAAAAGGTCATCTGTGCAATTGTTTAGGATGACATTTGTGCTTCATAATTCAAACTGACTCAAGACTCTGTTACAAGGATGTCTTAGCAAATCGATCTGGGTATCACACAACATACTTTGCAGTACTCAATTCCTCTCTATGAGGAAAGAAATATCCATCAACTTTGTATGCAACGCGATTTATTATTTTAATTTCTGCCTTTTCCATACAGGCAGACAAAACAAGGGTTTTTTGATCCTTGTGAGTTGGAGAAACAATTCTTCCTGTGATTTGAACCCTGCATTGTGTGGACTTCTCAAATAGCCTTTTGAAGAACTGCTATAAATATAAGGAAATCAATCAGAGATTCCCAGGTTGTTCTTTTCACAGTGATTCTTACAGTTTAAAGAGTTTATTTTCTGTTTAATTTTTTTTCCTATAAATTCCACACATGCCTTAGTTTACTAATTAACCACTAGAGAAAAGGAGTATGCCTGCAGTTCACTGTATTAAAAGGGACCAAACTTACTAATGAAGTGTCCCAACTACATTTTAGTCAAAGTCCTGTTCCTCACTATTGTCATACACCCAGGCAAGCAAACAAAACCAAGTATTTTCAATTATTCTGTTAACCTCCATTCAGGAATCTGAAAGATGGGAGCAAACTGAATGCCAGCAGAAAGAACATAAGCCACGACTGAGTAATACTTTGTTCATATTTAAGATTGAGTTCACCATCAGGAAGCAGAGCTCTCAATTTAATATGAAGTCAAATTACAAGCCATATGGAAGCAGATGCACCCCTTGCTGCAGACATGAAGTTCGCATGAGATCCTGTTATGCTTGGGTTTTACAGTTCAATTACAGTAGAGAGCCATTCAAGTTTATCTTAACTTAGAAATGCCTCAGACAGCCAATGGTGTGTTTAAATCTTTTCCTTTACAACACTGAATACTTTCATTTCTCTTTCCTTCAGCATGCCAGTATCTTCCATTTTATCAGCCCTGGAGACTAGGGGTCATGCTTGATTTCTTTCTTTCCCCTTCCCCTGTCTTTATTAAGTCCATGAACAAGTCCTGTCATCTTCCATAAAGCTTCAAAAATCCCTTTCTTCCTGTTCTGACAGCTTAGGCTTATCTTTAATAATTTTCCACTCAACCTAGCAGAATCACTTCTTATCAGATCCTTTTGCATCAGACACGCAGATGCTAAATAACCTCTCATTTTACTTATGCAGACAATATTTCTGACCCTTCAATTACACCTGTTCTGCTGTGCAGTTCATTCCCCAGCTACTTCCCTTTCCTATCACTGTTTTGACAAAGATATAAACTTACAGCACCTTTCTTACAAAGAGCTTTATACATTCCTTGTGCTTAGCTGTATGAGTTAAGATGATCAGAACTTCTTAAAAATCTAAGTATTAGTTCACCACAATGATTTTTTTTTCCTTCGAAATACCAGGCTGTTGTATAGGTAGCAAAGACACACTAGGATATGTGTAACATTCACATGAGGCCAGTAAATATGACAAAGCATCTACAAGAGCCCTATGTCCTTCTACAGAGGCAGCCAAAAGCAATATAGGGTATCTAAAGTGATACTGGGAAACTAAAGTCAGGCAACCAAATCCCTCACTAGGATGAAATACTAAGTACATTTAACAACTCATGCCCTCCTTTCCTTCCTGATTCCACCTTTTCAATGTTGGATCCACACTTGCCTGAGAAATTTAACCTTTAGACCAAAGACCTCAAAGCTACAGCTTTCCTCTTCTGTCTTCTCTATAAACCACCAAGAAAAACACCACTGAGTTTTAAGCATCTGTCAAGCAAGTTTTCAAGTTTGAGCCATTTCCCTCCAATACCTTAGAACTCGCACTTTAAGCCATATGCTTACCAATCCCTCTGGTACAATTTTAGTGTTGTTCAGGCCTAGAGAACAGTCCTTACTAGTTTATTTCAAAACCAATAAGTAGAAATTTCTGTACAGATTTAAGGCTAGTGATGGAGCTAAGGAACCTGCCTGACAGGAGACTAAGCAAAAGGATGCCAGCATCTGTGCTGATTTTGGCTGGGGTAGAGTTAACTTTCTTCACAGTAGCTAGTCTGGGGCTATGTTTGGGATTTGTGCTGAAAACAGTGTTGATAACACAAAGATGTTTCAGTGATTGCTGAGCAGTGCTTACACAGAGCCAAGGCCTTTTCTGCTTACATCACCCCACCAGCGAGCAGGCTGGGGGTGCACAAGAAGTCGGGAGGGGACAGAGCCGGGACAGCTGACCCCAACTGGCCAAAGGGACAGTCCATACCATGTGACATCATGCTCAGCATATAAAGCTGGGGGAAGAAGGAGGAAGGGGGGGACGTTCAGAGTGATGGTGCTTTTCTTCCCAAGTAACCATTACATGTGATGGAGTCCTGCTTTCCTGGAGATGGCTGAACACCAGCCTGCCGATGGGAAGTAGTGAATGAATTCCTTGTTTTTGTTTGCTTGTGTGCATGGCTTTTGCTTTACCTATAAAACTGTCTTTATCTCAACCCACGAGTTTTCTCACTTTTACTCTTCCGATTCTCTCCCCCATCCCACTGGGGGGGAGTGAGTGAGCGGCTGTGTGGGGCTTAGTTACCAGCTGGGGTTAAACCACAAAAGCATCTTTTCACAATATGCCTCTGGACTAGATTCAACAGGCTTCCCATATCATACCTTAAAAAAGCATTAGGTGCAGATCAGTTGTCTCCTTGAATAGAGAATTCTCTCACCTTAACATTTATGCCTACCAGATCAGCAAATAGTTTTCATGCCGTCTTTTCCCTACACGACCCTCAAACATGCTCATTTTCCAATTCTAGTCCTTCTGTAAAACTCTGCCTTTATGTAAATGACAATTTTCTTTCCAGTGTGTTAGCCAACCTGTCTGTACTTCTATGACCAAAGAGAGCCTGTAAAGAAAACAGGCTACTGCCAGAGGATGGGAAGACACTGAGTTAGATCAATCTGAATCACTAAAGCACAGGCCCACTGCTGTGGGCAGATAAATCTGTCATCTTGCAAAACATCTGGTGGCAAAACACCTCAGTATCCCTTCAGGTATGAAGGGCCTTCAACAGGCCAGTACAGATTAAACCTTTCCTTTCTGTCCTAAGGGAAGAGGGGGATGGTACCAAGCAGAAGCTAAAAAAGCTTTAGGATTTCCAAGGCTGCAGAAGAGCTACATAAACAGTCATAAAATACACTGGAAGCGCCAGGACAGCAGACCGCTCCGCTTCTGCTGTGACATCTCTCTGTGTCAAAGCAGAAGGCTGAAAACAAAGGACATGGAGTCACAAGCATGAAAAGGAAGCGCTCAAATGTGTGTTGGTGGCAGGAATGCATAAAAGTGGATTCAGGGGCAGCAGGGGAATTGGAGTGAACGGAGCACCAGCTCACATGCAGTGTCACAGCCACACAGTACTCACCCACAGAAGAATCTTGCTTGCACCAAAGCATTACGTAAGACAGCAGTATTACCATGTAGCTTTCCTCTTTCAATTAAAACGTACCATGGCAAACAGCATTTTGACCCCAAAAGAGACACTAAAGAACACTTAAAAACACAGGATTTGAAGTGCTAACAGGATTTACATGTATACACTGAAAAAGCAGGATATTGTGTAAATACTTCCTACACTGCAGCTGACATAAGTATTTCACATTGATTCTGATTTAGGGAAAACAAACTATAGAAATTAACTCGCAGTGCTTTCATTGCTGAGTAGATGTATACAGTTTTGACATTTGTAGTTTGCAGTACAAATGATGTAATGAATTAGCAACCTCGACATTCCTAACAGTATTAAAAACCACAGAAACGCATTTCCACTATAGCCCTGCATCGGTTTCTCTATAAGGCAGCGACGGAGGGTGCCACAGGGAACGAGTTTGAGAAGGGGAACAACATTTTCTGTCCCGCATCAACGCGCCGCTAGCGGGTTATGCGGGCACGCAGTAGGCACATCTGTAAGAGCTAGTGACTCAGTCCCCCTCAAGCAAGGAAAGATCAACTGCCGCCCACCACAGAAGCTCACGAGGGGACAGCGACGGCTGTTACCGTTGAAGGGGGCCCGCCTGCCACCCTTATCATCCCAGGGGCCGTAGGGTGTGTTTAGCGGAGATACACCGCAGACCCAGGGAAGTGCCTCCTCGCCTCCCCGGGGGGCCGAGCACCGATACAGAAGTTACCGCCGCGCCCGGCCGCGCCGCTCCCGCCCCCGGGACCCCCGGGCCGCCTCAGGGGCCCGCCCGCGCCACCCGGCGGGGGAGGAGCCACCACCGCGCCAGGCCGTTCCCCGCCGCCGCTCCTGCGCCTGAGGAGAGCGGCGAGGGGGCGGCTGCCTTCACCTCAGCTCGGCGGAGCGCCGGCGGGGGACGGGCAGACCCTCCCCGCCCAGAGGGAATGCGCCCACTTACCCGCCGAGCCTCCAGCGACGACTTGGTGAGACGCCTCCTGCAGAAAGCCCCCGGGCTTCCGAGCCATCCTCGCCCGCGCCGCGGCGGCGGCGAGAGGCAACCGGCCCTTGGAGAGCGGCTGCCGAGCCGGGGCCGACTCCGCGCTGGGCGGGTGGGGAAGAGCCGGGGGAGGCGCAATTATCTGCGGGGGGGAGGGAGGGGGCCGTGGCAAGGCCGGGCGGGGGGGGGGGGGGGCGGGCGCGGGACTGGCCCCCGCGCTGGCGGAAGGCGCGCGGCCGCGCAGCGGCCTTTAGTAGCCGGCGGGCAGAGGGCGGCCCCAGGCAGGGCCCGGGCTCGCAGCTGCTGGCGATTACGGAGGGGAAAGGGCTCTCTGATCGCTTCCAGCCGGGAAACCGGCAGGCTCGCTCTCCCGGGCAGAGCTGGGACAGACGGCGCTGGGATCGCCCTCGCTGGGGCGGGGAGGCAAGGCTTTGGCGGACTGTCAGTGGGCTGGCGGGGGAAGGCCCGTCACCTCCTCAGGCTTGTGCCGTTTACTGCTCGCTTCGGGGCTGGTGCCATACAGCACGACTTGCAGTCCTGCTCCCACCGCTGCTGAGACCCAGCCAACACCGGCAGATCCGCTGGTGCTCCACTTCCAGGAAGGGTCGGTGGTGCCGTTTGGCTCACCAGCTGTCTTTCTGAAGCATACTGTTCTTTTAAAACCTTTAGACTTTGGATCCAGCTGTTCAAAGGACACGGGTATTTTGTCACTTGGAGAGTGGCTGTTGCGTGTGTTACGCAGACCTATTGGCCCACGTTAGTAAATGAAACAGTGCCAGGGCATGGGCTCAAGTGCTGGGACACGGTGCCGTTGCTGACAGTCCCCAACATTGTTTTTGCCAAGGCCAAACCGTGCTTTTCCAGGCTCATCCCCAGAGGCGGCACCATTGAAGGGGAAGACAGTTCAGCCGCATGGATGCAGAACACACAAGGATGTTTGTTCTCAGGGCCAGAGAATGGGCGTAGATCCTTTCTGCTTACTAGTACAGACACAGTCTTTTCGACTTGGAGCCAGATTCAAAACGGCACTCAGGTTAATAAACTACAGCCTAAGCACTTAATCAACAACTGAATACCTGAATGTTTCTATGGATTTGGAGCCTGCAAAAACTGGGAGCAAATGCAGTATTGCAGGTGGTCTTTTACTTTCCCTGCTCTAACCCTGAACCTGTTCTACTAGTCAAATCCCTAGGTTACCAACCATCTAGCTCTAAAGATTTTTTCTTTGTCTCCACTTCTTCTCTTCCCCCTAATTCTGAATAGCACTGTGGTTTCTCATACTCTTCTCTGTTTCCTCCTTTTGCACGTGGCCCACAGCCTCTAATACTGCTGATCTGTTTTACCCTAAGGGAAGGCTTGTCCACTCTGAGCTTGACTGTTGCTTCTTTTCTAACAATCAGGGGTATGTACGACCTGAATTACATTGGTTTGGGGAAGAAAACAGAGCTACTGTTGATCTCAAGATGGATTTAAGGAAATGGCTCTTGAATAAGGTGCTAGACTGTTTGTTTAACCAGTCACATGGATAATTTGGGATTAATTTTTTTTTGCTTTCTTGCTAACAGCCCTACAGTGTTAACACAGACAAGGATATTCATTTTGAATCAGAAATCCTTCAAGTTATCTTCAAAGCCATTCTGAATACCATGTGTGATCTTGAGCATCTTGAAATAGAACTAGGAGGCTAGATTTGCTGGCACCTCTTCAAAAGAGAAGGAAAAGAAAGGTAGTTTTTACATCCTTATTTTTTAACTTCTCTCCCCTGAAAAAAAGACAGACTGCTGTTGCCTTACAGGGGCATCAGCTTATGCTAAAATCAAAGCATAGCATATTTGTAACTAGGTGCATTTATGTATTCCTGCAGCACAGCTACCAAAGGCAAATATTGGTACCCAGTTCTTTCTCTATTCCTTAAGAAACATATTAAGTTAGATCTGTTTCTTATGTCTGAACAATGTATTTGTGCAGTTTTCCATGTTTGAGATACATTTTAGTTTAGTAAGAGAGGAGCTTCCAGATGTTCATTTAAAGACTTTGAGGTAGTGACTTTAAGTTAGAATCCTAGGCAGAATGAATCCTAGGCATGCAGAGGCATTGTGCTAAAATCGGGATTTCATGACTGACACTAGGAATATATGTAGCATAGCAAAGTTGAAGAGAATACATGCTAGTTTTCCTCACCCTCCAGTCCCGGAAAGGTACCTTTAACGTACAAGAGAAATCTGCGTTTGTTATAATAATACCACATCTTTTCCTCAAGGAAAAGGGAAAAGTTGAGGAAAAAGTCCATTGTGAAGAAAGGCATACCTGACTACTATAAAAGTGAAGATGGAAATACGTAAAGTTGATGGAGAGGAAAAAATAGCATTCCAGCATTCTGATGGCCAGAATTCACTGTAATCAAAGAGAAAATAAAGGACAAAATATATTTTAGATTGGGATTAAAATGCCACTACTTATTTCATAAAGGTGGAAAGCAGTGCAGTCAGAGACAAATTGTTTCAGATAGTGTCGTGAAAGGGAGACTTCTCAGATCACAGCTCTCCAGATTTGATGGATGGAAATATAAAGGTTACTGTCAAACTGAGGGAGAGAATCTGGAAATAAATTAAGCAAAATAATGAAAACCTATTAGAAACAAGATTAATCTCATTTAACTGTCCACCTCATTCACTGGGAAAAAACCTTTTTTTCTACCAACAAAAACCCAATGATTTTTACATTTTGAGAAGGAAAGATTCTTCAACAGCTTACAAGTGGGTTTTGCGCACAAGGTTCTGAAACTACAGTGTTTTCATCCCCCTCACAGCCTTTTCTGGGAATCATTTCCCAAATCTTTCCAAACACGTTTTCCAAACACGGATTGCAGGCCCCGTAGTATTTGGAAGCCAAAACTTTATAAAAGTATCTTTGGGAAAATATTTCCATGAAGTTGCAATACTGTTCTGCTATGTTTCTGTTGCAGAGTTTCTGTGAGTGTTTTGTGATAGTCTAGCAACAAATGTTGCTAACTGAATAGAGGTTCCAAGCTTGAAAGAAAATGTAGCCTTTGGTAATTTAGAACAAAGATTAGAGAAAAACAACGGGTTTATTGCTACTGAAAAGTACGGGAACATAGAAAATATACAGAGAAGTGTTAATAAAGTGTTAAAAGCCTGAGACCTTAATTGCAAAAAGGAATAATATTCAGGTATAACGTTCAGTTATACCTGCGTGCATCAGCAAATAAACAGTAACTTGAATTCTTTGATCTATGCAAGAGCAGAGTGGGGATTGCTGTGGGAATGCAGAATAACTCCCTTAAATTAATAAACTTTGAATGTGCTGACCTTTAAGTAATTAAAATCTCAACTTCAATGTTTCATTAGCATTTGCATTAGTTCCCTTGGTTTGGCTCTTTGAGACTGCTGCTCAATAAGTACCGCAGGATCATCAAGTCTCCGGTGTTCTGTATCATCAAAAAGCAGATGCTGAAACATCACTACTTTTTTGTTCCAGAGATGTAGGTCGCGCTGCGCAATGTTCCTTTGGATACAAATAGCAAATCTAGTATTAACACGGACTTGCTGCAGTATTTCAACAGTAAAGAGAATTTGGAGTTGATCAGAGGGTGCAGAAACTGGTTGGTTAGATTTTCTGCAGAAGGTGTCACTGCAACAAAAAGAAGGTTTACATGAAAAAAAAAGAAAAATAATGTTCAGAGGGTGTATAATTTACACAGAGATATGTTTACAGAATAGCATTACACCTGCTCCTTAAAAAAATAAACTCTGCTATTGTTAGGAGACTATTAAGTATGTCTCTCAGTATTCAAACCCCAAATCTATTCACCTCAACACAATTAAATTCTCCTGTTTAAAGTCTCATATATCGCGCATCTCCCTTATTCTCCAGACTCCCCCACAAAGGGCAACCTTCCCACTGTGCAGGTTTCCTAAAGCACTTCTGGGCTTAATCCCATTTTCATATGGCCTCTTCCCAAACCAGTACATGTGCGCTACTACATTTTCCTCCTTAATAGCCCTGGCAGGGTTTCTCTCTCCATTTGTGATTACGATATCGTTAGTAGGGAATGCCGTTCCTGGCCAGCCTGGGCAGCGCTCCAGTGCTAACCCCGCAAAAAGGAAACGGCTTTTCCCTGTGCGGGGGAAGCGTGGGCAGAGGAGACGCCCGCTCCCATGACCCGTGCCAGGGACGCCCGCAAACCAGCCCCTCAAACTCCCGCACCCCGCAGGCCCCGCCTCCGCCCGTCCCTGTGGGTCCCGGCCCGCCGCCACCGTTGGCCTTGGGCCGCCTCTCCCGCCCGCACGGCGGCGCCGAGCGCCCGAGCCCGCGCCCGCGCCCGCGCTCGAGCCGCTGAGCCCCGCCCTCGGGCCGCGGCCCCGCCGCTGCGCGCCCTCGGGGGCGACGCGCGCGCGCGCGCGCGCCCGCCCCTCCTCCCGCCCCGGCCGCAGGGTCCGCCCGCTCGCGGGCTTTGTTGTGGAGGCGGCGGCGCGGGGCCGCCCGCACGCCGGCAGCGGGGGAGGAGCGCGCAGGTAACGGGCTGGCGGGGCGCTTCCCTCGGCGGCTGCGGCCCGGTGAGGCCGTGGCTGCCCCGCGGCGCTCGGGTTTGAACTCGCCCCGTCTCCTGCGGCGGGGCTGGGCGGCGGCGTCGCGTCCCGCCGAGGCGGCGTTGGTAGTGGCCGCTCTGCCCTCAGCGCCTCCTCGCGGGCAAGCGGCCCTGCCTGGCCTCCTCGCCTTCCCCGCCTCTGGGGCCGGGCCGCCGCCCGGCCTGCTCCGCCGCCGGCGGGCCCTTGCTCCACTTACCGGCTGCGTGGGCCGTGGCAGCCCCCCGGCGCAGCCCCTTGGCTGGGTTACCGTTACACCCCTCTGCCCGGTCGCTCCGCGGCTTGCCCGACCTACCGCCCGCTGTGCAGCTGGAGAGACGGGGAGCAAGTTTCCCGTGCGGGGATGCGCGACTTGGAGTTTCAGAGGCTGTCAGCTCGGCGGGGGGGCAGGGGCGGACAGGCTGCCGCCTCCCGGGAGGGGGCAGCGCTGGGAAGGTGGCTCGGAGAATCGGAGGTGAAACCTGTCCCGAACAAACTCGGGAGGTCGGTGCTGGATCTGTAGTCTCTGGTGAGAACAGGCTGTGGAGGGTGCTCACAATAGTAATAAATTAAAAAAAGCAAACCCACACAAAAAACCCCTACCAAAATAAAGTTTGCAATCTGTGAATTTTTTTTTTTTCCCCCAAATTTATGACTTTGAAAAAAGATCCTTAGGAAGTCCCAATGAATTGTATACCTCAGCTTCTAATATAAGTAAGTTGCATGCTAATCCGGTTTCTTGATGGTGTTGTGAAGGTCTGTTTCATTTGAGAAAAAGACTATGATTTCTCAGTGTGAGCAGTTTGGAGGAAAAACATTCAGTATGTGTACCCAGAGGTCTGTTTTATCCGAGACAGCACACCCTCCAATATTTGCCCGTGGAACAACTACAACTGGGTCTAGGTACAACTTCAGGGGGTTGAGGTGGTTGGGGCTGGGTGCTGTAAGAATTTGCTCACCCTGAGTTTGAGTGCCCTGCAGCAGCATATTGTCTTTTTAAATATTTCAGCAAGTTCTAACTACCGTTAGAACAGTCTAAAGTTGCAGTGCTTTACTTATGGAAGAAAAATCAGTTAACCACAGAGATGCGCTGCTGGCTCCGCAGATCTCAGACCTGCACATTCTGGAGGTTGAGATACCTGTGGGTCCTAGGGAAATGCAGTGATCTGCTTGGCTTGTTCTTGTACCTTTGAGCGTCTGTTCTTGGCCAGTTTTGCTCTGGGAATATACAACTTTGTTTCAACCTGAAACCACCTGTTTTGGATTATTTGCTTATTTAAATATATTATGGCACTAACTTGAATATCTTGTGAGGTTTAACAAGAGTTAAAACTCAGTCATAACAGTTAAAGTAAACATGCTGTGTTAGATGGTAGTTCTGTTTTTGTTTTGTTTTGCTTTGAAGTATGCAAAACGTAGTCATTCATGACTGTATCAGCTGTATGAGACGTGTGAGACTGAGCCGTATACACCAGTGAGGTACCATTGGCATGACGGCTATGAGCTCTTCTGCCTGTCACCAGTAAAGGGATCAGCACTGATTTCAGACTCTTGGAAGTGATAAACTTGTCTTGCCCATCCAGCTAAGGAGAACTTACTGGAGTTCTGGCTGCAGTATGGAAAGTGAAGGGAGAGACTGAGAGGTAAAATTATGTACAGGATTTGAGAAAGTAGGGACAGCTGCTGCTGCAAGTTTTGGGGGAAGGAGATGGAGTTGCAAAGCTCTGCAGTCACTGCTGCATCTGATCACTAGGAGTGACAGCATTATCAGCGAGATTATAGCCCTCCTAGGACTTGGTAAATCTGCCTGCGGAGAGGACATATGGTAGCAGAATATCCATTTTCCCTCCTGGCCATCTCTTCACTAGTATTAGATGTTTTGTCTCGTTTTCTTCTAAATACCTAGACTTGGTAAGGCTCAAACCAAACTAGTAGTTCTTGTAGTTAGGAAGATTATATACTGTCTTAGATTTAGTGAATGATTCCTTATTGTAGGCATTTGTATATACCCTTTTTGTAGTTCTTACAGGTTTTCATAAAGTGATATTGCAAGTTCTTTAGAGCCTGATTCCCATTACTCTGTCCAATAGTAGTGGGTAGCAACTGAAATTTTAAAAATCCGTTCCCCAATTTTCACGTGATAACTAATTAGACTTCTTGCCTTTTTTTTGTTTTGTTTCTGGATTCACTTCATTTCCTTTTTAATTATTAGTTTGCTCCTTGTGGAGAAGCAAATGTTACTTTTGTTCTTTGCATTCTGTTATTCTATGTCCCTGCTTGTTAGAAGTCATTATAGATGATGCTAACTTAGAAATGCACTATTATGGTGTTACCCTCTTTTCTTGACCAGTAAGAACAAAACAATTGTCAGGCTTACTACTTCTCTTGCAGCGAGGCAAACCCAACGCACTGTATTACTGGCAGAAATAGTACGGTGCTAATGCCGTGTGGCCCAGATCTTGCTTTTTGCAATTAGTGGGGTTTTTAGTTTTTGAGGGTGCCTAGGTTAGTAAAAATGTAAGGAAGTTTTCAGAGCTTGCTGGAAGTGGTTAGGGGAGGAGGGAAAATAAGGGTTTGGTCATTCTCTGTGGAAAGAATCATTAAATTATTCACTAGAATTGAAAGCAAGAAGATACACATGAGCTGAGGGGGAAGGGGGAAGGGGTCCTGCCTGCCTATTGATCATAGTTTTGTGTAAAATCAGTTGTGAACTTGAGAGATATCCTAGTGAATCTTTTTGCTACCTCCTCTTAAAATTTTTAGGCTGTCAAACATATGGCAGAGTAGATGCTGCACGTTAATGGTTTTTAAACTATGAATTGCTGATCTGACTTGATGTTCACTTCATTGCAGATCTCCCAAATCTATGCAGAGGCTTCTTTTCACTTTTACATCTGTTGTCCTATATGGGCAGCAGATGTTTTGAAACTTACTTTTAAAACAATCAATCAACCCTTCTGGGCTGCAGTCTATTAACAGATTTAACTACAGGGTAATGTTGCAACTAGCAGATATTCCTGATTGCTGGCTTTTGCCTTTTCCTTTTAAAGGAAAATGGTTTTGGAGGGTAATACAAACAGTATTGAACCCTTATTTGCAGAACAGATACAGCTATGGAAAGAACCAGTGTGTATGCTCATTTGTTAAGATGAATCTCTGCTGCTTTGAGCTGCCATTTTTTTATGTGATAGGATGGTTGGCGTGCTCCCTGCTAGCCTCATGAGCCATGGTACAGAAACCATAACAGCAGGATTCTCTTTTCCCTGGTGATTCTTGATGTGGACTTTTGTATGTTAAGGACGGGTTAAAATGCAAACTGGCAGTTTCTGCAGAGTTGTGGCCTTTGGTATATTAAAGAATATTATGTATTAGAATTTTGAAGGTATTTTGTATGAAATATTGCTGGGATTGATTTTTGGTTTTTATAGTATCAGTGAATCAAATCATATTTTTTTGAAATGTTACAATTCTCTCAAATAAATGGAATTTCTTGAGCCTTCTTGTATGAAGAGTCAAACAGGCACTGTTTATCTGTCCCAAGTACAAGACATGATAACTTAAATTGAATGTCAGTGGATAGCTATCATAATGCAGTATGTGTTTATGGGTTTCCTCTGTATGTTACTGAACATCAACTCTGTATGTTACTGAACATCAACTACATGTGAAAACAGCTTGCTGTATTTACTGTGCACCATCACACTTGGTTGAGCCTTGTCAAAGACGTGGTCAGATTTGTTTCATGCTTTTCAGAGGAATTAAAACTCAGTGGTTCAGTTAATTATTTTGGAAGCATTTTTTGTTTTGAAAGCTAGAGTTGTGGCACCTGTGACCTATGGTCAACTTTACGTTGGCCACCAGAATATGTGTACAGCTTGTTTTCTTTTTTTGTTTACCAATTCTTCTCTGTCACAGGCATGTAAAAGGAGTTTATTGGGTCAGGTGCCTAGTGGGAGGCTATTTGTACGTGTGCTTTGAGTTCGGTGTGATACACGTGCGCCAGATGACTTGCAGGGATGCCTCTGCGTTCTGAGTAGGGAAGGGGATGAAAGGCTGAGTAGGGTCCGTGAGCGACTCTACAGGCTGTTGCCATTATTGTTGCTGAAATGTATTCTGGAAATTCATGTTGAAAAAGGCATATAATTCTGTTGGCGACTTCATGTGTAGTTAAAATCATCATCAATATGTTGCTCTCAGTTTTAGAAGGGAATAAAATGCATGAGACTGGTTCATAGTATCTTTTCCTTATTAGAAAGAAGTCAAAACAGCATCTATGGTATCATTTTGCTCAGTATCACTTGCTAGAATAGCAAAGCAATGAACAGATCTGACTTTCCTTTAGGTGAATGGCAAAACTTCCATCGGTCACAGCAGCGTGAGATTACACTGCGGGTTTGGAAGAAATAATTCATAATGAGTTCAGCTCCTGGAGGGCATTAATTTTTGCACCATGAAATCCATAGTAAATTGAGTTAAGGAGATCCACATAACATGCTGGTAGACAAATGTTATCCTTTCTGTCCTTTTATGTAAATCTGTTGAAGACAGAATTTGATCTTTAAGTTATACGTTCATTTAAATAGTAATATGCCAGCTAGCTATGCACTAATTTAAATGTTAAGTGTGAAATAAATTAGAAAAATCTAATCTGCTTCAATAATGTAGTATTAGGACAAAGAAGGATTAAAATGCTTGGTTATTGATTAGCTCTTTGGAGTGAGGGGGCGGCAGTTCCCGTCAGGATTTGTGGAATGAGAGCAGGGTTGTGTCTGAATCAAAACTCTTCTGAAAATGCTGTATGATGCTCCGCTGTGAGAGAATTTAACATGGGATCAAAGATTGCTGTACTTGAAGCAAACAGACTGAATTTTTAATGGTGTTTTTAAAATGTATGAAGTCTAGTAATTTATGTTGCCTTGTACTTTAGCTTATAAATAAAAATGTCCACTTGTAAAGAGAGTATTTAGTGCTGAAGAATTGCTTCATGGTTGTGTGCGGGTATGAGTTACACTTGGTGGGACCAGTTAGAAATTGTCATTAGTTGCCAATTTAACAAATGAATGGTACTAAGCTTAGATTGGCGTGGGGAAAGGGAATAGGGCTTTCCAAGGTATGGCAGTTGATACGTATGGAAGTGAAAAGTACTAAAATATTTCTTTTTTGCAGAGCGTTTACACAATTAAAAATATTATTGTGTGTTATTTCAGTTTTTAATGCACAAAGTTAAATATGTATAAATCTTTGTATTGTGAACATAGATTCTTTTTTTTAGATGTCCTTGGCTTGTTTCCTTTAGGAGTAATTAGCTCTGCTTTCGCTTTCTTTCATTACACTATTTCCAAATACATGTATTTGACCCCCTCTCTTTGTTAATTCTAATGTATCAACAGGTGAGGAAGTGGAACCATTCTTAGTGCTTACATATTACATCTGATAGGAAATAAAATATCAGTTTGTACTATGTTTTTGTTGTTTTCTTCCTATGTATTGTAGATTTCACTTAATTTTAGAAGCTTAATTGACTGCCAAAAAGATAAGCCTAGTTACCAAGAAAAATGGTAACTCAGCTTGTAGCTGAGTGTAGTTAGAGAACTGAGAATACCAACTGAACATAATCAGAAAATTATTCTAAGACATTCCAGTGGCCACTTCAATGCTATCGAAACAAGTTATGCAAAAATAAGTGTGTTGTTTTTAAGCATTCATTTCTCTCAATAATGGTATGATACAGTTATATATTTATTTAAAAACAGCTAGTCCTGTTTGAGAGAGATTAGATGGTGAAATGTGAAGAAGATGCATATCTAATGCAGTGTCCTGTCTGGATATTGTCATTTATGCTTGTTGTAGTTGCCTAAATTATACCCCCCCCATAATAAAGTTATTAGTATTGATATAATAAAGTTATTAATATCAGTATACTAGTTTACTAAAATTATTAGTATTACTTTTAGAAAGGCATAATTTGGTTTTCTCAAGTACAGTTCTCAATTTCAAATTTCTTTGGTTTACCGTTGGACTTGCTTTAAGATTCTGTTTCTCAATGTGTTGTCCTTGTGGTTCAATTCAAGTAAATAAAATTCCAGGTTCTGTAGGATTTTGCAACATTAGGTGCTCAATATGTGAGAATGGGTTAACTTGGTTATGTAAATTTTTAGATACAAGCATGAGAAACAAAGCAGTATTTTTCATCATGTTTTTTTAGAGTGTGCTTGTAAGTGTGCACAGATACAGGCAGTTTTTCCATTTTCTGTTGGAGCAGAGTATTAGGATGTGGTTTTCCTTGCCTGAAGTTTGACATAAGCACTGTATGACCAATTTGCTCCTTGGTACCTTCCTTGTAATGAGGAAAATGGCACTGTGGAACATCCACCACGATTTTAAGATTTGTTGAATGTTTTGTAGCTTTTTTGTGGAGCTACAAAAATGTGTTCTGATTTTGAATTTCTTTATTACAAATACTACTATATGAGTGATACAGGTAGTATCACAGACATTCAATTGCTCAGTGTAATCAAAATAAGACAAATACTCAGATACCAATTTAAATCTGTTTTCAAAGATGCTAGTTGACTTTTTTCCACTTTTTTCTTCTTTTTTTTTTCCTCTGCTAGTTGTCAGGATACCATGAGCTTGCTGACAGTGTAAACAGTTTACGATAGAATAAAAATTAGTCTTGAAGTAGTTAAATATCTCAGTTCCCATGATCTATATCTGAAGAAAAACAAACAGTATTTAATAAGGCTGTATTCTTGGATCTGTTTGTAATGGTATTTACTTTCATTAGACCACAGGAATCTTGAAGTTAAACTTTTCTCTTTGCACCTGACTATGTATGATGAAAAAGGATGTAGTTCCACACCTATATCCTTCTCAAGTGTAGCCTGCATTGATGTCATTGTTCCTTAAAGAGACATCAGCAACCCATAGTTCTGCTCAGTTGTATTTTAAAATGCATTTTGATTAAAATTTGAATTTAGCAAGTGAAAAGCCATGTTCAAGGTTTAAATTTTGCTTTTCCTTCAAGTTAAAATAAAAAAGAAAAAAGGCAGCATTCTGTTCTCATTCTGTGGTGTTATGCAAGTTCATTGTAGGAGATTTTGTCCATTAGTGTCTTCAACTATCATTTTAGGGGGACAAGCTAAATTGGGAAAACTGAGCCCCAGGAAGAACTGCATGAATTCCTTGGTGTCCTTGTTCATCCTGCCTTATAGGATATCCCGTCGTGCCTGGGTTTTATTACTCCTCACTCCATTCCTGCCTCCTTGCTGTAACCATCTGTTGGTTGTTTCGAGGTGTTCCTGGCTAAATTATTCTCATCTTTTCCTACATATAGGTACAGTGTGAGGGATGTGGGTATTTCTGTGATTCCCTTACCCTGAGCCCATTGCTCTTGTGCCTCTGACAGAACTGAGTCCCACTTAGCTGCCTTCAACTTGGTGTTGAGCGTGGGGCAGGGTGTTTAAAGAAAAGAGGTGGAGAGGAGTTGTGTAGCTCACTGTCCTTTTCCTGCACTGTCTGTCTTCTTGCACCAGGTCTTAAGTTAGCTGCTGATCTTGCTAGACGTGCCTCGGAGAACAGAATTGGGGTGACTGGTCAGCCATTCATTGGCCCTTGCCACCTAGATGTGATTGCTGTTTGGGCAGGTGCTCTCTAATTTCTTAGCTGTTGCTCCACACTCACCACAGTAAGCTTGTTCAAAACAAGTTCAGGTAACTACCTGAACTGCTGCATGGAAGTGATAGCACTGCTGGTGCTTTCTGTTCTGGCTTCTCTTCCGCAGCCTGTGTTCAACAGGGTTGGCTGATGGGCACATAGGGTCCCAGGGAGGAAAAGATGCTGCTCTTTTTCACTACCAAACATGAACTGAAGGCAGAGTGGGGTTAGTAAGGCGAGGGTTAAATGGCTCAATTTGAGAAATGCTGCATGTGACAGCAGTAGCCAAATTAATCTTTAAAGTTAGACGTACTATAGCTGCATGAGCTGCAGTTGCTACAGTGCAGAAATACCCTTGATGAAAACTGATGGCAGTCTCCTACTGAAACTTTTTTGCTTCTGTACATTTGAGGAATCCTTTTTTTAAGGAAAAAGAAGACCACCTCTAATGCCTTAAATTGTGCAGATATTACTCAATTAATTTTCAGTATTTTTTCCGAGTTATCTGTGTTTGCTTATTTGCTTGCTTTAAGAAGGGACAATAAAGCTTTACATCGGGAGTGTATAGTCATGTATGCTGCTTCTTGTAGGAAAATGGTGGTTCTTTACAACAGTTTTTGAGATACCAATTTTACCAATATTAAGAGATAATAAAAGATTTCATATACGTACAACTGTTTCCACCTGGCATGTGTGAGTGCATGTATTTGGTTGACTGTTTTCTTCTAAACCAATAGTGTTTTCTGAATATCCTACTCTCATTAGGAAGTGGAGATGTGAAATAGCTGTTGAGATTTTAATCTTTTTCCCACCAGCTCTTCCCGTGGTTGTGCAGGATCGCAAACCGGTAGATGGAGCCCTGTGCCAACAGCCAGCCTTGAACAGGCTGGTGAGAGTACCTGCACCCTCTCTACCCGGAGAGCCAGGCAGGAGAGGCTTCTCGAGCATCTATCTGTAATGTGTTTTATTCATATGTAATAAATGAACATGGTTTTAAAATTAGATGTCTAGTATAGCTTTGCAAGTCAAGGCAGTGACCATGTGCTGAGAAGCTTAGGGACACTTTTGCGGTGTTCATGGGGGGGCAGGCAGTCAGGTGAAATACCCTGATCTGTTCTAGAGCGCTGCAAGTATGAGCGCCACGCATTTTCACTCTTCAGTTAATTTCTGAGTCAACTGCTTGTCGTTAGGCAAATCTTGATTGAGGACATCGAAAACAGTGTCTGTGGGAAGCTCTTAAGAAAGTTGCAAAGCAGAAGAATTTGCTTTTAAAATTTAAGTTTTAGGAGTTGGTTTTGTATTTTTGTTTATCACTAATGCTAACTACTAATCCTTCTGAAACTGTATTTTTGATTATTGAAATTTGTTGAATAACACAGTTCATAAATTCAAAATCAGCAGTAGCTAATCTTGCATATTCCCTGTTTTGCATGGTGTGTCCCAGCGCTGTGATACCCAGTTCAAGTAACTGACACTGTGGACTTGGTTTGTTGACATCTGTGCAGGCCGCTTGTAAAACTATGAAGAACATGCGAGTTGCAAACAACTTCCTTTAGAAATAAATTTACATAATGTGGTTTTATATATAGTTAGTCTAGTGTGAGAACAGTTGCTAAATAGCAAGGTGCTAATTTTATTTGAAAATGTGAGATAGAGTTGTTAATTTCAAAGGGAGAAAGGAGGGTAATATTTTAGACGTAATAAGAGGTATTACGTTTTCATTCTGTTGTGGGGGTTGTTTTTGTCGTGTTTGTGCCAATAAGTATATACTTGAAAAATCTTCCAGATTAGGATTATTCTGTGATTATAACAGGTACGCAATTTGTATAACGTATACCCTGCATTTCTCATTTGAAATTCTAGATGACTTAATGTTTACATTTCAAAACAATGGGAAGGGTGTGGGTCCCCGGTGTTCTTGCTCTGACTAATATTTCTGTGCAGTAACACTCCTGTACTTTATATCCCAAAAGAAAAATGAAGTCATTCTTAAAGCCTGCAGATTTGTCTGATGACTATATGAATACTAAGCTAAGTTGCAATCTGAAATAATCTTTGGAAATCTGTTTCTGCCTGCTGTTCATTATGCATGTGAAACCTGCATTCAGATGTTAGGAAATGGGGTTAAAAGTGAGATTGTGAAAGCATTTGTCAAAAATAAGTTATTGAGTTAGAATTCTGCTGGAGTGGTATCATTTGGTTTGCTTTATTTGTTTTGATGGTTAATAGTCACTTTTGCATATAGTTTGCAAAAATGAAATTATGCGTTTTCTTTAACATGGCACATAGCAAACCAGTCCTTCAAACGCAAGTATTTGTTGCACTTCGGAGAGGGAACTCTAGGCAGTATTCCGACTTGTTACTGTTTCAGTGCATTTAAAAAAACAAACACAAACCACAACTATGAACATCCTTGTGCTTTGAAGGGAGAAAAGAAAAACGGTGGCGTGGTGGGTTGACCCCGGCCCGCAGTTAAGCACCCACACAGCTGCTCGCTCGCCACCACCCCCGGCGGGATGGGAGAGGGAATAGGGAGAGCGGAAGTGAGAAAACTAGTGGTTCAAGGTAAAGACAGTTTAATAAGCAAAGGAAAAAGAAAAATGAAAAAAACCAAACAAACAAAACACCAGTGATGCAAATAGACTCACCACCTCCCACACACAAGCATACCAATGCCCAATCAGTCTCAGACAAATTGCACACCCCCTTCTTGCTTTACCTCAGTTTTTATTGCTGAGCATGACACTATATGGTATGGAATATCCCTTTGGCCAGTTTGGGTCAGCTCTGTCTCTTCCCAGCTTCTTGCCCACCCCCTAGGGTACTCTCTGGAGTGACAGAGTGGGAGGGGGAGAAGAGAAAGCCTTGGTGCTGTGCAAGCACTGTTAGCAATAGCCAAAATTGGTGTATTAGCAGCACTGTTTCAGCCACAAATCCAAAACACGGCACCATGCAGGCTGTTATGGAGAAATTACCTCCATCCAAACCAGACCCAGTACAAGTAGTAACTTATTTTTCAATAGTAAAAATAGTGTATTTTATTCTAGAAACTGTTATGAAAAGCATTTGGTAATTTCATAGAAGCAAGTATTGATGTTAGACACTTAGCTGGATATACATCTTAAATTTTTGAGGGAGGAACACATAAATTTATATAAATATAATCTACTTCCGTTATTGTCAATTTTTTATTTTTTTAATAATTTTTTTGGAAGAAATTTGACTTCTGTGCAGCAATTGGTCACTGCCGTGACTTTTCATGTACGATTGAAGTTTCAGCATGTAGACTTGCCGTTAATGATGTATTTTAAACCATCTTTGGATTATTAGAGCACAATAGAATGATCTCTTTTTTTGTGTACTTTGAATTTTTATTTAGTTACAATCAGAGGCAGTGATATTAGCACAAAAAGGAAGCTGTAGAAGAATATAAATATTTGACTTGAGTGTTTATAAAAATAAGCCTTTTCCCCCTCAAGGGAATGGTTACAAAGTTTTAGCTTATGTTCTTGTTAAAGGAGAATTTTCTTTGGAAAGGGAGAGGGCTTTTTCAGGAAAAGTTTGACAGTAAAACTTTCAGTGAAATACAAGGCAGAGCTGAAAAGACAAAATGTCCAGAAAATGACATTCCAATGAATGTTTGTCCTTAGAAACAAAAGACATTAATAATCTTGTATGAAACATGAAATGAGTGGTAGAATGAACAGGGTGGGTTTACTGGTCATTAAAAAGTGGGGGAAAAAAAGACAAGCCTTCATTAAACTTGGCCTTAAAATGTTTTTAAAAAACAAAATACAGAAACACCAAGTCTTGCACCTGCCAGTGCATGGAGAACATCCTGAAAAGATGACTGATAACGAATGTTTTCCTGTGCTTGATGCATCAGTTGAATTTGGCAGTTGCCTTGAAGAAAGTGGAGACCACCTCCGTGTGATTTCAGCATTCCTTATGTATCAGCACCTGATTCTTTTGAGAACCGTTTAGATTTTATGTAGTGCTTGAAGCATTTAGCAGGGAAATGCAACACATTTTAAATAGCAGAGGTTGTAGTGAGGTCTGATGCTTTGATCCAGGGAAGATAATAGAAATGTAGAGCTAGCAATTGTGAAAATCTCTGGGAGGAACCAGAGCTTCCAGGCTCTCTTGATCCAAAACACTTCAGGTGGTAACTGAAGCAGGTTAATTTCTTGTTCTGACACAAGCAAAAATAATAGATTTTTCTCCTGACAGTACAGGGAACCTCCAAGACCTATTGATAATTGCCTGTAGCATGAGATTTCATCACTACTATAGTTGTTTTTTTTTTAAACAGGTTACATTGAGTGAGGAAGGAGATTATGGGGATGGAGCCCTTTAAAGAACTCCTGCAAAACACAGAACAAATGATCAGGTTGTGCAGAGGCTTGTGATCCTCTGTATTGATCAGCTATAACACAGCAGCAGATTGAAAAAGGTCTGTTGGTCTTCTGAGGTCTGAGTGGTTTCCAAGTGCAAATGGGGAGAGATGAGACACCTAGACAACTGCAATCTTACATGCAAAACTATTTTGACTGAGGTTCTTGAACTTTTTACGGCTTAAATTTGTACCTTAGCAGCAAGACTGGGCAAAGCTTTAATATTCTGAGTTTAATGTTCATTCAGACACATAAGCTCACTAGCTCTAATGCAAAGCATCTTTCAAAATGCTAATTCTCTGTTCTGGCAGTAAAATACATGTGGTATATGCTTGCAATTTGGCCCATGCCTAGAAACAGGTTTCCTGCTGGGCTAATTACCCCTAATTGTGGTACTCTTGTATGGCAGTAAGGGAAACTAGCAAGATAATTTGGTCTAATACTGACATTTATGAGCTAAACAATATGGTCTGTTCTGTTCTTAGAAATATGTGTGATATGAAATTTTAGTTGAACATAAATCAACCAACTAAGAGGAACATTCACCCAATAGATAAAACATCTTAAAAGGTGTGCATCTGTGACACGTAGCGTTTTCTGAAAGTTGAATGACTTTGGTGGTGGTTTGATTCTTATTCCCCTTTGGAAGCGGATTGTACAAGCTGGAGAGTTGTGCTGGCTTCCCTGTTCAGCTTTGTAAATGCAGTGTGGTTCAAACTGATGTTGCTGTTCTTTATCGACCAATGAGCAGTTTTGCCCATTCCCTATATCTAAGGCACAGATTCCAGGTGGATGTCACAAAATCCCTTTTGCCTTATTTTTTGTTTGTAGGACAGATTTGAGTCATAATCTCTAGGTTAAGGAGACAGTAAAGCACCACAGTAATTCCTACAGGAACTATTTACAGTCTGATGCAGGAAGGATGTTCCCATTTAGCCTAGATCTTGCCGAAGTTTTTGATGTTTGTATGGTTTTTAAAATAGCATAAATTGCCTTCCAGAGATTTTTATCTTATTTTACACTGTTTATGTACGTGTGTCTATGTATATATTTAAAATAAGTAAATACATGCATGTATTAGGATTTTTAACTGTTTTCTAGGATCTGGCCTGATGAAAACTAGAGTTTGTGTTTTTTAATCTATCCCTAGCTATCTGTTGCAGCACCATTTCACTGTAAGACTTTTGTTGATCAGTTTTTCTTGATTTTAAAAAGCTATTGCAGAACGCCTGTACCTATTTTTTAAAAAAATCTGCTGATAATATGAAAAAGATACTACCAGAATTTGTTCCTGACTCAATTAAGAATGTATTTAATTGCTTTTGTAAGAGATAAACAATTTGATATTTCTATATGTGAAACTCTATATATGAATAGGGCTTAGATAAGCTGCTTTAATCACTTATTTGCTCATATCTTACTATTTTATAGTTAATTTGGGAAGTAAGAATAATCGTTTTTGTTGTATGCTTTTGTGGACTGGATGTAAATTAATCACAGAAGTACAGTGTCAGCATGAATTAATTATGCAAGTAAGCCGAATGGCTATTTCATTATTTTATTGAAATGGCAAGAGTTTGAGAAGATCTTTTGTCTTAATAGATTAGCCAGAATTCATTGGAAAAAGTCTTAGTATGTTGAAGGTAATGGAAAAAAATTGCTTTCAGTACATCCTACAGAGATCCTGTTTAAAACAGATGACAGTCTGTCACGTTCAGTAGCACATCAGTCATCAGATTTATTCTAATTCCTTAAGCTGAACATTTCATTCAAGCTTGTAGATTTTGTCAAGCTACCAAAAGCTTCATAGCTTTTCTGTCAAGCATAGAGTTGCACCAGCAGTTCACAAATAAATGCTAAGCTGCAAAAATATTGTTTATTTTCTTTAACCTTTTATTCAGTTAACTACAATGTTCTTTCGTGTTATTTTCTCCACATACGTTTACCACAAGGTATTCGAGGGACTACTTCCTAAACATGCCTCATCCTGACCACAGCCACTTCAGACCAAGGGCCACTTATTTTGAGATGTGTTGTTTTTACTCGTAGAAGTCTAGACCACCATGGTTATGACATTCCTCCTTTAATCACAAAGGCCCAGCGAGCAGCTTCGTTTGCTGCAGACGTGAAGGAATCCCACTGCCGGTGCGCACAAGGCACTGGTATGACCAGTATGGCTTTGTGCAGAGTGGCCGTGGTCATGGACTTCTGCTCGCCGAGGGAAAGTTGCAATTTTGCTATCAACCCATATAGCTGTGCCATTCTTCATATTTATTCATGAAAATCTCTTTGGGATTTTTTTCATGCTTTACCGTGTATGTTTGTGTATGTATGGCGTGGCTGAATTGGCTCGCTTTTGTTGCAGATCTGCCACCTTGGAGAAAAGAAATTTTTCTTGTGTCTTTTTTTTGTGTCTTGGTGTTTGGTTGTTGTTTTTTTTTCCGCCCTCCCTGACCTTCTCTAATTCTGAGCCTTTTGCTTTCCTTAAAGGAAAGCTTCTGTGTAAACCATAGCACTTGCATACAAGGTATACTTGAGCCTGCGCGATAGTGAGAAATTGTCTTGAGACACAGTTGACTTTCTTTGAAGTCAACATACATATGTCTGAGGTAGTAAAAGATTGGGGATGGTTAGTTGAAGTGATGTTAATTAATTGCGCTAAGAAAAGAAAGTAAACTGTTAGGTTGGTGCATTTGTATAATTTATATTTAAGCCCAAAAAATTGCTTTGTAAAGTGATATTTCATGAACCACTGAAAGGTTTATGTCCAGGTTAGACTAATCTCTATATTAAACTGCTAATGCTATGGCATTCAATATAAAGTTGTGACTGCCCTTTAATAGGAGAAAGACTTCCTTGGTTATCTTTTACAGCTATTAAAAAGAAAAAAAAAATTAGGCTGTGTGTTAGTAATTTTCCAGAACCACCAACTTCAGAACTCTACTTTCTACTTCTAATTCTTCACTGTAACTTGTGATTTCTTCTAATATGTGTTTTTCTGTCATTTACAGCCATGCTACATTTTCTTTCCTAATCTGGTGGTTTTCTTTGTTATAAAATCCTGTTATTTCTTTATACTGTTTTTTGATCTGCTAAATGGCCAATATGTTCTTTTAGCAGGCTTACTCCTTGAACAGATATTCTGAAAAACGCATTGTACATGTCTAAAAAGGAACTGTGGGGTTGAAGCCCTAGATAAAATTAAAGCCTGAGTATATTAAAAAAAAAAGGTTGTTAAGATGTCAAGATAATGAAAAGTCAGAAAATAAATTAATACCTATTTTTAATTTTGAATTGTATTCAAACATAAAAATATGTAGCATAGACAAAAGCTGCTTACAGAGAGATAAAATTCAATTTTACACTAGGATAATTGTTTTATGTATTTTACATTTATTTATAAGATCAGATCAAGGCTTGGAATTCTCAATATAAATCATAATATGGTCCTGATGAATGCCAAGGTCAGGAGATGGAAACCCCTTCATTTGCAAAACACATTACTACTGCAGAAAATACCAAGTGAATAAAATGAAACTGATAAGCACCACCTTTCCTACTATGCATTCTTTACTTGCATTATGATGTTAAAGCTTTGAGTATTTTTGGTTTTCAAAGGAGTGAATAGGTATTAACGTTCTCTGCATCCTCCCATATATTACCTGTAGCCCAATTAGCAAGTCTTTGTTAAGAAGAGATTAATACAAAACTTGCTTGAGGTCTGTGGGTGAGAATGGAACTGTTGCTGCAATAACATTGACAAATTAGATTAGCCCTGTTCAAATGGCCTTGCATGTGCTGGAGATGTAGTTGATGGGATCCAAATGCTATGCAGATGATGGAGCCCATGATTTAAGAATCCATTTCTGTAATAAATTGCTTCCTATGAGGAGCATCTTCTATCAGGAAGGCTCATTTTATCCAGAATTGTATCTCTGGTATGTCTTGAAGAGAAGGAAATGTAACTGATTTTCAGATTTGACAGGACAATAAAATGGATTCTAGGTCCTCACAGAGAACGCACACTGTTGATGATTTTATCCTGTAAAGAGGTGGCTCAGTTTCAGGTACCTCAGCTGACCGTCTATGCCAGTCTGAACTAAAGAAGGAGACAACCTTTAATTAACCGAATTGCAAGCCAAAATTTGAAACATGTAGGTAGCTAACTGAAATGACTGCCACTCATTTTACCACAAATATTTAATAAATAAGCTGTAACATTCAGTGACAGGTTTTTCCATATGTGTGTATTGGAGCTTTTGAGTCCTAGGGCGATAAGAAATAGACTTCTCGACATGGCATCCAGTTCACAAAAAACATTACTAGACCTGACAGGTATTTTGTCAAGTTGGACATTTTTCAGGAGTGTTGGCTTCCAAAACATGTCTTGATCATCAGCCCTTATTATCCAGAAAGGGTGATTTTTACATCTGTTGCTTGTTACAGACTCCAGGTTTTCTGGGCTCCTGTCAAGGTACCAGTGTCACTGAGTCAGTAATTTGCCACTGTTACTTGAGTTAGGTCAGAGAGCAGTGGCAATCAGCAGTGACTCAACAGCCCTAGGATGCTGATCTGGTGTCACTGAACGCTCTTCTAGGTGAGCGCTGGGATTACAAATGGTTTTGTTTTCTTCAGAAGTTGTAGTTTGTTAGTAAGCTTGTAACTTGTTCTGCTTCAGCTAAGGCAGGACCACTGCGGTGGGGTCAGGATCTGATCTTTGGTTTGTCAGGTAGGCTTCAAGGTAAAGGGTTTTGCATACCAAATGGTTTAACAAGCATGAAATTCTAGTATAGCGCTTGGTAAGCTTCTGCA
Organism: Calonectris borealis; assembly: GCF_964195595.1. Classification (NCBI taxonomy): domain Eukaryota; kingdom Metazoa; phylum Chordata; class Aves; order Procellariiformes; family Procellariidae; genus Calonectris; species Calonectris borealis. The sequence continues at coordinate 28,084,593 of NC_134316.1, read as the reverse complement.
CAGGCAGTAGCTCAGCAGCTTTCATTTGCTGGCCTGGTGATCAGATTGCTGAGGTCTGCCTCTCGTGCGGTCGGGCTTTCTTGCCAAACAGCAAAGATCTGTTACACTGCAGAAGGACAGATACGGAAATGCAGCTCCCTGTGAGAAGAGACTCACCTTCCGATTTTTGATACAATGGGATTTCTTTCAGGATCATAATGAGGCCGTTTCTGATGCAATACAACTGTGAAAGGGCACTAGTGGACCCGGTCCACTAGTTCGTTCATGGCACCCCGACAGTATAAAAGAATGGAGCACCCACGAAGGATTCCTTTATCATAAACGTTTCGGATTAGGGTGCAATGGATGTATCAAGAGACTCTGTTATCCTAGGATGTATTGTCAGCCAGTTAAGGGTGTTTAAGTTGGTTTTCTGCACTACAGTAGGGTGATATAAATATGCCTGGGAGCAAACTTCAGCTTCTTGATTTATGGACTCAGAATTTGATGGTAGAAAGAATAAACACAGTTGTGGGGTGTAACACTTTCTCACACTGTACTGAAGGTGACTGCTGTGCAGGTGTACAAGGTAACTCTAATTAAAACAGTTTCCCCTTGAAATGTAATTTTGTTCCTCCTCTTCACTATCCAGTCGTAGACTAATATTTGTCTCCAGAATGTTTTTCCAGGATCTGAAGTGGAATTACAGTATCTGAAGGTTACTAAATATTAGGCAAAAATTATAATTCTCTTCATAGTTTAAAAGTATCTTTCATATTTCAAAACCCCTCCTGGATGTAAAATTCTTTTGGCAAATATTCACTGTCTTGCACTTATAAGAGAAAACTTACTAAAAATACCATGCTGAGGTTCCCCTCCAATTGTATCTGTCAGTAGCTTGTTTTCTACTTGGTATAATATATGCTTCCAAATTTATCTTAAAAGTTACAAAAAAAAAAAAAAAAAAAAAACCAGATACTTTATTGGGAACCCATTTAGTATTACATATTACACTTTCTTTCCAATAATACAGCCATTCAGTCCATTAGAGAGATCAGGGAAATTAAGAATTGTCTGCACATCTGCAGCTCTTAAAAATCTGACAAGGAACTACAAATAACCCAGTGATGGACCTTTTTTTTTTTTTTTTTTTAAACTGTAATCCTGTGTAATACAATTCTATGTAGAAGTGTCACTGTTTACTAATACAGGACTGTGATATGGAAATAAAAGCAAAATTTTGTTCCAGTTGCTATAGAAATTCATTCAGACTAATTTTAAACTCCAGTTATAAAGAAGCTCATAAAAATTATCTATGTTATCCAAAATGTTTTGAAACAAAACTGTATCTCATCTGATTAAAAAAAATTGTGGTCCGAGCATGAGTTTGCTAGTTGTAGGGTCTCTGGACTTCTCAAATGTCTTGAGAAACAGGTTTTTAGGGAGGTGTCTATTAATGGATGTCTGAGAGTAGGTGTGTTTTTTCAACTTGTCCTGAAAGCATTGTGGAAAACCTTTTAAATACTAAACTACTTTTTCCTTAGGTTTAGCTTTTTTTAGTGAGTATCTTCGATAAAAACAAAAATAATCTTAAACCTCAATGAAGTTCAGTGTAATGAGGAAATTAAACTCACTTAACTCCTTTCAGGCAGGAACAACATATTGTAATAAGCTAATTTATGGCAAAACCTGCAACCTTTCCATCATACCTCTTTTCCCAAACCAGTCCGCTCAGCAGATGCACAATCCAGCTGAAGAGCTGAGTACAATGAAATACTTCCTTTAGATAAGAAGAAAACACAAGAGGGCTGTGGCTTACTGGCATAAGTTTTTACGAACAGAAATAGTTGATCAGATGTTGTGGCTTTAAAGTATTGAAGAAATTAAAAGAAGAATATTGGAGACTGCTTTGAAAGCAGTGTCATAACTTTGTCAGAAAAATTATGCCTTTTTTTTACATTTTTTAACATTGAGCATGTTAAGATTTGCCTTTGACAGCAAGAAGTCATGAAAGCACAACATTAAAACAAAATTGCGTTCATTCATAATGTGTTTTAAGAAATATTCCAGAAGACTTTCTCCCTTCTTTCCTCCCAGTTTGGCTGTGAAATAGGAAGCCATTTGGGAGCTTTTCTAGTGCTGTGATTAGGCACAGAAGCCATCCTAGTGCACATTTTGTCAGGTGGTCCTTCAACATGAAAGGGGAGGTAAAACTCTGGAGCCTACAATGCAGAGTTTTGCAGCTTCACAATGTCTGAGAATGTCTTCAGAGTTGTTCTAAGTGTTTGAACTGTTGGCCAGATTTTCCCTTTTTTAATCTTGTGTTTTATTTATGTTTGTGTAGCTATAAAGTCTTGATAATTATTATGTTTTTAGTGATGCCAAGCAGTGCAACTTGTAATGCCCAGAACATCTGACGAAAAAGCCTCAAACTGTTCAGCACGATTATGTGCAAGAGAAAGCAGTCATCAAAATAAGCCTGGGTTTCAGAAGTGCTAAGGAAGGCTTTTTCTTCCTTCGTCTAGTAAGTGGATTTTGAGCTCCTTTGCTCTGCCCAGGAATAACTGGTGTGGGGCCAAGATTCAGCTGCTGTCTCAGCTCTCTGCAACCTCACATAATTTCTTCTTTTCGCCTCTGGTGTCAAGTGTTTTGGCAATGAAAACACTACTGTAGCTTGATGAATCAAGGAATAATGAATGCAAGATATCTGAATTTATGATGAGGTTGCAAGAAAGAAGAGAACAGCCATCTGTTCTTTTTACAAAAAACTGAAGAGAATGATCTTGCTGAAACTGGCTAGATAATCCTAGGTCGTGAATTTTTCCAGGAGGTTTTTTTTTTCCATTTGTCTTTGTGGAAAGAATCTGATTTTAAGGCTCAGAACCCCTAATAAGAACTTTTTCTGTCAGTTGTGTAACCCTCATCTTACATGAACCTTTTTGTAGTTTATGTTCTCAGAGGAATTCTTTAAGGCTTCTTCACTGTAAATTCCTTTAGTGTTTTTGGCTGAAAAATGTGCTTACCAAGGGTTTAAAATGACCTTTCTTCAAAACCCAGTAAAGAAATGTTTTTAAAAAGTAAGTCTGTCCGGCTTCTTTATTCCCTGTGTTGTATATCATTATAAATGGTGACAACGTTGAGGAACGAGAATGATCTATTTATTCAAACGCATATTTCAAAAAAAAGCTGAACTATTTCGTTCGTTGAACAAGAACAGAAATGACAGAGCTTTCGGTATGGGCGATCTAGCAGTTCTGCCAGTGCTTAAAGTTGTCCTGCATCTCTCTTTGGAAGACCTTTTTTCTTTGAGTTTTCTGTTGTTTGTAACTTTAACATTTTAGATGGAGATTTTTTTTTTTTGTCACAGTAGGCATTTCCTTCCTACTAGGTGAAGATGACTTTTTTTTTTGTAAGTTTCAGCTGAGAGAAGGTTTTGGGTATTTTCCAAACTAGGGTTGAAGGATAAATATATTGTTTTCCATGATGCAAACAAAAATATTGCAGCAGTTTGACTGGGAAGCTGGTATGTGGTCATGTTTTGCATTTGTTTTCTTAAAATTTTTCTAAACTTCTCTAACTGTAACTAATGCCTCTTTTTTTTGTTGTTGTTGTTTGTTTGTAATTTCTCTTCCCAGCTGCCTGGCACTGATTTGGAGTCAATGGCAACTCCCCTTTAATCTTGTACCTTCCATGTCCTTAAGTTCCACATCTACATGTCTTTTAAATACTTCCAGGGATGGTGAATCAACCACTTCCCTGGGCAGCCTGTTCCAATGGTTGACAACCCTCCCGGTGAAGAAATTTTTCCTAATAGCCAATCTAAACCTCCTCTGGGGCAACTTGAGGCTGTTTCCTCTTGTCCTTTCGCTTGTTACTTGGGAGAAGAGACCGTCCCCCACTTCGCTACAACCTCCTGCCCAGGTAGAGAGCAATAAGGTCTCCCCTCAGCCTCCTTTTCTCCAGGCTAAACAACCGCAGTTCCCTCAGCCGCTCCTCATAAGACTTGTGCTCCAGACCCTTCACCAGCTTCGTTGCTCTTCTTTGGACACATGTCCTGAAGTGTGCCATTGCTCTGTAATGCCCTCCACTTCTCACTTACAAGGATGAAGTTACTACTCATAGTCAATGAAGGCACTGTGTTCTGGATCTAGTTGCTAGATTTAAAAAAAATCAGAAGTTGAAGAGAGACTATGTGTTTATTGAGTCAAAAAGTATGTCTGTGTTCACACCTGAGCAACACTGTATGTTCCAGTGCTCTTACTGCTGTGCAAACATAGTTTAGGGAGCAATTATGCTTTTAGTTGAAGGATAGCTTTCTCTTCAGGTAGTCATCTGAGAAAATGGCAGCTTAGTTAATTATCTTAAAAAGAACAAAACTGGCTGATCTGAAGTCAGTGTTGTTTTATTTCTCTGCTCTTTTTAGCTTGTGAAATTTCATGTGATGTGATTCTCTTCAGCAGCTGAAGTGTATGCTGTTGAATTTGAGTGGATAAATAATTTGGGGTAGATCCAGTGCACTGGATGTGTTGGTTTATGACAGCAGTGGAGGTGCATTTGTGTTTTCATGCTGTTCAAAACAGCCTGACAGATGTGTGGCTGGTGCAGTTGTATTTCCCTGCGAGAGACCGTCAGGCCCCTCTCAGTCCCCATGCACAGGACTTGAAAGGTTGGCACGTTTCTGACAGGCCTCCACACGTTCAGCACTCGTGACAGTTCTTGGTCGGGCTCCAATATCCACACTGTTTGTAGCCTTTATGCTTTTTATTTTTAGTGCATTTGCTGTGAGGAAAAAACTGAGTTTCTCTGCTTCAGTGTGGTTTGTTGCCTCCTTTTCTTCACTAAATCCCTGTTCAATCTTACTTCTTTCTGTGAAGGCAGACGAACAGTTAAATTGGAATGCTTTTGGCAGGAGAAACATAATTTCTGCTTAATGCTATTACTTATACTAGTGGTCTATGAATCTGGCACTAAGTTACCGCTTCTCATTTTTATGGACATATAATGTTCTGTGACTTTATTTTTGCTTTTATGGTAAAATCTAGGCTGCATTTGTGGTAAAACAAGTTATGATTTGGGGATTTGGGAATTTCAATATATTGAATATACTGTACAAGGAATTTGGCAAATATAAGCACTGTAGGCTCAAATGTTTCTTGAATCATTTCCATAGTTAGCTTTGGAGCTCTTTAGTCACAGTGACTTTTTCTTAAGTTTGGGGGGAGAGGGGGGACGGATTTTGTGGGGCTTGAGGCAAATGCTTCCAGAAAGGCAGGTGAAATATCTGTATCGGTGGTCCGGTTTTGGTTTACTGAAGGATGGTGTGCAAACCAGCATTCAATATTTGGCCTAATGCCACATCATCCAGTCATGTAGCAAACTGGAAAAAATGGGGTGCTTGAGACAAGTAGTGCTCAAAATGCTGTGCTGATGCTGCTGTTGCACCGTTTCCTCCCTATCGGCATTCTGCCTGTCTGCCACATGGGTTGTTTTTAGTTGTGCCTCACTGCAAGTTTGTTGTTTTTTTTCTTTTTCCCCTGCTTTATTGTCCTACCCTGTAAAGCAGAAAGCAACCCAGAATTTAGTGTATTGTAGGAAACTGGTTCTGGTAGTTTTGTTTTATTGCAATCCTTAGAATAATAAAAAAGGTAGACAGGAAGTGACCTGTGAACATCATCCAGTTCACACCTCTGCTCAGAACGGGGCCATCTCCAAAGTTAGATCAGGTTGCTGAATACAGGTGACTATTGCACATCTCCAGCAATGGAGACTCTGTAACCTCTCTGAGCAACTTGTTCCAGTGACCTTCCTCACTGTGAAAAATCTCTTACCCATAACTCTCCGAGTTTTCTGTGTTACAACTTGTCTCCAAGAGAAGAATCTCTCTCTGTCTTCTCCATATTCACTCACAAGGCAGCTAAACCCCAATAAAATCCCCCTTCAGCCTTCTCTCCTTAAAACCAACTAACTCAACTTTCAAATTCCTTGTAAGTCATGTGCTGCAGACCCCTAATCATTTTGATGGCTCTCTGCTTGACTTGCTTCAGGATATCCATGAGAGGGTCAGACTGGATACAGCACTTCAGATGTGGTCTCAACAAGTGCCGAATAGAGGGGATTTATCGCTTCCCTTTGTCTACTGGCTATGATCCTGTCAACAGAGTGTAATATGCAGGTAGCCTTCACCACCATGAGGATGTAGTGCTGATTCTACTAAAATACTCTATTAAATATTCTTTTGGCTCCAGATAAGACAACGGCTGGTTTAAAATATACATATTTATCCTTCTCCTTAAAGGCTAGGGAAATCACAATCTGGTTATAAACTGTTAGAAATGGAGATCTGGTTGCTTATGTGATATCTAATAATTGAGTTATAAGACCAGTGAAATGTTTACAACAAAGCTGAAGGATGGCTAAATGAATTGGCTGTTCCACACTTGACCAAAGCATATCATAGTTTCATTATTAGAGTGAAAATAATGTTAATGGAGGTGTCACAGAAGAAAGCTGCTTCACAGAATGCACACCAAGAGGAGAAAAGCTGGGGGAAAAAGGAGACACAGTCTTTGACAAGATCCTCTGCAGTTTTCTTTATATTTCAAAGAGGTGGTGGGCAGGGGGAGAAGGAAAAGGCATGTATTGTCAAAGAGAAGACAAAACTAAGGAAAAAGAAATGAAATGTAGGACAAAGAACAGCTAAAAACTGGAAAAGAAGAGGACAGAGCAGGCTGAAGATTGCTTAATAAATAAAATACAAATGAAGATTGTTATTTTGGTTTTTAATGGGGGAGAGAGAATATAACAGAGGGGAGAAGAGAAATGGGACTGTCGGTGATCTAATATGTACCTAAAACACGTCCTGGTATGCATAAAGAGAAAATTGAGCCTTGAAGACACTGAATTTATAGCAGAAATTAGGGAGAAAAAACAAAGCGAAAAGTACATGTCCTTTATCCAACTAAATTTAATTCAGGAATAGGCATAACCTATTGTAAACCAGTTGAAACTGCATTTTTATGCCTTCTTTCTTGCCTTGTCAAAAGCATGACATAGAGAATGAGCGTTCTTTGACTTAGTGTATGCCATCGTTAAAAGCATCAGATGCAAATTCTTTAAGGAGAATGTGAAGAAGCTGCTGCAGCAACAGAGTGAAAATGCCTGAGCTCTGGTTCTCCGTGTCTTTTCTGATTTATGCAGGTTAGTTGGAACCAACTGCAAATGTCTCATCTCCTTTTGGGCGAAGAATCAGTAGGGGAGAAAAGCCAGGGATTATTACATGACTCTGCCCTCTGGGAAAATGTTTTTATCAAAAACATTTCCAGATAATGCAGTTAATTCTATAAACCAAAATCTTGAAGTCTTTATAGCAGTACTGGAGTTTTAAATTCGTGGTACTACTCATGCTGCATTCATCCACTTACGGGGTTAATCCACTTGCCTATTTTTTATATTCTTTTAAAAAGAAACCGAATATTTTGCATGAACTACTTGTATTTAAAGGCATATAAAAGAAACAGAATACAATAAAATAAGTAACTCTGTAATCAAAGTATGTTTCATTTCACAGCTTTCAAGAATCTAACAGATGGGTTTGACAAATATTTGAAGGGGCTATTTCAGTTATTCTTTGACTAGTATTTTTGTAACTGCCCAAAGCTAATTTTAACTTATTTTGGGTTATCTTAGATTTCTGATTTGCCATAAAGTTTCTTAAGGTAGAGAGGAAATGTCACTCTTCTGTGGAGGAGTGTATCATTGCATCAAAACTTGGCATCCATCTGGACTAAGAAAACTATCTGTTTCTTCCCTAGGGAAATGATTCTAGAAGGTAACTAGTTTCTATGCAGTGTACCCTCCTAAATTAAGTTTTTTAGTTTAGCTTGGCCTGAGGCAAAACGTTTCAGGATATTTTAGGAGATCTTGGTAATCTAATTAATCTTATGAAAATAATACTAAAATTCGTTCTTTCTTTCCCTATCCATAAAGTATATGGTGTTCCCTCCCTTACACAGCTCCATTCCTGCACTGGCAGTGGCAACGGTCTACTGCGTCATTAAGGGGGACAAAGACTGGCTTAGTGCCATTCCAAGGGGTGGTGGGAACTGGTGTCTTGTTCCACCAGAGGCAGAGCAGGTGGGGTAGCCCTCCTTTTGGAAAAACTCTTCCAAGACCTGAGGACTTTTTGTGAAGAAGAGGTGAATTCGGTCGACACCAGCAAGCGTTTGCCTCCTGTCACAGCGGCTAAGGCCGTGATTCAGAAGTTTTCTGCAAAACCTGTCAAAGCATGACCAAGGAACGGGTGTTTGCAGTCATCAGGGCTCCATATGGAAGGGTCTCAACAGCCTTTCGGTTCCTGGGGAGGAGGAGTCAGTAACTGAACTCCAGCTTAGAAGATGGCCTTCCCGATCTCCTGCCTAGGGAAGGAAGGCAGTGGCACTACAGCAGACTATCACTAATCTAAATACCTTGGGTCAACATCACTGGTCAGATGGTTGAAAGTTGGTGTTATTGAGGGGTGCTCCCTTGTGTAATATATATTCTGCAGACACTCCAGAGGTTTTTTCCTCTGAAAGTGGAAATACTGCCACAGCTATAATAAAAGCTGTTCAGGACTGCACAAGTAAAGCACTGTATGCTTCCTACCTTGCAGATGTGTGTTATTTTTATATACTTCTTGTTTTTATATAATTCCTATTAAGTGTTTGTGCTGATGAGTAATTAGAACCAGGACTGGAACGCCATCCTTTTGAATAAGCCATTATTTTGTTTAGATTTTTTTTTCTACTCAAATCCATTCATATTTCAAGGTACTGGAAGACAAAATATTTTGATGGCCATCTTTGCAGAATATATCCCTGAATGAATGAGGAAGTAGTAATTTTAGTTAGCACTATATAAAAAAAAAAAGTGAAGGCAGTGCAGTGAGCTTAGTTTTTCATTTTTATCTGTCATGGATGTAAATAATTCAAACATAAGCATGGGAAGAAGTTGGCAGTTTGAAGCTGTGACTGCATGAGTCTCGTAGGATAATGTTAAAATTTCCTGAGTGTTTCGATTTGACATTCTTTAGGAAGAGGTTGTTTTTGCTGAAGTATAACCAATTAAAAATTAATGCTGTTTTTCACTGGGCACCCATGCTAAACTAGAATGTTCATGTATTTCATGTGTATGCGTATGTAATTAAGTATCCACTAATTTCTCTCTCTTTGGGAAATACTTCTGCAAATCAACACTCCATATATAAAGAGTTAAGATCATATCATCTGTTGTTTAAGGTAAGGGTAAGGACAGACATTATTATTATTTTATAATAGATTCTTAATCCTTTGTTCTGTGAAGTGTTGACGTTTTCATTAGAGTTAAAATATGTTGCATGTTTACAGAAAACCTGAAATCTCAATATGTGGTCCTGTCAATTTTAATTATTTGAATCATTAGAACATCTAATTTTTTGCTTAAAGGTACACAAATGTACCATTGAATCTGTTTTTAAGGTTTTTTCCAGTTTAATGTCTGAATCCAAATTCATAAAGAGTTGGAAAAATGAGATGTCTGAGCTATAGGATTCACAGGGATTTTATATGAAGCCTATTTAATCAGGATAACACTGTTATTAATATTCATAAAGTCAGCTGGAACACAAATGACAGGCTATGGAGCCTAAAATTTTTTACTTGTGAATTTATTAAAAGCAGCTTAAAAAATTAATGGAATTTAAGTAAAGTTGACGAAAATGAAAATCTTATGTTAGCAGAAAAAAATCTTTATTAGAACTTTCTCTAAGACCATCTTGCATTGATATCTTTGACAGATTTCATTGGTACTTAAAGAAGAAAGATGCATGAATGGTCATTTAAAAGGATTTAAACACATTGGCACATTAATTTTTACATGAATAATAAGTAGTTTCCAAAAGCAATTAACTTACAGTGTACAAGATTTGAATAGAAAAATAGGACTGTGACATCAAAGGGCAAAGCAAATGTGCTGTACATTTTAAACTTTTAATAATATGACTTCTTAAAATAAGTTATTTCATTTCCACAATAGGTAAAGTAACAGTGAAGGTATTTGTGTACAGCTTGGGTATGTTTTGAAATACACAGAGATCTGGAACAAAGAAATATTTTGCCAAATATGCCAAAGTGCTATTGGTAAAGAACAGTTTCAGGCTTTTACAGTGATAAGATGCTTTTGAATCGAGCTTTCTTATAGTCAATTTCTGTGTGTGGAATCTCCCATACTGCTATATGTAGCACTAGGAAGCATTTGTTTTTTCTGTAGAGGGCAAAATAGGTAGATCTGGGATTTCTTTCATTAGAAGGAAGATGCTGGTTAATTTATATTCATTTTTGTAGGTAGTTTTGTATGTAACTATTTAGTGTGAATTTTATGTGATTATTGCATATTATCTTCAACAGATAAGGACAGGTTTTTTTTTTTTAGCTTTCTATGCATGATGTTCAAGTAGTAGTCTTAACACTAACGCAGGTTGAATGAATAGGTAGTGAATAAGGAAATCAGTATTTAAAATTAACTCCAGATTTTAGGTTACAGTTTCATTTTACATTTTCATTTTTGTCTCGGTCCACCAGTATACTTTATTTTAGTCTCCAGCTTAATTTCTTTTGATTATTAGACAGACGGATTATTAACAGATTGTCTTCAAATGAAAGTAAAGCAAAGCTTTAAAATAATTGCATTTAATTTTTCTGATGATTCCTCCTGGGAAAATCTTCGTGGCCAGCTTCTGGCTGTTGTTGATGTGGCAAAGTATAATACTGTCTGAATAATGATGGTTCAATAAGTTTTGGTTCTAAAAATACCTTATGTTCAAAGTACCTACTGTAAAGGTACATGTTGAATGATATGTAAGTGTTGTGCATAAGTTAGATACCTATTGCAGCGTTAGAACAACCGATTTACATACTTAGTGTATGGAATATTTTGTTGTTCTCTTCATTAACATTTTTATTTCTAATAATAAGGAAAGTATACTGCAAACAGAAAGACCTTTTGGGTTAGGTTGCCTTAATCTGATATCAACAATATTGTTATTTTCTGTATGTGTAAACCAGAAAATTCCTATTAATTAGCAGAACGTGTTTCACTTACGAAGACAAAGTCTCTTAAATGAGCCTCTTGACTTCTGTCTCCAATTATTCCCGTGCCATAGTCTATTATTTCCAGGAGAGGGCAGCATTTTCCTACATCAGGTACATGAAGGGACATGCCCTGCTTAGACTGTCAATGTTTCTTGTAATTACTCCCAGTATATTTGTTGCTTGCTTATGAATTAACTTGCATTTATGGAACTAAATCATTCCAATCATTTAATTACACCTGAGGAGCTGAACTATAATTGCTTGCTTCCAACTAGGATCTGATATGGCTTGAGCAGTATTAATTTGGTGTTTACTTTTCTGAGTGCTAAAAGCATTAAAATGATTGTGCAATGGGATTACATTTTACTAATTGCTGGCATTCATTAGCTGGGTAAATGGTAAGGAAGAATGACTGTATATTGTGGAGGGATAAAATTATGGTTTTAAATAGTATATTACTAGGCACATTAAGGCCCTAAGACATGTTTTAAAATACTCCAGAGGTTATTAAATACCGTATTTTCTTCATGTCTTGCTATATGAATATCTTATTAAAATACTGCAATTATTATGAACCTTTTTGTGCAATATGTAGGGAAATGGCTTCATTGACAGAAACCTATTTCTTGATATTAATAACCTTCTATATTTTCAGCTAATCCAAAAGTAAATGAGGAACTTAGGAAAAGATTGCCAACTCCAAATCAACATGGTTACACAGAATTGAAAAAGAAGTGTACAGCTTCATTTGAGGGACTCTTGTAAGGAACTCAGTGTTCTGCGATATGAGGCGAAGTTGTTATTTTTTGTTAAGACCTAAGCGCATCAAATTATACACAATTTTTTTTCTCATGCACATTTATAGTTAACAACAAATATGAGCTAAATATGTATTTCTTGAATGTTTACTGTAAATGTTAGTGTTGAATCTTAAGTGTTTGCACAATTATTTTACTTTTCTATAATCTCAGATAAAAATGAAAACATCTGCCTTTTTGGTGGTGTATAGGAAAAGAATGTCTTCTGCTGCTTTATTAATTAGAACATATGTCTTGGTATAATATGCTTGAATTTTAAAATGTATACTTAATTTTTTTTTTCAACCTCTTACATTTATCAGCACAATGACAACTCTGGGTATTTTCATGATCCAGCCACTGCCTCTTCAAGGCATATGTTGTATCTTTTTAATAAACGTAGAAAAAATATAGCAGGGAAAACATACAACATAAGCACAACTACATACTTAAAGATGAAAAATTGTCCCTTGTACAATACATTTTACAAGAAGTGCTTGAATAAATAATAAAATATCTGGTAAGCTTACTATATTAGCAAGATTACTAATTTATTTACATTTCCTTGAGATATAGAACATAGTTGACTTTTTAACATATAAGAGAGCATATATTTTAACACTCAAAATGTTACCTGATAAGCATAACATTTTCCTGTAGGTCTTATTTTTGAGTATTGAGGGTTGTTTCTTGAAGACCTTTGATTAGATGAAATACTGCAACTGTGTAATTAACTGTGTAGCCTGAAGCAATATCTATGCAAATATTAGGATGGATTATTTAGCTGTTTAGAAAAACCTGCAAATTCAGAGTTGGAGTGGTCATGGGCCACTTTACCTGTATTTTATCCAGGAAATTAAAGCAGGAGAAAGAATGTTGTCAAGTGAAGCACATACCACCATCTGTAATAATTACCAAAGTAAGCAGTCTCAATGCCTCTAGCGGGACCACTCAGTATGATTTGGGCTGTGCTCAGTAGCATGTATTTCCAAAACCAGACTCTAGAAGAAGACAACAAACTAATAAATTTTTCAACGAAGGTGTTACATGCATCAGAAAGCTGAATCAAACCATTATAAAAATTAGATGTGTGAAGAAAAAATATTTTACTAAGAAATATAATTTATGACTGACTGTTAAAGTACACAGAGCTATTGTCCTGTTATAAATATTTTTAAATCATTTGTCTTGTAAATTTTCTGTCAAATGAAGGCAAAGTATAGGTGTTTTATAATATACTGTTTCAAGTTTATTTATCTAGAGTTTGCTTTATTTTAGCTCTGAAATAGTCAAGCAAAAACTGGACTCAGTGCCAGATCAAACAAGTTCAGAAGAACAAATGGAGAACTGGTCAAAAGGTAAGGACTTTTAAGATATTAATAAGGAACCTCAGGTGTTGTACCAGTGCTAAGCGGTGACTGGAATGTATTTGTTCTTACCGATATATGACTGACTTTGGAATAAAAGAAAAAAAAAAAAACAATCCACAACCACACACTGCCTCTTGAAAGTATTTTGGGTAACAGGAGCACAGCTACAGGAATATAAATAATCAGCTTTATTTTTATTTTCTGCGTTACTGAAAAAGTTCTTGTATAACTTTGAGAAGTCTTATTTAAATTCTTAGTCTCTACATTGCACTTTACTTTTCAACCTCTATTCCTTAATGGGTTAACAACAAATCTGAAGTCTGTCTTAAAATAACTTTCTTGGCTAATTACGCCTGGCTAGAGTATGATTAAGCCATCTACTAATATTAATGAGTTTCTCATTACTACCTCAACTGAATATAGACAGTAAGGTAGCTTGGCGTAGAGGGGGCCTTGGTTAATTCGGAACTTCCATGGTTCTTGGAGTTTTCATCTCCAGCAGGATGGAAGGATCTTTTTGTGTTTGAATGACCAAAATTTTGCTCTCAGATACATTCTTCTATGTTTCATGGCAGAAACTAAAAAAGAAACAAAAAGAAAAGAAAAGGAAAAAAAGCAGCACAGAGTTTGAGAGCACATTGTGACTGACTGACTTTACAAAAGAGAATTGTCAGAAAGTGGTTTGTGACTAGATAATAAAGTGTAGATTGAAGAAAGGGAAAGACACAGGAAGCAGACCTTCAGTACATCATAAAAGGGTGGACTTTTTCCAGTGGCTGTGTATAGGTTAAAAAAAAAAATTGAATAGGTGTGTCAACATCAAAGATGCCTCCTATATCAGAGCCTTATAGCATCTTGTGTATTTCCTTTTTTTGAATTTTATACTATGTATTCTTTCTCAAAAGATGATAAATGTCAAGTTTCTCATGAAGAGTCTATTGTTTAGAAGAAAGAAAAAATACTCTGCCTTGGAGATGATGCATTTCTTTTACATATGTAAAGGAATTTTTATCTATATTATGTAATATAAACTACTTGTAGACCCCTTTTAATTCTGGGAATTTTGAGCTACTGAGTGAAGTTAAAAATGTTTTTGAATCATATACTCTGAAAACAAAAATAGTCATGGTGGAGTAACTTAGTGGAGAATTGTATTCTGACAACTTATACTTTAAATGTGCAATGGCTTAATCAGATTTACTATTTTTAGACCTTTAGGGGTCAGCATATCCTAAGAATGGTTCAAAAGGTTAACTTTTCCAAAGTAGGCAAGTGAATACCATAAACTGATTCTCTTGAAATATTTTCTGTCTAATTGCAAGAAATGGTGTTCTGCTGCTGCTCACAAATACTTTAAAAACTGGGTAGTTACTGAGTTTCATGTGTATTATTTCTCTCATGCATTAAGTTAATATTTTGTGCTGTTTGGAAAGCTATTTCTTCCAAGCTAACACTTACATATTTGTGTATCCAATAGAAGTTGTTATACAGACAAAAGTGAAATTGATACACTTTGTTTAGATTAGTCATTAATAAGTCACATAATTCTTTATGCTTTTACTCCTAGGGAAGTTTAAAAAAGGGATTATGGATAAATCTTATGTCATCATACTGGTTTGGATGAGGAATTTTTTTTTTCCTTAGTATTTTATTTGGGTATTAACAATTAAATTACGTTTTCTTATCATAAAGAAAATAGATAAATTACAGTAACATAATGTTCAATGTGTACCCTTGGTAGACATTCTGGTACATTTTCTCATTGAACTACTAAATCAAAGCAACTTTAATCTTCTCTTTAAATGCCTGTGTTGAAGTGTGTACCATTTTGTGTTCCGCTTGCTTTGTCATCTGTGGTATCTTTCTTTTTTGCGGCTGGTACTGTACTGTATCTAGTTGTTCCTTGCTTGTAACTTGGAAGTTTAAAAGGTATTTTTAGAATAACCCTATAATGATTTATTAAAATTTTTTTTTATAACATACTGAAATGTTGGAGGTTAAATTATTTGTCAAAAAATAAGGATGGTAAAGTACATCTGAGATGAAATTCAGCTGACTAGATGAAAATCCAGTCAAGCAATGAGAATTTTAAAAAAACAGCAAAAATGTTAGGTACAGAGAAGTGGTAGGTTTATGGCGGTTATGTGGGATAATACATAACCTGTCAAAAGATGTTATAAAAGAAAATATTTGAAAGAAAGGTAGTGTTTAAGCAGAGTATATCTGAAGTGTTTGATAGTTGAGATTTTCTTTTTAACTTTGTTTGGAATATAATATGCCTGTCTCAATGGAATACATTTGTCTGTCTCTGTTCTGGTATATTAGGAAGAGTTAAGAACAGTCTGTGTGCAAGGCTTATTATTTTAGGTTTGTATCTAATTTAAATGTACTGTTTATCTCCACAGCACTTAGTTTTTAATAGGAGGATAGTGACTTTTCATTTTTCCATAAGAATACTTGAGAGAACGTATCAGGAGCATTGGCAGCAGGCCAGTGAAGACTGTGTAATTTCCAAATGAATAATATTCAGGATCCAAGCTAGAAAGCCTAGGATGGTAGTCCATTATAAAAATAAACTTATATTGGCAAATAGGTGCATATCTTTGCATTGCAGTGGCGTGGGCAAGGAGGAGAGCACACTGCACCTGGGTGGAGTTGTTACTTTAGCAGGGTTTACATGCATGACAAAAAGTGCACAAACATTAAACTGTGAAAACACGAGACGGAACCTGAAATTGGGTGCTTTTTCATACTTACATATACATTCAGGACTCGATATGTCTATTTTCCAAAAGAGTTAGCAGGATAGGAAAGTGGTGAGTGTGCAAATACTGGAGTTAAATTTGTGTCTCATTTGATTCATAACATGTACTGTGTTTGAATGGGTGCAGCTATGTTTGTTCTGTATTATATAGTCTTACACTATTGTAATGTTTTTGCTTGTGTCATATTTCTGAGCATCTATGATTTTTAAGGACAAGGTAGAAATTAGGTGAAGTCTTAGAATATCAAGTACTGTTTGGTCTGTTTTGACAACAAAATTGTAATTTTGCTGACTCCAAAATACATTGTAGAATTATTAGTTTGAATTTCCTAAAACAATGTAATAGATTGATTATTTTTAATGGCAAAGTGGTTTGCTTCCTTAAAAGGTGATTATTGTATTTTTCAAGCATAGAAATAAATCTATTTCTAAACCACTACTTAAAGCACGTACTGAAATGAAGTCAATGAACCAGTTTCACAGGTAAGAATTTTATGTCAACTCTTAGTTATGATCCATATAGATACTTTCACTGTAACTTGTTATCCTTCAAAAGAATGTTTGTGCGGCTTGTAAAAATACTTTAAAATTGCATGCCTGGAAACTAGTTCAGGGGACACTCTAGCTTTAAAGAGGTGTGATAATGTAGATTGGAACAGAACTGCAGAATCAGCTTGTGCGGGGAAATTTGAAAAGTAAGTGTTTTATCTGGTGGTGAGCTGTTGTTTTCCAGTCTTGCTCCCTTCAGGAAAAATAAAAGAGGAAAACAGATATGCAAATCTAATGAGCAAGTTATGTATATACAGCTGCTCAGACACATGTGCACGTGATAAGATTACACGTAGACAATTGTCTTAATTGCATTGTGTGTTTGTGCATGCATTCGTCTTGCATGAATGCATGGTGCTTACTGTTAAGAATCTGGCCATAGCTTTCCTTGTATTGTCATGGTCATGATGTGTATGTGCCAGTGTATTGCTTACAAAAATATTTTTTAGTTCTTTTGCTGTGTAGTGAATAATATTCAGGAAATAAAACCTCTCTAGAAATATTTTTGCATTTATTTACTCCCATTTATAAATTCCATTAATTGTCAGCCATCCCTTTTGCATTCATGGTAATTGAGGCAATGTACAGTCATATGCGTAGGTTAAGTAAAATGAATCATCTTTTTTTGCTAACTTCCTAGAAGTGAAACTCCTGTTCCTCACCATGTATTTGTAGACTATCTTATTAGAAGTATATGTTTTTCTAGTTATGTAATGATTTTTATGTACTTTTTTGTGGGTTTGGTTTTGTATTAGTAATTACAAGGAGTTTTTGTCTGGAATTACTGTTTCGTGACTTTAACACACACAGACACACACACATGTAAAGAAAGCTTTGAGAGTAGTGTGGTGTTGTAGAGATTTTTCATCTGATGCTCTAGTTGGGTCAAAAAGCAACTAATTGTAAAGGTGCTGCTTCCCCTTTACCCATTACAGCTGTAAACACTCTAAAGTAAATCTGAAGCCCTTCTTCCGAGGCTCTAGTAGAGGCAGAATAAACCATACTTGTCATATTGAATTCTTTTACATGCCTTAATAGGAGATACTGTGGGACTGTTCTTCCTCTCCTTCCCTCTTTTAGCAATGAGGAATGGTGTTTACCTGGTAAAGAAAGAAGACGTGGATATTGCATGGGTGTGTATGCAGAAGAATCTACGTGATATGCAGAGGCAGAGTCCTCTACACGCATGTAGCTCAATTGATTAGTGTCTTCCATGTATGCTGTGCTTTCAGCATCGAACTCACTCTGTGCTAGCTGTCAGAGATCCTCTTGCAAAGTGGCAAGCGTGGTTGTAGGTTTCTCTGCACAGTATAGGAGAGATAGAGAGGATGATCTCTTGCATGAGTCAAACATGGGAAGAGTAGCTAGTAACTGTTGAGCAACACTAAGTATGGAAGATGAAGAAAACATCTTGCATGGAAAAAGAGGGAGTAGTGTGCAATGACTTAGAAGATAAAAAGGAGCTAATGATAACCGAAAAATCATCAAATACTGTCTGGTCTTTCCTGTAAATATAATCACCCTTTCATGTGTATAAATTCGCATGTCTCCTTTTTTCATCCCATTTCTTCCCTTGTACATTTTGAATGGTTAAATACAGTGCATTTCTGGCCAGGCTGGATGCAGAAAGACCTCCTCATCAGAAGCACAATCAAGTATCCAATATCTGCCTGACTCATTGGAGTGTTGTGAATATGATTTTGTTAGACCCTTTACAGTACGCTGAAAATGTGTAGTGCCTTATCTGCACTGAGTATTGCAAGCACTAAAGATGGGGACAATGCACACCTTGAAGTATTGCACTTTGAATTGCTTAAGTGTTTTACATAGGAGCACAGCTAACTTCAGAATGTCTTGAAATGTGCTTCAGGGAGAGCAGCACTTATTACCACAGTAATTTTTATGTAGTGCTTTGGAAGGAGCTTTAGAAGACCTAGCACAAGTGCAAGAGGAATTTGGTTATTTTCTTCTTTAGAAACCTTCATTGCTTCTATTTTAATAACAACTAGAATGAAGCTTAAGTTCAGAGCAAAGACATAACAAAAAAAAATTATTAAAAAAAGGTTCTCTAGGGGCTGCATTGGAGACTCTTATCTGAGAGTTCACCTGCATCTTTAGTAGACCATTTACTCGGAGTAAAGGGTGCATGGGCAAGGTGTCTTGCTGGCACTTCATGCAGAGTGATCTTTCATGTCGAACACTTAAAACGACAATATTTTTCTTCACTTCTGAAGCTGTAGTTTTCTGGGATTTTGTTTAGAACCCCAATTCAGCAAAGCCTTAGTTGTTTGTTTGCGGTAGGGGAGGTTGAGTACATTTGGATAAGAGAATTTTCACTATAATTAATGAGCATCGGGAAACATGACCCTGCCTAGATAAAAGGGAGTTCTGGATCATTAAGATTTAGATAATGGAAGGGGTTATACGTGAAAAGCAATTGTCTGGTATGACAATAGCAAAAGAAAAATGGGATGGGAGGGTTTACTTTGTTTTTAGCTGGTTTAGAAAACATAAACACAGCATGCTTAGTAAAACTCTAGCAGACACTATGTTTGGAAATTATGTAATAACTCCGTATAGGCTGTAATGATATCCTGAAACCCTGTATTTAAACTAACCTGAATTACAATGAGAGATAAACAGAATATTTACCCATCCCTTATGAGCTGCTGCTGATATGTAAATTTATTCTTCTACTTTGCACAAATATACTTTTGAGCTACTGCTTAAACACTTCAAGGTCCTTAGCCAAACAGTTTTAATGATGCCTCCAATATTATGAAAGTGTGACATTTGATGAATGCCTTGTATAGTTGTGATATCGGGGAAAGTGTAAACAAAAAACGCACATCAAGTCATCGTGCAACACCTAGATAATTTATAATTTTACTGTTTATATCCATCTTGACATTTTTTATCTGCCAAAGGCAGGTTTCATTTGGAATCTTAATCTGAGATTTATTTGGTGGATCTGGAAATCATAGCTAGAGTTCCCACAGGAAATGGTCCATCTACCAACAGATTAAATGGCAGTCCTGCAGTTGTTAAGGGAGCTCTGCATTTAACACACATGCATACTCATTCAGTCAGCACTGTGAAGAAAAATTAAAGTAGTAACCCAGGTTTAGGAACAATGTAGCTAAAAAGTCCCATATTTGCTGAATGACAAAGGGTTATATAGCAGCATTTCATTTTATTATTCGTGCTTGAATTTCTTGTTTGCTTTGTTGAGTCTGCTGACGAATACTAATAAATGCCTGCAACAATCCAGACGAGAGATGCCTGGCAACAAAGCTATGCGGTGGACCTCCCTGATCTTCTCCAGTTCACAACCTGACCTTTTGAAAAATTGGCTGGGCTAAGCTGCAGAATTTGGGTGTAATGGTTATTGTTAACTCCAGCTTTAGGATTTATTAATTTGTGTGATCAAGACTTACCTATACTTCAAAGTTTCAAAAGACCAAACACAATCATCCATCCATTAGAACTAACATTGTGTTTCAGTGAATCCCACTTAGTATCTGCCTAGAGATTCTGCTGTTTTGATGCATTCGGAATATAAGAATGCTTTTTCAAGTGTGAGACCAATCCAACGAAAACCTGGTGTCTTCTCAGAGACTAATATTTTAAAATAACAATATGTTAATGAATTGCAAACGGAGAGTGGAATGCCAAAGGAAATGTCTGATATTTACACATTAATAAATGCATCACGATTAACTGCAGTGAATACCAAAATAATGATTGGCTGCATATTTTAAAGACTTAGAAGCGTTTTTGTATTGTAAATATTCACCAGTTTGTACACAATTGCTGTTTAGATGCAAAATAGGAGGGCAATAGACTTAGTGAGAGAGACAGGCGAGGGAAACATCATTACTAAAATAATCAGAATTGGAGAATTGTAAAAAAAATTGCCTTTGCCAGAATAACTCCAACTGTTCTTAATCTCCTTCTCAATTTATTTCTTTATGAAGGGTGTTGCCAGGGTTCCACACAAGTACAGGTGAATAAAGAAGCATTCAAAGTAACACAGATGTCCCCCCTCTTAAATTGCTAACACAGAATGAATTCACTGTTCTCTTTAGATTCCTTTAAGGAATAAAAAAATGAACCATTAAACTCCTGAGTTTTGTCTGTATTTTAGCAGACAAAATATTTTGAAGCCTCTTTTGTGTGTGTGTGTATGTGTCATGGGATATAGAGCAAACTAAGACATTAATGCAAAATCAACTTAGGTTATTCTTACTTCATTTGCAGAGAACTTTCTCAATAAAATCCCAATAAGAATATGTTGTTCTCTTTGATCATGTTTTTGGGCAATTTAAATGCCTATCTGTAGCCAGAAATCGAGCATTTGAATTGTATTGTTCTGTTAACCTTTTAATTAGGTTCTGTTAACCTAATTAAAAGCAGTTTTAATTGTTTGGAAGTTTTCTGTATTAAACTTTTTATTTTTACATTGACTATCGTTATTTCATTTCTTCTGCCTACTATTGAAATTACAGGAAGTTTGTATGTACTGTACACTGCATGTCTGTCTTCTAATATAGAAATACTATAGTCTCTCATGTGAATGAAAATTATCATCATAAAGGAGTGTGGAAGGATACCAATCTAGTTATTTGAAATTTCTCTTATTTTTTTGATTGTGTAAGTGTTACTTTATCATTCATAAGTAAAAATGGTATTTTTTTTTCTTGAAGTCCAATTGAAATGAGTTGCTAAAGACTGTCTGGCAGAAGAGAGAAGAATTTGAGATCTCTGAGGAGGAAACAGGAGCAGGAAGGGCTGCCAGTGAGGTAGCACAGGCTCCAAGATACAGCATGGATACAGCGCCTTGAACTTCTGCAGTTTTACTTCTGCCATAGCTTGCTCAATCCGGCTACTTCATTACTGTGTGCCTCAATCTTGATGGCTTTAAAATGACTATCACAGTGCTTATGCATCCTTTGTAAAATATTCGTGAGAGTTTCCAGAAAATGTTGTTTTCAAGGCTTATTTCAGTGAACCTCTGTCATTTGTGTCTTAAAATAAGAGCAGATATCCTATCTCAGTGTAAAATCCGGGACCTTTCTATGTAAGAGTTACTTAAAAGTAAGTTGATAGTCCTCATTCTTCTGAGTTGACCCATGGTGCTCTCAGCAGGGCCCACAGTTATGTATCATTGGGGCGCTGAGCATACAATGCATCTACGTGGTGATTTCCTCTTCGTTGCTGCCAAGGGCTTGGCTGGATATATACGGCATTTTGGCTGGGCAGAGCACTGAGAAATAAAAGGAATTAGCTTTGTATTACAAAACTACTCTGA
Organism: Calonectris borealis; assembly: GCF_964195595.1. Lineage (NCBI taxonomy): Eukaryota > Metazoa > Chordata > Aves > Procellariiformes > Procellariidae > Calonectris > Calonectris borealis. Next base: position 28,062,718 of record NC_134316.1, on the reverse strand, counting down.
GCTCAACCTTCACTTGTTATCAGGTTCCTGTGACTGCCATTCTGCCGTGCTACAGAAGTGATTTAGTGAGATCTGAGAGTCCTACTGAATAATCATCTTAAAGTTTGCTCAGTTTTCTTTAAAAGTTAGAAAAAGTGTGTCATGAAGGGACAACCGTTTGCTGCTGCTTGCAGGTTATTGGTTCTCAATATACTACACTGCACTGAAGGGGCCTAAATAATTGCTAACGTAAGTAATCTGTAGTAAGTCCAAAGATGAGTAAAGCTTCACTTTTTCTTGTTTGTTTGTTTTGGAGAAAAGGTATATTGACCTTGTACATTTTGTACTGAGCTTTTATAATTGTTTTCCAGAAACAGGAATTACTTTCTTCTTGAAAATTAAGTACATCATCTTTTCTTGGGACTAACTCTGAAAACTTGTTTGCAGATTGTGGGAAAGATAAAATAGTGAGGAAGAAGTAGAAAATAATGAACATCCTTTGAGATATGCATGTAAATCATGTATATCGCATCTGTGTCAACTCAAATACGAATGAAAAAGGAAATAACAAGCATTCTGAAAATGCATAAAACCTAAACCAGCTCTTTTCTTTCCACTTATGCCAGGCAATAGGATCAGATTTCTTCCACCAGCCTCATTTTCTTTCTTTGCATATTTATGCCTATAAAATCCTTTAATTTTGGTTTCCCATTCATTTTCAGGATTTATACCTTTTAATCATTCAGTAAGGGGTGAACTGTTGAGCAATCTGAGTCTTTCACAGTCATTCTGTTTGGTAGAAGTTCCAATAGTTATACAGCTGAGTGAATGAATGTTTGTCTTTGACAAAAAGGCTGACTCATCATTTTCAGCTCATGAAGGAGTATTCGGCCATAGTACTAATTTCATTTGCATAGCTTGAAAAGTTAGTGGCTATCAGGTTCAAGTTTTCCGTTAAACTTAAATATTTAATTTTTATTTATTGATTATATATATCTAAGAATTCAAGTCCAGTGGCATTAGATGTTATGAATTTAAGACAATTCCATAATCCACTTTTCACATAAAGCTATTAGAAATTGCTTTTTATTAATGCAGCAACTGTCTTGTCCTAACAGCTTGTTAGAATGCTTGCAGGTGTGTGTGTGTTATCATACACACATGCCCAAAAATTATCTTTTCAGAAATGTTTGTAATATTATTAATGTACAAAAAATCTAGATAACTTGAAAGTCAATAATAAAGAATAGCAATTAGTCTAGTGAAAATAAAAAGAAGGTGAAGTTCTGGAGTACTGCTCTTACACACTTGCCAGTTATTGCAGCAAGTTGAGGTAGATGTGTGGTCTGCAGGTAGAGGCAAGAGCAAGCATTTTTAAACTGTAGTAAGTGTGTCTTTTTATTGCAGTGGGAATAGGTTAGCTTGGTATAAGGGTGGGGTGGTTCTTTGCTTTGATAGTTTTGTTGGATAGTGAATATTCCCTCTTGGTGTTTGAAATTCAAAGTTTTTGGTATTGTACAAATGCAAAAAATCCCCCACAGAAATTGAAGCTGCGTTGTTGTTTAGACTGAGAAAAAAAAATACATGATTAACAGTAAATTAGAGTTTGTCAGTCAGTGAATTTTTGGGGCCTTCTAGTAACTGAGGTTGCAGTTAGTTCCTCAAATGTAGCACGATGTTTTGTTCTGCATTTTTTTCAAATGTTTTTAATCCGACAGTCTCACATAGGAAGAGTAAGTTACTGCGTTTGCAGTCAGCTTTGCATATGCTCCCAGAGCGTGCATGGCTCATTCTCGTCCTTCCTGGTTTTGCTCTTTATCCTATTCTGCCTCTTACTGCCATCCCTCTAGGGGTTCATTCATGCAGTCTTTTGCAGGCAGATGAGGACATGCTTTGTCTGTGCTACAGACCAGCTTAAAACAAATACTAGGAAGCTATAGGTAGCAAGCGGTAAGTACTATTACACTTGAAGCTGGTTTGGAGCACCAAAAGGGCTTCCAAGGTCCTCATAGATCTGTAGCCAGCCGTGTATTTTGCAGTGCTGTGTGCATGTTCCATGGGTTTTTGTTTGGTTTTCCTTTATTGTTATTCCTCAGAGATCCCCTGCAAACCTCTGAGCTGATCAGTGTGGTTTGGCATGTGGGGTGCTGAAAGACTGCAAACGGGGAAGGAAATGCTTACCCAGCTTCTGCTGGATGATGGGACTGCTGAATATGCTGAGTGGTGCACAAGGGAAGCTACTGCCTCTTTAGCCTTCCAGGTGAATCTGCACCTTCTGTGCACTTACATCTTCAACACTTCTTTCCATATTATCAGTGTCGGTACAGGATTCTCTAATGCTGTGCTTTCCCTCATCTCTGTGCCAATCACCCACTTCTAAGAAGCTATGAGAAATAGAGGCTGCCTGTAAAATGTGTTAGGTTCAATGTTTTTACTTGACTTTTTAACCACTCCCAGCTTAACAACATTGAATTCTGTTCTGCCTTTACTATTTCAAGCCATGACAGCATTATCTTCCCCTTACGTCCCTCACAATCAATTCCCATCTTTGATTCTAGTGTCTTTATATTCCTTCTTCCTAACATTTGCCTTCCTTTCCCTCAATGTGAATGAGCTATTCATTCAAGATAAATACATACAGATGATCAGCTGTTCAGCTTCTCCCTATAGTGAAATATTAATCTGGGCTACTGAACTTGTTCTATTTTATATGGAAAATAAGTTGTTTAGTATACTCAAGAGCCAGAATCAATGGTGGTGATACCACTTAATGAAAACTACAGCATTTTTTCCAAAGCTTGCAAGGCTGTTTTACCCTTTCTCTGATGTTCCTTGTGCAGCCTGATTATTGCAAATGCTACTTACTCCCCAGTGTGTCTCTGCAGCATTGGTAATTAGCGCACAATATAATTTGCAGGAGGCATGAGGAAAAGCACTGAAGTGCATTGATTAATATTGCTACTTAGTTTAACAGCAAGACAAGAAGCTACCATGTACCAAGGCCTAAATTATGTGGGGTGGGGGTTATGGCCTATATGGAGAATAAAGTGCTTTTAAAAATATAAAAATCGCTATGCCTGTTGATCTGACAGTGTTCAAAATGTCTTCCCCAAAGCATTCTACTGACCGATTTAGCATGTTGACCAAAAAAATGCATTACGGTTTTATTAAACAAGTGAAAACCTCTATCCTTAATGCCCGTGGGCAGAGTGCTTCCAATTCTGAGTGGAGGAGGCTGCCACCATCTTCTCTCTTACAAAGCCGGGGGGGGGGGGGGGGGGGGGGGAACAGATCCCCTGTATTTCACCTGGTGTTTCCAGGAATGCCACTTACAGGCTTGCTGTGATGCTGCTTAGTCTTACCCATGTGCTTGAGGGAATTGAATTTGGATGAAGAGTTATGCTGCAAATGTAGGTTGCTTAAAGAAGCAGCATTAGCATTAATAAATGCCAACACAGGTCTAGTTCCATTCTAAATTCTTTTTTTTCCAGCTGCTGTAACTTACAGTTGAAGGCATAAAAATCCGTATCTTGACATGGCCTAAGGATTTAGCCTGAAGTTCAGCTGCTGATGCAGATGTTTACCTCATCATGCAGACATGTTAACTTCATTCTGTTTATTTAAAAAAAAAAAAAAAAAAAAAAAAAAAAATCTATCTGCTGACTTAACCTGTCATCCAGAGAGCTTTGCTGCTTGTTGGGGGGTCATATTCAGGATGTTATAGGGAGGCTGCTGAGGCTTTTCTGACCCTCTGTTACCACCTGCTGCTCTTCCACATAGGCACCAGTGATACTGTTGGAGTGACCTGGGAAGTATTACGTGTGACTATATGGCTCTGAGGGTGATGGTCAAGGGTGTGGGGACCCAGGTGGTGTTATCCTTGATCCTGCCAGTAAGAGGGAAGGGCATGGAGGAGAATTGGGCAAAGTAGATGAGGCCTTCTTCAGACAACTGGAAGTAGCCTCATGGTCACAGGTCCTGGTCGTCATAGGGGACTACAATGATGCTAAGAATCTGCTGGAAGGACAACAGTAGGGCACAAGTGATCTAGGAGATTTCTGGAGTCCATTGATGACAACTTCCTGACACAAATGATTGAGGTGCCAACAAGGAGAGGTGCTCTGCTGGACCTGATACTTACAATCGAGGGAGAACTGGTTGTGGATGTCGAAGTTGGGGGCAGCCTTAGCTGCAGTTACCACGAGGTGGAGTTCAGGATCCTGAGAGGAGGGAGCAGGACAAAAAGCAGGACCTCAGCTGTGGACTTCAGGAGAATAGACTTTGGCCTCCTCAGAGATCTGCTTGGAAGAATCCCGTGGGATACAGTACTGGAGAGAAGAGGGATCCAAGAGAGCTGGTTGATATTCAAGGATCATCTTGTCAAAGCTCAAAAATGGTCTATCCTGACAAGCAGGAAGTGAAGCATGGATCAAGCAGGATGTTGTTTTACTTGACTTTGGTAAGGCTTTGGACTCTGTGTCCCATAACATCCCAATAGAGAAGCAAAGTATGGGTTAAATAAGTAAACAGTGAGATCAACTGAAAACTGGCTGAATGTCTGTGCCTAGAGGGTGGTGATCAGTTGCACAAAGTCCAGTAGAAGGCAAGTCACTAGTGGTGTACTCCCAGAGTCAAAAATGGATCCAATCCTGTTCAATGGCTTCATTAATGATCTGGATGGTGGAGCAGAATATACCCTCAGCAAGTTTGCTGATGATACAAAACTGTGAGGAGTAGCTGATACACCAGAAGGTTATGCTGCCATTCAGAGGGACCTCGACAGGCTGGAGAATTGGGCAGAGAGGAACCTCATGAAGTTCAGCAAGGGGAAATGTGAAGCCCTGCACCTGGGCAGGAATAATCCCATGTAACTGTACATGCTGTGTGCCAACTGGCTAGAAAGCAGCCCTGCAGAAAGGGATTGGGATCCTAGTGGACAGCAAGTTGAGCATAAGCCAGCAATATACCCTCATGGCGAGGATGGCCAACAGCATCCTGAGCTGCATTAGGAGGAACATTGCCAGCAGATGGAGGGAGGTGATCCATCCAGAGTGTCAAGTCCAGTTCTGAGCTCCCTAGTACAAGAAAGAGATGGACTTCCTGGAGCGAGTCCAGCAAAGAGCCACAAAGGGACTGGAGCATCTTATGTATGAGGAGATGCTGAGAGCCGAGACTGAGCCTTGAGAAGCGAAGACTTGGGGGAGTGGGTCTTATCAATATGAATAATACCTGATGGGAGGGAATGAAGAAGAAGAAGCCAGACTTTTTGGTAGTACCCATTGACAGGACAAGAGTCAATGAGCAGAACTTAAAACACATGAAATTCCGTCTGAATACAAGGAAACAATTTTTTACTATCAGGGTGATCAAACACTGGCACAGGGTGCCCAGAGAGGTTGTCAAGTCTGCTTGTGGACCTATTCAAAAGCCATCTGGACATAGTCCTGGGCAACCTGCTCTGGGTGACCCTGCTTGAGCAGAGGGGCTGGACTAGATGATCTCCAGTGGTCCCTTCCAACTGCAATGATTCTATGAACTCTCTTTAAAGTCCTGGTACTAAAAGCAGCAAATTCAAAAACCAGGAACTCTGAAAAAGAAGAAAAGTTTATTCAGTTGATTACTCTCATGCTAAAGGGGTAGAATCCCTTTTTTGATTTGTCCCAGTGTAACTGTGGTAGCTAATGTCATCTAATCTTTTCAGCATTCTGGAGTGAGAAGGGTTTTTTTCTCCAACTCTTTCATATAGTGTGGGCCAAAGGAGAGTGCAGTAATACTAAACAAGGAAGAAAGTTTCTTGGCAATACGGTCACTGGTTATTGCAACAGATATCTTGTGCTTGAATTCTTCCACAGAATGCAACACACTTCACCTGAGGCACTTCAAATATATATGGCTTATAGAAAATGTTGATGCCCTAGAGAAGAAGGGGAGGAAAAGTTGTTAGGGCAAGTGAAGCGTTGCATTTCCCCTTCAGTGTGTGAGAGCAGAATTTGCAAATACATATATATATATACACACACACAGATCACTGCATCTGAAATGGGAGAAGTGGACAGGATGATGTTTGATAGGCAGTTCTTCATAATATAAATCAAATGGGAAACACATCTCAGCCAAGTGTATGCCTACCTGTAAAAAGCTTTGCAAGTATTGAAGTTCAGACTAGGTTAGTTTTCAGATAGTACTGACTGGAGAGGATTCAGAATTTTGCCCTTATATGTTGCCACTCCTAAGTTGGGGCAGGTTCTTAGAGTGTATGTAGTGAATTGTTTAATGCCTATTTCTTTAGATATCCTTGTTACTTACTGGAGGAGCAAAAGGTTGAATCCAGTTTTAAAATGTAGCAGCACTTAAAAGGAGATCTCCGCTCAACAACCTGCAGGATTTCGAGCCAGTGAACAGCGTACTTTTGCTCAAAGAATCCAGGTGGCTGTGAGCTGTGTTCAGTTTCTGCATTAGCTGTGAAATGATCTGAGGAACACATTTCAATCACAGTACTGAAAGTAGTGTTAGGTTATACTTGTTAACGAATGTTTTATCAAGTTATGATCCCCACATGTTTATACTGCTCAGAAACAAAGATTCTGATGTACTGTTGACTGTTGTTCCTCTAGTACAAAAATCAGTGGTTATAGTTGAGAGGAATGGTAGAGTGGATTCAAGTGGATTTGTGCTGAAGTAGATAAGGAGAATATAGATGAGCAGCGGGTACAGTAACTTTTTCCTCAAGGTAGTAACACATAGCTTTGTATGGGAACTTGTTAAACTGACTCCAGCCAATCCACAAGTCATCTCTCTGTGCCCTCGGGATGTTTCCTGTGCCATTGGCTGTGTCTTTCCTTCTTCAAGGAAAGAGGAATCTATTGCAACAGATTTTCGAGAGAGTCTTCAGTATTTTTGACTTGGAATCTGTGCGTTTGTGTCTTACATACAGCATAACACCTTGATACTGATTGATGCATATTTTTGGGCTATTTGTAGATGATTGCAACTGTATAGATAGTTTCTGATTATTTTTGAGGAGGAAATAGTAATTTGGATCAAAGAATGTATACTGTGTAATTTATCCAAAATGTTTGGAAACGCTAACTTTATTAAAGAAGCAAAAGCTCCAGTGTTTGTTCTCTACTAATCTAAATGAAAGAATGAAGAACATATGCACTTTCTTCCATTTGCAGCTTTTTAGGCTTCTTCCTCCTCATTTTTTAATACAGTTCTATAATTAAAACTTACTTGTTCTTACTTTATGAAAGAACATTCATGGTATGTAGATCTTTCTTTCATTTAAATACCTCGATATCAGAAATATGTCCTAAAAATATCTAGTAGCCAAGCTTAAGGGAACTATCACACTCAACGTTTTAATCAGATAATTTTTCCCTTTGGCACAATTTGTGCTTTGCATTCTTCAAGTTCTTTAGTTGTATGAGCCTGTACCTTACACTCTCCAGGAGTGAATAATGGGGCCTTAAATTTGTTGTTGCTAATTACAGCTTGCTGATACTCCTTTTGTAGCCAAAATGGATTTGAAAAACCTGTCTACAGCATGAATTCATCATGTCTTACTAGGGTAGAGCTGATTTTTACAAAAGATAGGTAGACAATTTCCTAGGGTCAGCATTATTTTAAGCAGTCATTTAAGGGGAAGAGGGATTAGGAAATGGGGATGAATTTTTCAAGTTTCCACGAGAAAAATCCAGTAAATAGGTTGTAACTCCTACGTCTGTGCTCTAGGTAACACAGCTTTCGTTCCTTAGTGGGATGAGGAAGATGCGAATCTGAAACTAGAGTACTTTCTCTTTTCTGCTACAAATAAGAATATAGCAAGGCATTTTCGAATGAGAAATCTCAAGTTTGTTCTTCTTTCTTCAAATGAAAAAAAAAATGTGTTTGCTTCTATTTCCAATTAGATACACACATTCTGGAACAGAAAAAAGAAGACTTTTGTGTTGAGTTTCAGTTTCATCAGAATTCTCAAAAAAACCCAGAATTTTTCATCCAGGCAGAAACTGAAGCACTGAAACTTTCAGATTTGTCAGTAACCAGTCAAAGAAGAGGAGCCCCAAATTATTGTAATTCCAGTCCTGAAGAATCAAGGTAAAACCAAATATCCCTATATACAGTTTTTCTAGGTTCAAATTGTAGACAATACACATACAGATTTTTGGATAAAGATAGGGAAGTTTACTTCCTGATTGAGGATCAGTAACTCAGCTTTCTACTTAGGCTCACCATATCCGCCCTTCTTTCCATGTGGAATGCAGCATTTCACCACTGTATTCTCTAGCACTGATAGAAAATACGATCATGGCAATGGCTTATGTGACACACTGCAAGTATTTCAGTGATTGTGATCTCTCCATAGAATTTTAAAAATGCATACTAAACAGAATTAGAAAAGATGATCCAAAAGTCTAGTAGTATCTGTGGCTTTACACAACAAACACAGCGTACCCTAAATATGATGAGCGAGTAGGAAGCAGGAATGAAGCAGGGTGGAAGTGAGTACGAAGCAGGAATAGAGCAGCTAGGAAGCAGGAATAAAGCAGGGTGAAGTCCGGATGAAGTTGGAAGAGTAAAGACGAGGAGCTGTAATACCTTGTAGGCAGTCTGTGACAGGAATCTGGGGAGGGGCAAATATGGTTGAAAAGTGTAATACAAACTCTGAAGATTTTATTCTGTCATTAATTTTGGTCATTTATTGTCATTAATTTCCGTACTGAGCTATGGCCCTCTGTCTTAAGAAACATATACACTCATGCTATATGTGACACAATATATGATGGTATACCCAGCTGACTAGGGAACATGCTACAGTTTTGAGCAACTTAGGCATTCTGAAACCCAAGTCTTAACTGAGAGTGACAGAGTTGCTTTTGAAAATGGGATCAAGGCTGCAGAGCCCTATGACTACTGTTGAAAAATATACTCTTAATTCTTCACCTGTCTGGCAGATTCTTCACCTGGTTTTGTTATCTTTAGCATGATCTAGTGGTAACCCATTGGGCCAAAACCAGTCCATAGTACTTTTCCACCTGGGTTGTTGCCTTTTTTTGCATTAGGGCCTGAGATATGCTGTTAGGGCAATGCATCCTGCACTAAAGCCAAATATAATCCTGAGTCCTTAAGTACAGCCCAGCACAGAGTCCGCCGAAGATTGTTGCTCCTACCCTTCACCAGTGCCACTCGCACTGGGATTCAGGCTGATCTTGAACACTGAGGTTAACCTCCCACAGCAGTCAGCATGTTGAACCATCTCATCTGCAAATACATTGCATGTGGGATCCTAAAGCTGTAGGCCAAAACCTTATTGTGGTAGTTACTATATAAACTGCACAAAATCTGTCCTTCCCCAAATAGATTGCAATTAGAATATAAGCTGAGAAAATATCTTGATACAGAACGACCCAGGAAATGTTGAGTCAGTGTTGATTTGCATTCGTGTACCATCAACGTGACTTGTCAAGTTTTCTTTTAGACATCAGAAAGAAAACATTTGAGGGATTGAAAGATGATGATGAGGTATGTTCAAACTTGTTCATAGGAAGCATCTCCTGAACATGGAAAGTGCACAAAAAAAGCTTGAGGTTTGTATTGTCTGGGCAATAGTATCCAGAGGCATCTATCACTTGCAGTCCAAAACAATACTAAATGAAATTTGCTAGACAGAGCAAAGATGAAATAGGCTTTGAAGGATCTTGAAAGTGAAGACAAGCAGTTTAAGCACTCTTCCCTCTTTAAGCACCCCATATATACACTATATACATTATATTACACTAAGTAAGTAATTTTTTGATGTGAGTCGCCCTGCTGTCTACATTTGATGTGCTTTAGGTTGCTTGCACCATAGTTTGCCTGCAGAGTTCGGATGTTAACTTCCTTCTTAAAGAACCATAGAGAAAATAAATCCAATGGAAGCAGGTGAAGAAAGGGTTAGCTGAGTACAAACAACTGTCTACCTAAGAGAATGACTCTTTGGAGCAACAGATAGCTTTCCTTTTCTTTCTAGGATGTGAATTACACATAATGAAAGTAATGTATACAGTAGAAATAGGAGTTCAGAAGGTATAGCTTTTCTGTGGCTACTTCTTATGACTCATTGGCTATGAAGCCTATAAACAGAAAACACTTATGGGAAGTGAATGTTAAAAATATTTGCTAATACCCCTTCTAATCCATTCATCTACTGATTTTGCTGCCATCTTACAGGTGAGAGCTGACTTATCTGTGAATATCATCGGATAGCCAAGGAGTTTTATAAGTGTCTTACCTTGAGGCAGAATTTTTGTGGGCATTGAATCTTGTCTTATTTTTCCCTGTCTATGGCTAGATAAGTTATCTTAAAACTCTGTGAGTGCTATACAGTATGGAATTCCTGTTGTCTTTTGCAATATTTAGAATAACACCATCATTTTACAGATTTCTGCAAGATGAGCTCCTAGATCTTGTCTTCTCAATATTTTCATTTCACTTCATGTGGAATTGTCCATCCTACTGAAGAATTTGGTTTCTTTTAACCTAAGCATCAATTTGATCCCCAAATGTTTCGTTACTTTGTCGCTCCATGTTAAGCACAGGTTTTTAATATTTGCTTCCCTTAAGCGTTTTCTGTGTATAGGCTTCATAGCCAATTTATATTCATCTGTTTTATGCCTTAGCACTGTAGTACATTTATTTACTATTCCATATTTACAGATTTTTTTCAGAATTACAGATTTAAGAAGTGATAGAAGGACGTCCCTTTTACTGGCTATTTAATACATGTGCAATGGGTTAACAAATTTTGATAAATTATTTCTGTGTATTTTGTTTTGGGGAAAGGGAGGGAGAAACTGGTTTTGCATTATTTTTCTTTCTTTTTTTTTTTTTTTCCTCCTAAACACAGCACCGCAGAAAGGCAGGCTAACAGGATGCTCCCTGAATTTATATCCTCATGGAAGGATGCTGCAGATTTAGGTGGAAAAACAGAAACTGCATTCCTTTTAAAAGAATTGGACACTCTGAGGGCCAAAAATAAAAAGGTACAATTGAGATATTCAGATCACAGTGTTTGCTCTTTTATGGTTGTCTTACAAAACATACATTTTAAACTGTTCCTAATTTAGTTTTGTTATTTATTTTAGTGCACCAATCAATAGCTTTCTTGTCATTTTGGATTCTTAGTATCTGTTTAACCACTGCTTCTCTGGAATTAAAAAAAATCTTTCATCCTACCCTTTGACCTTTTTAATCAGTGACATAGGTTCTTGCATCATGGATGAAAACCAAAGAGGACCAAAACCCAGGCCAGGATTTCATTAATAGAATCTGGATCTCATGCTTCTGTACATGCGGTCCAGATAATGAATGTGCCCTGATATCTACTCTTTGTTGAGGGGAAGAAAATTCCATCCTACTTGCACACTGCATTGCTTCCAACGTTAGTAGCAGTTGCATGCACCTAAACAACAGAAAAGTCTATAGTCTTTCCATGAAGTGTCATTGAATATTCAATGGCAAGCTCAGATATCTGTCCAAGATCAGATTTAGTGAATTCACATTTAAAAGAAAGGCCTTAACATGTGAAAGAATATCAGTTTTCTATCTGGCGATGCACATGAAAAATTATGCATTTACACCACAGTCTCTTCAGGCTGTGATGTCAGTGCTCTTGCTAGGAAATAGGCTATTCATGCAAACACCACCTGCATTATATTTCCATGTAATTCTGAACTTCCTTAGCTAGAAGGACCACAGCTGGTGATACCTGAAGAAGAGAATCCCAAATAAAAATAATGGCACATGCATTGCTGCTTGTCTCACAGAGCAAGATAGGGCAGGTGATAAAAAAGATATTTTTAACCTTTGTCCTTTAAATAAGTAAATATAATTAATTGAACTTCTGTTGTATTGCTTAGTGTTTGTATTTTGGGATAAGAAACTATTATTTTAAATGTTGTTGTGGTTAAAAGAGCTGGTTGAATGTTTCAACTAGATAAGTATCTTACTGTCCATTTGTTCAATTCAGCTTCAAGATAAGCTGTCTGAAAAGGACAAGGAGCTGAAGACAATGAAACTGGACTTAGAACTGCAAGAGAGAGCTACAGAAGCTAAGATTGCAGAAAAGATTGCAGGTACAGTAGGCAAGCGTTTAACAGATGGCTGTATGGTTCATACAGTACCCACGGTTGCTATATGACGTGGCCTAGTGAATGTTAGCTTTATTTGCTAAAGGAGGGAAGATCTGACTTCTTTTTTTATGTGTGGCTGTTTAGAGTTGCTTAGAAAATAGGTGGCTTTAACATCCTGGTACTGGTATTAGCAGGAGCTTTACCTGTATTCATACTGATTTGGGCATTAAATGCATTGTTAACACCATGTCAATCCAATCACAAAAAGGTTGTTTGTTTTGTTGGAAGGTCCTGAACAAACAAGGGGAAATAATGATTACCAGTGCCTCTACCTTTCAACCAGCAGTTCAAATACCACTTATTGTTTTAGCTCGTTCAGAGCAATACTACCCCCTCCCCGTGTATGGAGATAGTCGCACATTCACCTCAACTAGAGACCTGCACTTTTCTTGAAAAATCTGTTCTTTTGGTATTTAATGAATTTTTGTCTGATAATGGCACGTCTCCAGTGAGTGAAGTTTATACAAATTCCCAAAATGAAAGGTTTTTAAGTTTATAGTTGAAAGTGAATGCATGCTTATATTTGTTGTTAACTGTTCTTTGGGTAGACATACAAGAATGGAGACAGTTTGTATTCTACGATTTTGGAAATTTCTGGAGTAATGAAGCTGTGTATTTTTATTCTTGAAAAGTGACTGTGTGTACAGTGTACCCAGTGGATGAAAAATACTCTGAGGTTTTTCCTCCAAGTGTTTCAAAGAAATTAATGGGAGTGCTTTTATAAGTTCATCGTATCATTTGTTCATAAATAAAGTGTGAGCTAGGTAAAATTGTGTCCTCATAGACCACACACGCTTCATATAGTATTAATAGTACTAATACCTGTCCCCAAAATATTGATACTGAAGGGAGGAGTAACTCTCTCCAGGAAGATGGAGCACAAAATAAACTCTTCTGCTGAAAAAACAGGTGGCTGACTTTCCACTTAATGTCAAACTCCTGAGAATACACTATTCTGTGTATATTATAGATGGAAGAGCGAGTTCCTAGGTTTTCTGTTGTGGAGGAAGGGAAAGGCAAATCTAATCTACATAACAGTAAACAAATTGAAATACAGGCATAATTTTATTCCTATTTCATTTTACTTAAACCGCTTGCTTTATTTTTAGAAGAAGAAAATTCCACACTGCGTATCATAGTTATATCCAGCAGCCAAAAGCTAATGCAAATTCTTTGGGTTGAATCCCAAGTTTTGTGTTTGTTCCTGGATATTTTCACAGTGTTTTACCTCTGTACCTATAATAGAGAAATATTCTCTTTGATATAGGTGTTCATTGCTCATTAAAACCTGGAAAGAAATGTGTCGAAAGGTGTGTCAAAAACATGTTTAGTTTCATTTTTATGGATAGAGTTGAAGTATTTGTTAGTAAATTTTTTCTCCTACATCACTGTTTAAACTTTCAAATTATGTCCTAAGCACAATATTCTCTTCAAAACAGTATGGCATGAATATGGATATAATAATTAACATAATTATTCCATTTTAAAAGGAAGAATAAGCCAAATTTTAATGAGAGCTACAACGTGTAATAAGGATGACCTTTAAAAAAAATACCCTTTTTTCTCCTTTTACGAGTTCAGGAAATATAAAATCCTTTAAATGCCGAGAGAGAGGGCAAGAGGCTCCTTCCTACTTAAGCTGTTTGCAAAAAGGAAACATAGTTAATATTTCATTATTTTTTTGCTTCCTGTCTTACAGTTCTAAGAATGTTACCAAGTTTGGATAAATGTTTTGAAATCTGGAATGATGTGAGCCAAACTGAATTTGTGGAGGTCTATGTGTGTCTCTCTCATAAAAGCCTGGGGGAGAGTTCTAATGGACAAGCAGAACCTAATAAAGAAGACTCAGTGTGTTTAAGGCAAAACTTTTTCCCCTTTTGTTAAGTCCTTTGAGGAGAAGAGAACACATGCTGCTGTGATTTCATGTTGCTAGTTAATGTTTAATTACTGCAGTGTATAACACATGGTAGAGTGAAGCTTGTAAATATGGGTGTTTGCATTTTTATTATTACTTAGTACTGACTTTATGATAAGAAAATGACTCCACAAAATTATATTGTAAAAAACATCAGAAAGATACACCGTAAAAATGTTTCTACTTTGAGGAATATTACAATTCCTTTTTAAAATGTAACCCTAATTGATGGGTTTTACCTAAACAAGTCCCATGGAAAGAACAGAAAATTTGAAGATAAATGCCATTTTAAAATGAAGCTACACCAAGCTACACCAAGCTAAAGCTTGTCGCTTTATGATTTTTTGTTCAGAGGAGGAAGTGAAGTGTAAATATATGAAATGCTTCATGAGAGAATACGAAAAAGTAGAGTTAAGGCAGGAGATATACATGATGGAAGAGAATATTTAATATTGTGTACAATACATAACTTTTTTTCAGAAGGTGTTTATTTTTAAATTTTACTAGCCTGGAAAATGGATTTTAGAAATTCCTTGGGTCCCTATCTCTGTGTCAGGTAGCTATGGCTAAGGCTATGTCAGGTAGCTATGGCTAGGGAATTTGCAGTTTTGGTTGCAGGTTTTTAAGCATTAGAGACTATTGTTTCTGGTGGTCATAGTTGCCACAGGTTCCTGCTGTTTCTTCATTATTCTTCTGTTGGATTTCCTCCCATTATAAGCCAATGTTAGAAGATACCATTAGTTTCACTCCCCATCATGAAGAGAACAACAGAGGTGGAGGCAACATTGGGAAAATGAAGGGGAGAACACATCATAAAAGAACTGAGACTAGGATAATGTAAGGAAAAAAGGGAAACACCCATGTGAACTGGGCATGAAGAATAGACAAATCTTGAAATGTGGGACTGCAGAATTTCATATGTTGAACAGAGAAGGGAATGGGTGCACTCTATGGGAGGAGAAAGGGAGAAAGAGCACACATCTTCTGAGGGCAGACTGGAAGATAAGGATGGAGGCATTGCAAAGGAGTACGTCTTCAAACGAACTAATAGAGAGAACAGATCTCACTTTGGATGGACATACGTGACTTCATTTTCGCCTAACAGAAGAATTATACAGGGGATATTGTCATGATTTAACCTGGCAGGCAGCGAAATACCACGCAGCCGCTCGCTCACTCCCCGCACCTCCCAGTGGGACGGGGAGAGAATCGGAACGGTAAGAGTGAGAAGACTCGTGGGTTGAGATAAAGACAGTTTAATAGAACAGGGAAGGGAAAATAATAATGATAATGATAGAATATACAAAATGAGTGATGCACAATGCAATTGCTCACCACCCGCGCTGACCGATAACCAAGTAGTGATTGCTACTTCCTGGAACACACCTACCATTCATATACTGAGCATGACGTCACATGGTATGGAATACCCTGTTGGCCAGCTGGGCTGGCTGTCCTGGCTGTGCTCCCTCCTCCCAGCCTCTGCATTTGGTAGAGCATGGAGCTGTCCTTGACAGGGCACTTGGCAACAACTGAAAACATCAGTGCGTTATCAACATTCTTCTCATACTAAATCCAAAACACAGCACTAGGAAGAACTTTAACTCTATCCCAGCCAAAACCAGGACAGGTATATAGGAACTTTTAGAGGAAAGAGCTGGTTGAGTGTAAGTGAGAATTGTAGAGCATAGTGGTAGCCTCTCTAAATTGGGAAAAATATTAAAGCCCTGTTCTTCTCACAGTAACTCCCACTATTACTGCAACAAGATATAGCTGGCATCAGAGCCTCGGCTCTTAGAATATTTTTGTTGCTATCACTGTGCTATATATTGGGATTAAGAATAATTCTGAAGGAAAATATAATAAAAAATATTTCTCGTTAAACCTCTGTAGCAAGGGCTATTCTTGGGGCTTTTTTGCCAATATCTGATAGTAATGTTACCAAAACTTAATACTTTTTAAAATCAAGGTCAACTGATTAAGTCCAGCCCTGCTAGGTCTGTTAGGTGTTGCATACCACCTTTAATGCATGAAAACTGTATTAGCATTCTGCAGATGCTCTCTGAAAGAACCAGGGTAATGATAGGAAATGTGGTGTGGAAAAAGGGGAAAGCAGTACTTCTAACACTCTTGTATATGTTATACAGCTTTCAGTCTCTTGGAAAACTACGGCCATATCCCTACAATGAAGTCCCTTTTTTCAGGTCTGTTTTTACAAAAATGCTGAGAATTAACATTTGTGGCATTTTGGAATTCTTGAATATGGTGTGGAAATGTTCATGAACATTATTTGAAGTTTCCTGAATTAACTTGAAAAATAATTACTGAATGCATATGCAATAGTTTTAATAGCAAAAATGACAACAAATATCCGAGTGGCTGTTAGCTTAGAGTTAGTTTGAGTTAATATCCCATAAAGTAAGAGGAAATAAGTAATCTTGCCAGTAATAAACTTTGGGTGGCAATAACTTCTAACACAGAAGAAAAGTATTTTCCATTTCTTCAAAGCTCACTTTAGAGTCCCTTTTTAGATGTTATTTTTCTTTCTTGCATGTCATCCATTAAAGATTAGCTGTGGAAGGTTGGAGCATGGAGAGATTATGAATGACAGAACAACTCCTGCAGAATAATAATCAGTTTTTGGTATTTAATGCTGTTTGACTTTTGCAGACACATTTCTTATTAACCTTTGGTACAAACAGAAATCCAGGTTCCTGATATCTCATGGAGAAGATGAATTCAAGATCCTCTTCCAATTAAACTGAAATAAGGCCAATATTGGGCTTTAGCCAAAAGAACTCAATAGTTCCCAACCCGTGTGTTTATAAACCTAAATATGAATGATATTTTACAGTTTAAGTAGGTAATGCATATACTTCCCTAACTCAGTTTTCTGTGCATAATTCATTTATATATATAGGCTATATAGCTCTTAGGGGGTTTGTCCTATTAATGCTTCATTATGCAAAACTATTTCCTGAATATTTTTTCAAAATATTTCCTGGTAAATAAGAGAATTTTGAAAACAGCTGTAGGATTTGAATCCTCTGTATGGGAAGATAGACAATCCATCTAAAGGACAGAAAAAAAACCCCAAGGTGGGGCTGTTGTGACTGAGAACATCCTGACTTAATTTTTAGCAGCTTAATTTGAAACAATGTAATTTTACCTTCAGATTGTCAGAATTGTTGATTGTCAAAAAGTTACGTGCCGTTCTTTGAAATACAATATACGATGAGCTGGCATAGGTTAAAATGTAAATTACTAAGCTATTTATGGGTGGAGCTTGTATGTAAAAAGCAAGCCAGTATCTTCTGCATATTTTTATGATTAGTCTGGCCCTTCTCTCTTCCCCACTATGGTGCTAGTTGAACATAAAGAATTGGGTTTTATTCAGGAATAAAAAGGTCTGCAAATAATCTACTTCTTGGGGTATTACAAAAACTTTTCTTTAACCTGTCAAATTATAACTTGGAAACTTTAATGCAACATTTATATTTTTCCCTAAAGTAAATATTCAGGCATCACCAATTATTCACTGAAAAAAGATTTAACAGCATTATGGTTTGAATTTTGAAGTCAGCTGTGTTTAGTGTATTAGAAGCAGAGGCTTAAGTATTGTACAGGGATTGGCTTTCACAAGAACTGCCTTGGTGTATAATACTCTCTCCTATTCTTTCCCACTTTATTTTTTTTTTATTTGAATTGGGATCTGGGTAGACAAAGAAAACCCTATGCAGAGCTACCACTAAGCAACTTTAGCCTTTTATTAAGAACACTCTGTTTATAGCATTGGAAATGTAGAAGCAGATTAATGTTATTCACTAAATATATACAACAAACACAAAGCAATAAAGAAGTCACTGTGTTCTATCAGTGTTTGTTCAGATTGCTTTATCT
Source organism: Calonectris borealis (assembly GCF_964195595.1). Taxonomy (NCBI): domain Eukaryota; kingdom Metazoa; phylum Chordata; class Aves; order Procellariiformes; family Procellariidae; genus Calonectris; species Calonectris borealis. The sequence continues at coordinate 28,044,754 of NC_134316.1, read as the reverse complement.
ATAAAGTCACATTTAGGTGTAAATGACTTGTAGTCTATAATTCCTGGTATAGACCAGTGAAAACCCTTAAGTAGTTTTCTTATGATCTTGTTATCACTATTTTGCTTTTATTTTTCAGTTATAGATCATAACTGAAAGTAAATGAATGGTAGCTTTCAAAAAAAGAGCTAGGAACTTAAGTTGTCTGTTTCGTAATAGAACATTTCAGCACTATTTTTAAGTCAACAGTCAGCCCTGGAGCTCATGGTAGTTTGCCTGAATGAGAACTGTGCAAGAGCCTAAGGCTTTGAAGATTTCTAGGGATTATCTGCATTTTGTAACATGTATGCGCAGAGACCAATTAATGACACATTTTAAAGGCTTTCATAGCAATGCAGTAAATCTGTTTTTTTTTGTTGGCTATGATAAGATTGATTTGTTATTTAAGAATTGTGAGCACAGTCATTAAATCTAGTAGAAAGGAGTCTCAGAGGATTTTGATTTCTAAAATGACTGGATAACAAATACATACATGTTTACATTTCTCTAAGGAGAACAAGCATGTATCCATATGGTTAAATAAAATTTAATAATAGTGGTCCATCTGGAAATGGCAAGGATAGTTTCCAATTCCTCTTGTGATTAGACACACAGAGATCCAGCAATGGTGGACAGGAATGGGAGGACTGATGAAAATGAAAAGGCAGGTAGTTATTGCACCTCTTTTCCCAGTATAATTCCCTAATTCCTCACATTCTTGTAGCTGCTACTCAGAAAAGCAAAGTGAAAACACAACAAAAATCTCTAGAAAGCTTCAATTAAACCTCTCTGTAGGATAAATTTCAGCTGACCTTTTTTCATGGAAGCAACTGAGCAGGATAAACAAGCAGCTCATTACAGGAATCTTGAATTCTAAGTATGACCTGGCCAAGCAAGTTCTTTCATGTTTGTATTTTTCCTTTAGAATAATATACATCTCCAAAAGGCAGAAAACAGAAAATATTCTTTGTTTCATTTTTCTCATGAGTTCAACGTTCACTCCTATGTTAGAGCTGTATACCTGTATGAAACAGAAGTTGAATCATGCATCAAAAATTTTTTTGAGTCAATAATTATTATTATTTCAGTCAATTTTTGAATATTTAAGATGCACAGAGCCTTTTTTGTAAAAACATATAATCTCATTTGTATTTCTTGTTGCTGTAATGGTGCGAGTAACTAGTAAAATTAATTTGAATGTACCAGAATCAATGCCAAAGAAAATCCCAAGTCACTTATTTTTCAACAACCGCTGATCTTGAATACTAAACCTTAAACTGCAAAGCCCTGACCGTCTGCAACAACATTAACCAAAAAACTTTCTCACCATGTCTTTTTCTTAGACGTAACTGATCACTATAACTAGTGCTTGTTACAAGAACAATTAGCAAAATTTTAATTGTACTATTTCTTGGATCACTTTTTTTTTTCCCATAGTCCAAAGCCAAAAGCAGTATTTCATCATATCTCTTAATGTCAAACACCTTGCAAAGTCCAAAATATTATTATTTCTGTAAAACTGACTTATCTTGAAAGCCACTTGTTACAGTGTTATAATATTTACTGTATCTTCTGAGATAGCGGTGTGGGTAATGATCTCATCTTTTTCTTATAAGGTCTGGCCTGTATTGTGGATTTTACATCTTTTAATGAGTAACATGAAGTGATTTCTGCTGCCATAGATGTTTTAAGTCCTAACAATTTCTTCTTTCTCGTCTCTCCTGTTCAGTTTTTTTTATTTACACAGATGACCTCTAGGAAATCTGCAAACAGACTTTTTTCCTGGGAACCGTGCTTCCCTCCCTTCCCCCAAAGTTCTGTTTGGAAAATCATGAACCATTGTTTAAACTAGAATGATTTCCAACACACCTTCTCACTACTGCTGTATTTTAAAGGTAGTTTAAAAAGTATAGAAGATAGGTTTGCCGAAAGAATCAGGTTCAACTAAGAAAATATGTACACTGCTTTGACTCAGTAAACTCATACTGAGTATGGTTCATCTTCTTCATATTTACTTTTGCCCATATTAGAAAACAATTAGCTTACTAAACAAATTTGAGTATTTGGGAAGAAAAAAATCTACTTCGAGTCTCTCTCATTTGACTAAGAATTACATGATATTTGATAAGCTTGTTTAAAAATGGACATATCCAAATATTATTGTAAACACCCATTGATTTGTTTTACCTGCAATATAAGTATTTTACTTAGTTGGCTTACATAGTAGCTAATAATATTTGTTAATGTAATTTAACTGCTGTGAACCTTTACTGAACAAATATTGAAATTTATACAAGTCAAAGAAAGAGAATCTCTAATGACTTTTGTAAAAGCTTCCATTTAATAGTTAAGGAGAAAAGTTTATATGACATACCAGATGCAATTAACAGTAGATTTTACATTTAATAAAAAGAAAGAAGCATATGTATTTGCTTTATTCATTCCATCATAATTTGCATTAGAGCTGTGGGTGTTTAATGAGCAAATTCCAGCTAAAATGCTATATTGATTTTCTAAGTGAACTTTGTAATAGCTATCTACCTTACAAAAGCTCTCTGTTTACAATTGTTTTCTTTACTAAAAACTAAAAATGTTTTAGAATTGATGAGTTTAGCATAATGATTCTTTTAAAATAAAGAGCTCTTTTAGAGTATGCAGGGGTTTTGGTTACAAGGAGAAAGATATTATTAAATTATTCCAAAGCAAATAAAGTTTATGCAACTAAACAGTAATGTCATATTTGTATATATTACAATGTTTGCAAGCATTGGAAAATAATCTTTTTTTCTTAATTTAGCGCTGTGGGATTTAAATATTTTAACTCTTGAATGTCATTATATGTATTTGAATTAGTAAATGACACAATTCATTTTAGCTTAATACTTGACTATTCATACTTCATTTTTGTGTGTCATTTTCATGCTTGGAACATGAGTTCTATAAAAATTTGTGTTCCTTGTTGGTCAGGCCTCAAGATAAACAGGATAGGGTTGGTTGGCGCGCCATTGGAAGGTCTCCAAGAAAAACCTCGTGGTGTCGACCAGAGCAGTTGGTGACTAAGTAGCTGGATCACTTTTTTCATTGGATCAGGCATCAAGTCAGAGTGCGAGTATGGGGCTCGTATTTTGCTGGATATGCCATATCTTGAATGGGACTTAGGAGCCTGAGTTGTTACTCTCAGTTAATTTTAGCCTGGTATTTTTAAGAAGCATAGGGATGATAATCTGGATATTCTTTACTCTTTTTAATATGGAGGATTTTTACGTCACTCTCTCTCATAAACTTTTCATTGGACAGCTTATATTTCACATGCTTTCCTAAATATGAATGTTTTGGCTTGCTGCTGCATTGCAACCCAAAAATGTATGTATTTCAGTGGCTTATTTGAAGAATCTGGGGATTCTTATGGTCCTGAACTTTTACTTGTGACTCATCCATAGTTCAATCTGAATGGTGAACGTTATTGTTAACAACATCATACTTTGGACTACCTGCAATTGTGTAATTGTTATAATATTCCATATAGTATTAAAAAAAAGAATTTGTAAAATATTAAATAGAGTCAGAAATGTATAGGTATTGGATAACAGAAGTGTCTAACCTAAATTCAGCAGAAGCTTTGTCTGGTAAAGGAATCAGGTGAGTTAGCCTTCTGTAGACCATTAAAATGAGTTAGATGAGTTAGGTATTTTTTAAATTAGTAATTTCTTGTGGTCAGTGACAGTATTGCTGTCATTTCAATACCAGTGACATGGTATTGAAATGCCATGTAGCTAAGTATCTTTTTTTTTCTTTTTTTTTTTCTTTTTTTAAACTTAGATAACCATGCAGGCATTTTACATGGTTTTCTACACTCACCCTAATCTGTTTTAGCATGAAAAAATTAACTTGCAATATTACTTTTAAGAAATAGAAGCAAAAGCCAAACACTTGTAATTGAATCGGAACTATTATAAATTTTTTTTTAATGTAGTTGGTGGATCTGGTCATTGAGATATTTACTCCAATGCCTTAATTTAGTGGAGGGATAAGAAAGTAACAAAGAGTTGCTCAATTTAAGTCACTTTTCCATAGCCAATAGTTAAAAGACAGTATTTTGTAATGGACCTTTGGGTGGGGGAAGGGTTCACTGTTCAAGGCAATCAGCCTCTGGGCTGCTATCAGAGATGGTAAGATTTGAGATAAACAGGATGTTTTAATAACTTAAAAATTCTCTTTTTCTGAATGCTTTCATACTGTTATATATATATATATATTACTTTGGTTTAAGGACAAATAGGCAATAATCTGGTTTTTAAAAGCCTGTATACTCATTATTACCACTGGTTATAGTTCCTCAGAGAGGGAATTAGATAGACCAAAACAGAATCCCTCTAAGTGTAGTTGTTTGCTCTACATCCATTGTAGCAGTCAGCAAATTGTGGTTTTCCGTGCTGAGGTGGGCACGTTATAGGGTCTGACAGAAGGAGGGATGCACTCAAAGAACTTAACTAATCTGGAATCTAATTAATCCCAGAACAGAAATAAGTGCCAAATCTTCAGTTATTTTAGACAGCTTTCTATTCATTCCAGCATTTGTTTTCATTATGAAAATTGCGTAATGTTTCCCCTTGCAGCTTTATGGAAAGGGTTCTCTATGCAGTGTCTCTGGCATGATGCTAGATAAACTGACATAATTTACTGGAAAAACTGTAGTAAACAAATATATTAAAGTACAGATACATAATAGTTGCCATACATAATTAAACTGCTTGTGTATTCCAGATCCAGCCGGGACATAAAAGTTGTATTGTAGTTTACCCAGGCAGTCAGTGCTGAGGCACTAGCTTCCTTGCCATCCCAGATCTCAGCAACCTAAGTGGAAGTCTGGTGAGCTGAAGTGCACAGCCCACCCCATACAATTTGTTGCAAGAACATATGTTCTTGCTGAGCCACCTACCTTTGCAGATATCAGACTCATCCTCTGCAAGTGCTGCAAACTTACTCATGATTACTAATCTGTGTGCATGCAGTTTTGCAGCTGCTTTACCCATGCCTTTAGTTTTTCCATTCCACATCAAGCAAAGCTTTCTTGTCGCAAACAGGGCAAATAGATCTTCAAGAAAAAAGGCACTATTCTTGTGCAACAAGTAAATGCTCAAATAGAGAAGAATTTTCTGTAGATTTCAAGACTTGTGCTTCTGATGCTGAATTTCTTCTTTTTTTTTTTTTTTTTTTTGTTGGGACACAACTTGTTACATCTCTGGCCTGGTGACTAGGCTTGCACCTCCTTTGCAGATTTTTGTGAGAGGAGGGACTGCACTCCCAGAAGTGACGTTTAGACTTTCCCTGTCATCTTTTGTCCAGCATGCTGTTGTTGTGCAACCTTTTGCTAGACCTGCAAAAAATGATTCCTTATTCCTCAGTAACACTCTTCTCCCCAGCTTGAGAACAAGAGGATTGCCTTCCTTGAACATCTTGCCTACCTTGAACATCTTCCTAATTCATCTCTCCGCATTCTTTTTCTGTTCTTCTCACTCATCTTCCATCCCTGGTTATCTGAGCTGCTTGGGAACTGTGTTGAAACTTACCACTTCTTGTATTTCAGTTGGTTGGGGTGTTTGGGGTTTTTTTTCGGTACTGATAATGTGTATTTTGTGCCAGAGGTATAGCTGCTGCCGAAATGTACTACTATGTTCCTATTATTCCATTCTGTGAAGAACCATAAAGTGATTTCACAGAAATTCACACTGTGAAGTTTTTGTACAATAATGTACAAAGGTGAAGTAAGAGTAAACTAACCCATAAAGGCAACAAAGTTGACGTCGGTTGAGACAAGAATGGAGGGGATAAAAGCTCTAGCTTAAAGCGAAGAGGAAGCCTTTCTTTGAGATCTTAACTTAATGACTTCAGCAGTGATTTAGAGAGGAGCAGACTTTTGAAGGGGGTAAGGAAGCGCAGCAGCAATGGCTTAATACAGAGGGTTCTTGAGAAAAAAATTGCCAAAATTTGAAAGAGACTGTAGCATGGTGTTAGGAGACTGTGGCTAAACACCAGCTTGGCAGACTAGAAAGGGAGCATGGAGAATTCTGGAACCTACAGACCTCGGTTGAGTTTTTTGGAGGTGCCTGTGATAATCAGAGAGGATATAGCCCTCTGTCTTGGAGTGACAGCGGTCTTACTATGGCATCCTGAAAGCCCCTAGACGTTTCGACTGCAGGGTTTTACGATGACTGTGAGGAGAGATTTGCAGTATTGCGGAGGGAAATGATGAAAGTATGAATAAAGATTTTAGTGGAGGCAGGGTCGAGGTAAGGATTCTGGCAGTGTGCCAGAGATGGTGTTAGACATATTGACAGGGGAGAGGCAGGAAGAAAACGTAAGCTTGGGATGAGGAATGACTTGAAGGTGTTAGTTTGCTCCCAAGGATAGACAGTAAATCTTAGTTTATTGGCACCTAATGCTCCAAGGTCCATGTATGCCGTAACAGATAATATAACTATATTACACAATAAAGTAAAGGCTTGGCAGAGAAGGAGAGATGCCAGCTGTGCCAGTCTTGTGATACCAGAGACAGACTATGAAAATACTAGAATTTTTAATATTTAATATCAGTATGCCACCCTGATAGAAAGCAATGTGATGGTAGAAGTAATTTTAATGGATCGTTACTTTTAACTCTGTGTCCTAGAAGACACCTACTAGTGTCTCATAGGATTCTGAGCTTTACGAATTACTTTTCCATTAACCAAGTATTCAGAATGCAAAGCAAATCACTTCCTTGCCCTGTTTGATTATACAGGGATGAATTTGAAAACACATAGCTTTATTCCATTCCTTAAAGTATTCATTTAAGCAATCAACAGCAATTTAGTGTTGTGTCTGAAAAGTAATATAGACCTTATCCAGAGTAATCCAAGGTCAGTGGAAAAATGTTGATTTTAGGAGATGCTGGCAACGGCCCATGTAAGTGCACCTAATAGTGTCTCTCCCTGTCAAACTTGTTTGTTAAACACACTGGTTACTTTTGTAGCTCTGGTGGAAGAAGTTTATTCTGCTCAACGGGAACGTGATGAGGCTGTCATGGCAAGGCTTAGATTAGCCAATGAAGAGAGAGATGAAGCATTTCTACGAGTCCAGCGTTTAGAAGAGTCTCTCAAAGAGTAAGTATACATTTCCTGCTCTGTGCAAAAAGGTTGTTGTGTCAGTCTATGACCATCATAAACTGCTCAACAGTGGTTATATAGGAAAACTTAGCACAAGCTTCTCTATGATGAAATAACAGACTAGTGCTAGTCTTACTGTGCTATTGGTTAATTTGTTAGCCGTCCTATAAGACCGTATTTTTCTCTGGAGACTGAGAGCAATGTGAATAATTTTTGATCACAAAAATTAAAAATGTAATCAAAAGCTTGGTATTGATTTATTCAGGGATAAATAAGATGAATGCGACATTTTATAGGGATCTTTTGACATGGAGTACCAGAATGTCAGTCAGAAGTTGCAATGTATAGGAAATCAATCAAGCCTCTAAGCCCACTAGACATTTCCTTCAGCGAAATTTCTACTAATGATGTGGGTGATGTAGTAAACATATACCTTTTTTTTCTTATCCTTAGTGTAGGAGCAGTTTGTAAGGCAATAAGGGTATAATTAATACTACTTAGAGTTTTATGTATGCCATGTTAACACAACAGAAATAGGCAATCTCATATTAAACAAAACTGTTAAGTCAGGAGAGGAAGATCAAGAACAGTTTCTTTTCTCACTTCAGGATATAGGCAGCTTTGGAGTTACAGTTTGCCTCTCCATGTAATCCTTCTCCATCTGAGTTGTGATCATCTTGGTTACCATCTATGGTAGTGCCCCAAAGGGTAGTCCCCCAAAGTCTAGAGTGGCTGAGAAATTTCTCCTATTTTTCTCCCAAGAGAAATACAAAGCAAACAGAGAAGTTCTTCATGGTAGGAGACTGAATAGGTGCAGTTGTTAGTTAACTAAATGGCTGGCAATTATGTTTTAAATAATTGATTCTGCTAAGAACATTCTTTCCTCCTTGAGGCAGAAAACCAGTCGTCGTCTTTTGGGTATTTTTGTAGGTAAGGCCAGGGAATGTTATCTAAATAAACTTCAATAATCTGTACATAGTTTGTGCACTGTGGAATTACTTTGTGGAATTTACAAGTTGCTAGAGTTTGTCACAGCCTGTAAGTATGACTCAACAGCAAGGGTAGGAGATTCCATTCCCACAAGAATTAGTGCACAATTTGTTAGAGTAAATGTCTCTACAGAGCCCATTATAGGTGTATGTGCATCTGAAATCTTGCTTTGAGGAGCGATCTCTAAGGAAATTACAAATGTGCTTTAAATTCCCATAAGAGGCATCATAACTGTGAGCCTTACTCTAAGTCTTTCCAGTTTCTTCTGTCACTCTTCTCATTTTGTATGTTCCAAGAGTAAAGAAAGCAAGAAAGTTTTGTATGGCTCCAAACATCAAATGAAACTGTGTTTAAGTTTATGCTAAGCTGTTAGCATAAACTCAAGATCTTTGGGGTTAAAGCGCTCAAGTCCTGCAGCAAATTAATTATTCTGATCGACAGACCTAGTCAATGACTTTTGGGTTTCTGGAAGAAATCACAGGTTATTAAGTGTGTGAGAGGCGTATTGCTGCTTTTTCTGCAATGGAATCCATAGACGCACGTGTGGCAGGTCTTGACACACATGAATCCCTCAGAACATGATCACTTGTTTTCCTTTCAACCCCTTCTGTCTCCCTCACTCATGTACTGGAAGACCAACCCAGTTCTAAGCAGAAGGAAAGAAAAGAGAAGAAACTCCGTTTCTTGGAGAACATGCACACTACCTTCCCCAGAAGAATGTAATTGCAGAAGGATACACTGGTAATGACAAAAAAGGTACTTGCTCCAAGGAGAGGGTCAGTAACTCCCTTGGCTTATAGCTTGGAGCCAAGCTATTATACCTCATTGCTATCGTTTAGAGAATAGCAATTGTTGCTGTCGTCCACTTGGGTGCTCTTTCTGATGCTTTATAGAGAGGCCTAATACCCTGATGCCATTCACAGTCTCAGAATTGGCATAGGAAATTTCCCTGTGGAGAACACCAACCCAAAACAGGTAAAAATTGCGATGGGCTAACCAGCTACTGTTGGTTCAATACCTGATATAAATTTTTCTTTGCCTAAACCAGTGAGCTGTTGTCTGTAGCTAGTATCTCTTCCTGTATATTCTGTAGGGGTGCAGGTCAGGCTTCTGTGTGATATTTGCTGTCATGGCAGCCAACACCAGGACACAAGACTGGGGACGAAACCAATTTAATTCAAAAGAATTGTCCTTGCCAGGCTGCATGTGTACTGTAAGATCTCCAGTATTTTCCAGGGTCTCCCTTCCTGCATTACAGAGACTGACTGTGGCAATGGCAGCTCATTGGGAAGAGTCATACCAAAGTCTTTCACATCCTGGGTGCTGTGTGACCTGTCACTGAGGGTATCCTGGACATGAACAAAATCCTTAGGCAGATCCTAAGCAGGCTTATGCTTGCACATAAGATGTTGCTGAAGGGTTCTGAAAAATGTTACATGCTTTTATTTTCATTAATAGTTTTAGCGTCAAGTCATCAGAGCAGCAAAAGAAAAATACTAATTGACAAAAGCCACAAAGGCAGAGAGCCCAGAAGCTTCATTTGTTCCCACTGTAAAGTTTGTTAAAGTTTGTTAATCATTCATGCAGCAAGTACTTAATGGCAATGAATTACTGGGCATTAATTGCCATGTGTAATCCCCTGACAGGAAGAAAAACTCATTCTTTATGTTCAAGTAATCATCATGTTTACTGCATCAGGTGTCTTAATATCTCTTTCCTTACCTTGCTACCCATTCAGCCAAACTGCAAATTTGATAGGAATGTCTTAAGCCATATCAGACAGTGTAAAAAACTTCAAAGATGTCTTGCTCCGTTACACCAATTTATATTCAACATTACCTCAGCCCACAGTGACTGCATCCATTTGCGCAACCTGACCAAGGTCAAGCTGACCACAGCTCTTCCCTGACCCATATCAGTCCTCTATGTAACAGCACCTTCTAGATAATGTGGTATTTCTTCCAAAAAGAGCAATGGTATGGTACAGGGAAACATTTCCTGTTGTGATTATTGGTTTGGGGGTTTTGTGTTCTTTTTTTTTGAAGAAAGTTCTTTGCTGTTTTTGAAATCTTTGGGCATTACAGAACCAAGAAGGCAGGATTGCCTCCATCAGGCTCAGCTGCTTTTCGTCTGGTCTACTTATTCTAAGCTTACAGGATGCTTATTGATGCAGCCATACACCTTGCAAACAGGAAATGGTTGAGGGGAGCCAAGATTCCTGCTGGAACACCAACCTGGCTCCAGCACTCAGGCTTTTCAGAACACTGGGCATCTTTACTAACTGTGGTAACATCTCAGCTGAGGTGACAAAACATGCATTTCTATATCTGCCTGGATGTCTGGCATTTTGCAATAGGAGAAGCAAGCCAGGACTGTGACTAAGAAGAGTCAAATTGAGGTGCTGCATTCTCAGAAGCAGAATCAACCCCATGAGGAAATTACTTTTCTCAGCCTCTTTATTCTAAGTAGTTTATTACTGTGGCTGAATGGAAATGTTTTTGGAGTTCACCTCACCACTCCACTAATCCTTTGGAAGGAGCAGAGATGATGGGATGAGCCATGAGGGACTTGGTTTATTTTATTTAATTTTGGAGTTTCTTCTGGAATCTTGGAACTTTTCCAACTACCACCCCTAATATTTTCTTCCTGATGCTGGTTGTTCAGAAGGTCAAATTCTCTGTCTCAGACGTGGAACACATAGAGGTTTGTGGTTTTTTTAAAGAACATTAGCTACTTGTGCCACACTGATCAAGTTTTAGAGCACAGGTCACTCCTTCCATCTGCTTTGGACTTACTCCAGTCAGAGATCTTTACAAGAGGGCAATATTGAGCAGCCTGCCAACCTTTATCAAACGCTTTAATGCTTGCTTTAAATTAGCAGCTGGAGCAATTCTGCTGTCATTATTTAACTGTAACAACCAAAATTCTTTCAGTCCTGTTGGCCCTAGGGGTTACATTAGCAGAATGTGTGTAGAAATGGGGAGAAGAGGAATCCTTGGTTACTGCTGTTTAAAATCATGAGAGATCTAAGGGTCACTTATTGCCTGTGCACAGCACAGGGAGAGGCAGCAGGGCAAATACACAGCTCTGGATGCTGCTTTTTAAAAAATACTGTCACTTAAGGAGGTGTATGTGCACCTACAGACAGATCCCTTGTGGCAGTAATATGCTGAAGGGATATACTTATGGTAGAAGTACTTATTCTTTTTCCCACCCCCATTTCTCCCTAAGGAGTCTTGCTTACCCAGCCTGTTGGTCGGCTGGGTGATTTTGTTGACCCACACTTTTAGCAGGGTAGAAGTCCTCTGGAGAAGCCGGGTCAGTCCTGCCAATTTACTTTGACAAATACCGTTCCTTTCATTGTGAATACAAACTAGCTGGAGATCCATTTTTAAGTCCCACATGAAGTGGCACTTAGAGCAATGTAAAAACCTAAAGCAGGAACTCTGCAAGGAGCCAAGTCAAGGAGCCCGTGCTGAGAATTTGGACTTATAATATCTTTGTTATTTTATGATTTGTGTAACTTTATGCATACAAGTCAAACCCAGCAAAGGTTAGCTTTTACTTTGTTTTGTTTAGTTCTGGTGCTGACTGTATATGTTAGAGTAATTACTGCTTGTGAATTCCATATAAATATAGCAGCTGTTGTACTACATTCTGAATTATTTCTTTTTTATTTAGAGAATTAATTTCTGTACTGGTTGATTTACTATGCCTTATGTCCTGTTATCTGCTAAAACTAATGCTTTAATGTAAAAGGTGCTAGTGTGCTGTCAAGTGGTCTATGATGTTTGCTAGTTAAAATCTTGGCTTCAGAGCAGCACCTGTCACAGCACTGTTGAAAAAGTGTGTGTTGCTATTTAGTAGATGTTTCATGGTACTATATCTGTCTTTTAAAATATCATATGCTAGTGACAGACCTACTTTTAATAGAAGTTGCCTTTAAGTAGCAATGGAGTGATAATATGGTCATTTTTCCAGAAAAGTGGTCTTTTCCATTTTAAAATACTCATAAGTGTTTTAAATAATGTGCTGTCCATATAACTAACCTTAGGTAAAATAAAATGCATACTATCCCATTTATTAGATTTTTGTACTATCACTCACTGTTTCTGCACAGCCAGTGTTCAGTGCTGTATGACTAAATTTCTCGTATCATCTTTGTATTTGACAGGTCAATACATGTTCTGTTGAAATAGAAAGGGAGGAAAGTGCAGAGGGGGTTGTTCCAGAATTAAATAAGGGCCTTGCAGAGAATTGGCTTAGCCTGCTATTTTATGCAAGATATAAAATCAAAATATTTTTAAGGAAACTTCAACTAGGTTTTTTTACTCATTTTGGAAGAGAGAGGTGGAAAAAAAATTACTTTAAAATGAAAAAAAAAATTCTCCACAGAAGTCATGTCCTGTTTCAATTGGGGTGCAGTAAAAACAACAAAAATACAACATCAGGTAAAAGTTGTAAGCCCAGAAATAAATAAAATAAGAGCATCAGTCGTTTCTATCACTGGGGAACTTTCTTCATCTAAGCACATATGAACAATTGATCCTTGTAGTCATATATAGCAGTAAACATTAATAACTTAACAGTCTGAAGTCAGTGCTGAAGATATGGAGCATTATTGAAAGATGGAGTCGAGCAGGTGGCACTTTAATATGTTCAGTGTCATGGTTGACTCTAAAGACTAGTAGAATGAAATTACTTGAGGTTCTAAAGATTTAAAAAGCGAACTCATTTTGCTGCACTAAGGAAATGCTACTGATCAGGCTTTCTGTGTCCCTTTTTTCTAGGCTAGAAAATATTAACCCTGAAGAAAATGACATGGTAAGCCATTCTCTGAGGAGATTTCTTGATGTCAGTCTTATATCTTAGAGGCTTAAGTTCAATTGAGTGGGTTTCAAGAACTAAGATGTGGGGAAAAGAAGAATTGACACACTAATAATGTACATCTTTGCTGCAATATGAAAATTCAATAACTTCACTCAGTCAATTTACAATTCACATGTGCCTATTAATTAAAACCCTATATTAAATAAAATATATTAAAACTTCATGTCTGACTAACATATAATGCTGTTGGTAGACATTACAGGAATTACTGAACAGAATAAACAATGCAGACACAGGGATAGATATACTGAAGAATGGAGCTATAATTCTGAATCGAATACACAGGACCAAAGAACGTAAAAAGAAAATAATAGCTGAGGAAATGAATGCAGTAATAGAACAACGGGATGCTGCTTTGTCTCAAGTAAGTCTCTACAAGTATATAATCACTCAATACCAAATTTCTTTTTTTCTTTTTTACTTTTTTTTTCCTTTACTTTTGGAGAAGAAAATTACTTCGTTTACTTTTCTCTGTTAAAAATCTCAAAGACAGCCCTCGTATAGTAAATGGCTGATTAATGATCAACTGTTTCTTCATGGTAGTAGCGCCCATTGAAATGGCATCAATGCGTTTCATGAGAAAAGTTATTTTTGTATTTTTTGCACCTGATCACTTGCTGTCTGCTTTTTTAAAACAAAATAGTTTTCAGTGTATTGACCAATCTAAAAAGCTATTAAAAGCTATAAAACTAAAAAGCTTAGTTTTGCAGTAAGCTGTATTGGTATAATGCATTGGATGACAGTTAACTGGGACTCAAGGATTTGTAAAAGGTTATAAGTGGCAGAAATATACATTAAAGGAAGATAACAGTATCACATGCAACAATGCAAGCAATTCCTCCCTTTGTTGCTTTACATTCAGGAGATAAAAATCAGCATGTAGTCCTTGACTCTCGAAGTCTTATGCTTCTGCTGCTTGACTTGAAAGAACCTGTGGTCCTTTTTCTGCTCAGATCACTCATGCCCTGCAGTTTCCTATTTTCACAGAACAATATTGTCTTCATTCTCTTCACCACCATGAGGAGAGTCTCCTTGCTTTTCCCATCTCATGGAAGAGTTTTTCTGTGGCATGGGTTTTTTTTTCCCCCACAGTTTTCTTTCCTGGATTTTAACCTAGATTTAACTCAATAGGAACAGGCTGTAGGGAGGAGCAGTCCAAGTAGGGGATATATTTCTTGGGAAAACACAAGATTTTAGACTGGATGAAACTCCTTATGTATTCATCCTAGGCAAGAAATTTCATCTGACTCTTCCAATATTGAAAATTCAGATTTTTAATGTGAGTTATCAAAGTTAGCCCACATCTAACTAATTTCTATTAGATTTAAAGTCAGGTTTGTGATCTTGAGTGGTATTGATAATGTTGATTGAATTTATGTTATATTGAGAAGTCTCCTTGTAAAAGAGTCCCTTCTACACACCCTGTAATCTTCACTTTTTTGCAGTCATTGTTTTTGCATTTAACTCCTACTTTAATCTTGAAAGCCCCATCTGCCTGGTGCTTAAAATACTTTGTGTGTCTATCCAATATGCACTGCAAAGGATGTTAATGTTGGAAGATGCTAATGGTGGAACTTTACTTTTTCAGTCTACTTTCTTTTGTTTTTATAATAATGATGAGCAGCATAGCTACTAGAAAACATCCAACAGTCCTGCAAAAGTTTATGTTCTTTTGTCTTTGCACAGGGCATTTGAAAAGTGAGCAGCTTATAAGAGAAAAGCTTTCAGCAAAAGAGAAGGACCTTTTGAGATTTTTATTTTTGTTTTTTCAGTTTTTGCTTGTTTGTTAAAGTGGGCTTTCAGGCGTACTTGGACCATAAAACTTTTATGAATGTCAAAAGAATATCGTTGTAGGGCATTTTAATATACATTTTATCCAAACTGATTTTTAAGCTGCCTGTTTAAGGAGTAATCTTTTCCAAGTAATCACCTTGGAAATTAATAAAGATAATTATTTTATATAGTAATGGCTCAAGTGCCACAACTAGCAAAGCCATCTTTAGGCCTGTCAGCAAAAAGCACAAGTAGTGTTAACTGGACAGTGCAGCTGAAAAAAAAAATTAATAAAATAATAAGTCCCTGCCAAATGAAAATTTAAATATTTGGTATTAAGTTGTACTATTGTGATACTATTGTTTTAAATTAATTATTATTAATAGAAGTCTATTGATCATGTGTTGTGTTTTCACATATGTGATGCTTTTACGGCTGTAACTCTTGAATCTAGAAAATAGGTCCTTGGAATTGAAGCTACCATTTCAACCTGCGTTTCTCATTTGACGATTCCTTGGGAATTCGTACCGTACTTGAATTATTAGTAGTCTTTTGTTAACATTGCAATAGCGGTAGTTATTACAGTGCTAACAGCAAGAACAATAGGAGAGGGATTCCTACATTAGACCACAAAGGGACTAGAAATAATTCAGGGGATGTATATGCTTAGCATAACAAATGCAAATTATTGGAAGTTAGATGTGAGGTTGCCTCAGGCATTCATAACATCTGCAAGTTAAAATCTTCCTTTTTGGTGGAAGTGACATCAAATATGAGGGGGCGATTGATGAGAACAGTCTGAGACAAAGCAGAAATAGAGTAAACCATTAGCATGCTGTGGCTATCCTCTGGAAGAGGCATTTTTAAAGTTCAGAGGTCACTGGGCAATGGAAGCTAAATACTTCATGACACATGTGAACACCGTGTTGCTCTGTTCCTGCTTGCTGTTGTGCGGTGCTGGCGACAGCAATGTCATTTGAGTGACCACCATAACTGGTTCCATATGACAGAGAACTGCCTATATGATAATAAGGGTTTGGACTGACTCTGTTTAATGAAGCTGCATCTGTTGTCCTTTTTGGTTTTCTTCACAATAGCCTGGCATTTGACAATTAGGCACAGTGAATATAAGTAGTATCTAGCTTTTTGGGTTTTACTTGTAGGATTTCTGATTCTTCTCAGTAAGAAACAACACGAAAGCCTTCACAGTTCAAACACATTGCTTTGATTTCAGGTAAGGAATAAGTTACATTCCTAGAGAATGGACATTCTATAAACTATATGTTTCCTATGAGCAAGTAAATACAGATCACTTTCAACTAGTCTTTGAAATGCAGTTTTGCAATACTTTTTCTGGTAGTTATACGGTTAAGTTGCATTTAACTGCACTGCTATTGCAGCATACTTGACAATGGGTAGCTAGTTGTGATTCTTCTATTTGAATTTTACTTTAATAATTTTTTTATTCTTCAAAAAATGAAGAGCACTGTCCATGGCTTGGAAAGATCATGAAAATGTTTTTTTGAGCTGTAACACCCAAGAACCTCTACATATTTTTTTGAGATTTCAAATGTGAATGTTACTTCTTGCTAGGAAGCAGATAGAGGCACTTCTATCACTGTATTGAGTTGTGCATGTGTATGTAATCTTAGATCATTCACTAGATTGCTGAGCAAATATGCAAACTACTTTTTGTGTGTGTGAAAACAAATAAAATGGTATAAACTCAAATATTTGATACTACTTCTAGTATGTATTTTAAAGTGAATAAAAAACAAACAACTAAAGCGTGGCTAAACATTGACATCCATCTTCTCCTGTACCAACCCCCTTAAAAAAACAAACTCAACTGTTTGGTTGTATTTGCTAAGATATGTTTGTTAGTGAACAGATATTGTGTTATACTGGGGAGCTTGAGTCTGTTTTATGACTGATCCTCTGAAAGGAAAATGGAGAAAGATGCTGACTGTCATAAGAAATAAAACATGAGTTTCTTGTCTGTAATGTTTGGGTTTGTCTTAACCCGTTCAAGGAAAAAACTTATTTGTTCAGTTGGTTGTACTGCAGTTCTGCCTTTCTTCAAAAATCTTTCTTGCTTGAGTAATCCAATTAGTGACAGACTTTAATAAAGATTACATATGGCATAGTCACATCGTGTGATCTTCATAAAATACTTTAAAGAAGTGATTTCCAGCAGGAGGCAATACAGTGCAATGTCTCAAACTAGCAACCACCTATTAACCACATCACACCTTATGGACAGGAATGTTAATATGATTACAGGGTTGGCAGCTGAAGCTGAGGACTTGAGTAAGTCATTACAATTACTTTTCTTCTGGTTTAGAGAAGAAAGGGGACCTTTTAATTGGTACAGCTTGAAGGAAGTGATTTTTTTAAAGCTGAATAAGAGATGGCTTATAGTTCAGGAGATCATGTGTTTGATATGTTTTCAGTGCTAACTTTCATTATGCACATTTTTTTTTTTAATTGGGAACAGTCAGTTCTATACAGAGTTTTAAATATTAAAAGTGTAGAATTTGTTGTTAAGGAAAAACAGTGGTTTCATGGCTGGCAAAGTATCGTCTGTAATACACTGATCTTGAAGCAATAATATAACTGGCAAGCAAACCTGGTTTTACAGCTTTGAATAGTTTGATCACATCCTGCTGTGCAGGAACATGCTTATGACTGTTCATGTAAAAAATTGGCATGCACCCAGTTGCTCATCTGAAGCAAGTTTAAGTACCTTTCTCCTTTTTGAGGCACTGTTTGGCAGCAGGCAGCACTTTATCGTCATTGAAAACAAAGATGAGAAGCACTATGCTTGACTGCCCATCATTATCAGTTTCGACTAATGACTAATAACTGATAAATGTCTGTACTTACAACAAGCCAGCTTCTTGCTAACTTTTTTTTTACATTGTGCTCAAGCAATTTCCCTCCTTTTACACCAAATAAGGTGTAAAGCTCTGTTATCTGTGATTCACAGAGCATTAAGGCATTCTAAGCACACATGAGTGAACAGGTCTTATTGAAGTAATAAAACCAAGAGCTATATGAAGTGTAAAAACAACAAACGCATATGTAAATGAAAAAAAATTGCTTACAGGTCTTGGGCCTTTAATTGGGGAATACTTAGGTGATGGGTTACAATGCCTCATGACTCTCTTATCTTAGGATAGAGTTGATCCCTTTGCAACCCAAACCACAGTTTGGGATGTTATTTTTAGTAATTTGAATTAGAAGTTCAGTTTTAAACTCTGTGTTTTGGTACCCTTTGACACTTCCTGGTTAAGGATACCAATCGAGTTCTTGGTTGGCAGGAGCACATTTGACAGTGTCCTCCTACCTGCCCTGCCAGGATGCTTTCTCTACTACCTTTCCCTTTTGCCACTGATATTTGGGAGCAGTAAAAGAAAAGGTAGGACACTGTATTCATAGTTGTTTGTGAACCAGGCAGCTGCTGTGGGGTACTGATGGTTTTGGTCGTGGGCTTATTTGAGAAGGTAAAGGGGATGTTTATTGTAATTTGAGGATCCAAGGACCGTGCTGGTTCACTCTTATAGCTGGTTTCCTTTGGGCAGGCAACAGCAAGTTCCTGTTGCCCCCATTTGCAGTGCTTTTCTCTGAGAGGTAGCAGATGAATGGGCATGGGGAAATTACTTGCCAGCAGGATGGTTAAACAGAGAGTGATGAGCTGTCTGCAAGATGCCCCTTTTGCCCTGCAAATTTAATCCAAGTCCTGAGAGAAAGCAATAGGGATAAGGAATAAAATTTAGAATAGATTTTAAAAAATAATAATTTGAGATTTAACATTAAAAGTTGCACTGTGACTGCAGGGAGGAAAGAAACAGGACTTGAAGAAATGGTTTTCAGTTTTATTGGTATTCACATCAGTGGCCTCAGGTAAACCTCTTCTTTGGAGGTAATGCTGAGTAAAAGGGATCCTGAAGAAAGATCGCAAAAAGCCAAGTTATATGAGCAATTGTTGTGATTAGCAATATTAGTTTTCCATTTGATTGTGTTGCACTGGAGTGGTACTTTATAATGTCACATTTCATTTCCTGTGTACCTAAACAAAGATAATCCTCTGAAAGTTTAACTAAATCCGTGTTTTAAGAAGTCCATTTATAGTGAACATGGTTAAATCCATGTTTTCTTCGCTGCTTCTCAGAATAAACCAAGTGAATCTCACTGGTTGCAGAATTTTCAAAGCGCCAAACAGAGCCAATGACTCCTGTAGTTGGGAGGCATAGAGTAAAACTATTGGGAATGATGCTGAAGAGCATCAAGAATCTTTTGCATCTCACAGAAGGGCAGGTTCTTCCCTACTTGGCTGCTTACTTCTTCTAAAAACAAACCCAACTTGAAAAATTATTATAATTCTTTACTTTCTGAGACGATTAGGTACGCTCGGACTCTCTACCTCGGATATATTTGTGCTAGCTGGAGCATGAATATTTTCCAGGGGAATACTCAGTTAAATATTTGGCTACATTCAGAAGATGTGTGAAGTATTTTTTTCTTCTGAAGTAGGAATTTTAGTCCACTGGAGACTAAAATAGAGAGGAAACTGGCCAAACAGAATCCTCTTGATGTCTTACGTTGGGTTTTCTGATTTGTGTAGAATATTAACACCTGTTTAACCTTTTGTCATGGTGCTCTGTTTTCTTTGATGGCTGTATGTTACTCTCAGTTCTCAAGGCATTAAGAAAGCTGAGGAGAGGCGAGATGTTCAGACAGGATGATAGAAGATTAAACATCTGTGTTTGTAGTGTCAGTTGTTCTCTTGCATTGATGCAGCAGAGGCTGTGATTTCTCTGTAGGCAGGTATCTGTTAGTAGGGCATGAAACTCCCTTTGATTTCACTGGAGTCAGAATTTCACTAGTGAAAGTGAGTATTTTGCAGCTTATTCCTTAGTTTGACTTCAGCGAGGCTTTGGTTGCATGAAGTCTTGTAGTTTTTGAGTTAATGCTTCTCACAGCTGGGAGTGCAGGTCAGCTGGTAGGTCATTAGTGGGAGGGAGAGGAGGATCCGAAGGAAATTACCCTAAGGAGCTCTTATACCGAACTTTTGTATTTAGTCCATGAATGCTAAGTATGAGTAAATATGTAAATGTTAATGCAATGTTTCCTTGAAGAGAGGGATTATGGTTTGTCTTTTTGAACTTCTAAAGCAAGTTTTTAATTGATACTACATTTTTTCTTTTTACTGCCATAAGGTTTTGGCTGAGTGATGCCCTGAGACACATCATTGTTTGCATTGTTAAATCACCTGTTGTTCCTCTGCAAACAGTGTGTTGTGCAGAATTCAGAAAATACATGTCTGCACAGTATTTGAGGGCATGATCAAGCTTTATGTCTTTAATTGTAAACTTTAATGAATTTCCAGTCGAACATTCATCTTCTCTTCAGTACCCAGAAACTCCTTATGCCTTTGAAAATGGGGTAAGTAAAAATTTGCATGCAAGCTTGTTTGATTAATTGCTATTTGACTCATCTATCGTGGTGCTAAGCTCTAGGTTCACACAGCTTAGGCTTCCAAACCAATTTCTAAAATTAATTTAAATATTTAATGTCAAAACCCTAGGATGAAAGAGAGGAAAAATGTTTTGTATGCTTATTGATCACCTGTTTCAGTAGCAACAACCCATGGAGGAAATCTCCAATGTGATACAAGCAGAATTCAAATAGTATTCCCTCTGAAGAGGAGACTGAATCACTGTGCATGCAATAAGTTCTATAGGTACCAGAACTATTGTAGAGGTACCTAAAGTAAGTTTTCCACGGTATTAACACTTCACAGTTTCGAGTTAGGTACTGAGTGTTGAATCAGATTTCAGTTTGCTTACCTGTTGGATAAAATGTCTCTGATTTTCTTAAAAATTTAAAAAAAAAAAACCATCTGTGTGTTTCATATTAAAAGCTGGTTTTCTTAGGCAACTTTCTAAGAAATCTTTCTGCAAAAATACTTTGTTATTTTGGATGCCTGGATGAGTTTGCATAAAAATTCTTTTGAAAGGTGACAAACAAGATTTTTGTGTTTCATATATATATTTAATGTGGAGTCTGAAAAGGTTAACATGTCTGACCCGTGTGTTCATTTCTCTCCTTGCTTTTACCCACTTGCCACTTCTTGAATGTTCACAGTTGCAACTTTGTGGTTGATTATGTCTGTATTAGCAAGTAGTGTGAACAAATAGGAATGGATCTGGAGTATGAAATAGTTCTCAGCATCTGACCTCCATGTTAACATGTTTCAGGGCGGGGGAGTTGCATTTTTTTGGTTTTGTTTTGGTTGGTTGATTTGTTTTTACTTTGGACTAGCTGTACTCAAGTTCTATGAACTGAATACTCATTTGTGTTAGAATGCACTAGGTGCATTCCTGGAATGCGTCTTGGAGTTTGCTTTAATCAAAAAAGGAATCCAGTTCATGTTCTCAGATAGTACTCCATGCTGCAAAACAAAGCATAAGAAGTAGAGACAGGTGAGAGAAATTACAAATTGCACCCCCAGTGCAAAGTAGTGTGCAAATTATGTTTCTTTGGTTAAAATTTCTGAGAGTCATTGAGAACTTTAGATGAAAGGTCAAAGCTTCATTATTTATAAGTATAGAAATGGAAAAAATCCATTTAATCCAGGAAAATATTTTAAAAGTTAGTTACATTAAAGCTCTGCTAGTGTATTACATGAAATTAAGGATAAAAATGAGATGACTTCAAGAAGGAGAGTCAGATTTATTAAAAAAATCTTTTTCTATTTCTTTCAAATAGTTAAAGGGAAGTAAAAGCTATCAGTGTTCTTGGAGAAAGTATTCGAGTATGTTTGTATTCAGCCTTTTTACTTTGAAAATTATTAGACTACTTTATATGCAGACTTTTCTGGTGAAGATTTTGGACCTGTCCACAAGAAATACATGAACTTTGTTCCTTCAAGGAGAAATAGGTTTCGAACTAGTAGCATAGATCACAAACAAAATGACACACAGAATGTAAAGTTTGGATTTAATTGGGCAGCAGAGATACCTTCAAAGAATAGCAGCCAAACTACATTGCTGATTGTGCCGTTACCACGACATCAGTAGTTGACTAAGAATATTGTGGGACGTGGAGCTAAGAAGAATGAATAGAGCTGCTTTTTGTTGACTTCATTTTTTTTTTTCCCCAGAGTCCCTGAAGTGAAATATTGACCTGTCTTCTAGCATTGTAATACCCTCCACAGTCATCCTTATGATTCAACATGTGTGTTAAGCGGTAAAGAGAGGTGGTGAGGAAGGAAGTTTAGGTCTGACAGTAACAGAGGATGTAAGGAAAAATTATTGTAATGATGCTAAGCTGATTACTCATTTTCAACAGAATGGTAGATGATTGTGACTGAAATGTAGGACTTAATAAACATTTTTGTTACTTCAGTTTCTTTCTAGATTTTTAATCATTTTTAAATGAACAGGTAACAACTACCACAAAAGCAATTTTCCCTCATGCTTTGGTCTAGACATCGTGACCTTTTTTTTTGTTATGAAGCTATTAATCAATTTCTAGAAGTCCTCAGGCTTGATGAAGTTATTTTACATATTCTGGTCTAAAGTGTGTGGTGGCCCTCGCAAAAGAAGTGAAACAAGAAAATCTATCAATATTCTCTTTATGAAAGAAAGATTTCACAGTAGCATTAACTTATCTATGTCTCATTCACCAAGTATGCCTACATTTGTTTGTTATATGGCTTTACTGTTTCGTGCTTCAGATGGTGAGTATCTAGGATTTACCCTCTTTTCCATGTTCTGTTTATTCACTGTTAATTATTTTTCAAGCTGAGTTGCTTGAGAACAAGAAAAATTTAGCTTCCATTACCCTCTATTGCAAATGAAGGACAGGCTTTCCTATTGCGTGTGGTCTGCATGTGATTGTAAGATGCTGTTGTCAGGGAACTTGTTACTGCTTTCTGATGTTAATGTTTTGTTGTCGTTCTTTTCAGTACTGTTTTTAAAGTATTTATTGTTGAGTATGCGGTAGGTATACACAAAGTCAGCACAAAATAACATATTCTGATTTTTAGTTTACTTTTATCTTGAAAATACTTTTTTAAATGACACAATTCAAATATGTAGAAATACTTAAAGGCCCTTAAGAAGATGCGCTTGTGTAAAAAGTATCATACTTTTAGCTATAACAAAAAAAAAAATTAACTGTGGATGAAGAACAGTATTAAATCATAAAACTATGACAACTTTTTGCAATTCAGGAGTTGTTATCAAAAATACAGAATACAACAAGTGGCTAAATACAGGATATTTCATTGGCGTAATGTACTGATGCAGGATAATCAGCAGTAATGCTTCTGAATGTATACTTTATATTGTTGATAACATAGAATTGGTAACTATCTTTCGAGAGAGAGGGGAGTTTTAACATTACCTCTAGTTAATGAATTAGCAGCTATAAACATGTAAATCTAAGTATATTAACCAAAGTTCTGCCGCAATTACTGGTCATCTTTCAGTTATGCTGAGTTGCTTATTTCTTAATTAGCTGGAAGACCTTTCCCTGCTATCTGTAGAAGTATTACCAAAGTTTAGATAAAACCCCAAAACCAGAGTAAAGCTCTGTATCAGAAGAATGGCTATGAACACTTTGCTCCTAGTTGTCTCATGAGATGACTTGTCACCAACAGGTAAGATTTCCATCCAAGTCATGTTGTAATCATGATGAGGAATTTCATGCATCAGACAGAGATTGTATTACAGATCCCAGCAACGTTAGGAAACAATATAGCTTTCACTCTTTGGTGCCCGAAAGAGCTCGGCTGGGTTGTGTTCAGGACAGGAGTGAACACCAGCCCTCTCTGTGAGTTTATCTCCTTCATTTTCTGTAGCTTTGAGACAAAGTATTCTTTCTCAATCTGCAAGCATTTTTTCAGCCTCATTGCTTGAGGGCCCATTCACAATCAAAATGTTAGGACTTTAACTGAATCTCAGTCTGCAAAACTAGTCTTGAAAATCTCACTGTGAAAATGAAAGCATCCAGTGCCAGCCTCCCAGAAGAAACAGGAAAATCCTTGTTAATCCCTTGTGCTAAATAGTCGTATCAGCCTGCTTTCTACTGTAGGGATAGCCAGCAGCTGTGTGTCTCGTTACGGGTTCTCTTTATGTCATGTGTGTTGTCTTCTATGGTATCCAGACACTTCTCAGCAGTAGTCATGCATTTACCCATTTTGTTTGTTTTGGCAGGCAGGCCCATCACTTTGCTTTCAGAAGTTGTCATAACATTCTTCTATCTTTGTGTTTTTCTTAATTTTTTTTCTGCTTAGGGTGTCCTACCCTCTACACATGAGGGATGGAATTACCAGGAAGCTTTGAGTTGGATGAGGGCGATGTTGGTAGTTGCACGTGTCAAAGGCAGCTGATTTTAGGTTTAAGCATTTCTGCTTTTCAGTAACACATCTGAAAGCTTTTAGGTGTCTGTTAATTCAAAGCTGCATGGTCAATCCTCTTGGGAAATGTGCATCTATTTGGGTAGCTAGTCACATCGACCCCTGTAAAACACTTCAGCGAAGCTAAAACTAAATTTTGTTACAGAGGTAAGATCTTCAGATTCAACCACTACTTAATATTTGAAAAGTCTTATTCATGTACCAAAATCATACAGACGTTTCTCAGTATTATTGAAGCTAAGCAATACATAATTTCTAAATGTGTGGTTTTGTTTTAGTTTTGCAGAGCTTTTTGTTTACTCTCTTACACATTTCTTTGTGGAATGTCTTTGTCTTCTATGTATGATTCATTTTAAGCTTGTGCAAAGCTGATTATTTTCTTGATTTTTTAAAAATATTTTTATTCCACTTTTCAGTGCATATGAGCAAATTTGAAAAGATGTCTGAAATATAAATTTTATATGTTTGCTCTTACCTAGATCTCTGTATTGGTGAGAAAGAAACTGATTTCACAATAACATTTGAAGATTTATAATTAGTTACTCCATTTTCACACTTATTCTCAGACTGTTAAAACACTGATATTAATATTGCTTTCAGATAGTTGTGATCTTTAGTATTGAAGTTTCCTAAAAAAGCATGTTGCTTCCGTGGAGAAAGAGCAAATACTACTGATTCAGGTCATTTATTCAAAAAGTGTTTCTCGTCCCTGACATATCTGCAGAGCTTTGTGCTTTCACCTACCTAGTTAGCTGGTTTAGTTTGTTATAATCTCCAGTTTAAAATAGCTTTTATTACACATTAAAGAAGTTTTGGGATTACATCACAGAACAAAAAATTGAAGAACTGCCACTTAAACAACTGATGGCTCAATTGAGAGTATGGTATTTATCGAGACAAACAGATAGTGTGTACTACAAGGAACACCTGCAATCCCATGATTACAATATCTGAATAAAGAGATTAAAAAACTGTGGCATCTATACAGTGATCCATGATACTGTTTTCTCAAAAAATGTGATGATATTTAAAAAAGGACCAGAAGTATTCCTGTCCTTTTGTGTAGTAAATGCCAACTTAATGTTTAGGCAATAGTCTTGTTTGCATATGGATTTTAAGAAAATCCATTGAAGATTATTTGAAAACCAGCTCATTAGAATGACAAATTGTTTACCAAATTTTGTTTTCTTGTCAACTAATATTGGTTACATTCAATTAAACAAGGTTACACTTTCTAAAAACATACCTCTGTCAGCAGCTGAGTGCCTTGCATATATCTGAGAATCAGATTCCTAATTTCTAGATCTAGTTGGAAGATCAGGCTGTGAATGTTTGTTTCTAAAATTTCTCCTTTTCATACACCTTTCACACCTTCACTGCCTCCATTCTACTATATATATTTTTTGAGTACCAGCACTGCGGATTATTAACTGGGGGTGGGGGAAAGGCTTTAAACAAAAGCAATTATCAGCTATCTGTCATGGTGCATTGTGTTAGATGTTTGACAAGCTGTCCCTTGGCCACAGGCCATCTGGTTGTAATGGAACTGATTACTCTTCTGAGAAGCTAGCAAAACATGTGGCCACGGGAAGCAATAGCTCCGTATCATTTGGTCGAGTCAGTAAAGCAAAGGTTTTGGGTGTAGTAGTCCCATTTCTGACATGATCTTGTTGGTTGATTAAGCTTCTTAAACTTTCTGTGCTAATTTCTCATCCCATAAAACAAGAAAGTCCTATTTACTAACTTCATTTAAGTGTTGGAAAAAGTGATTAGTCAATGTTTACCAAGAGTTATAACATCACCAAACACATATAATTAAAGAAGAGTTATTGAGAAGAATCACATAATAAAGAGAATATTTATGGGAACAAGATGAAGCAAAAATGTAGACAAAAATGAGACAGTGCAGTGGAATAAACCTCACACAGGCCGAGATGGGAATTGAGAATTAGAACATGCGTACATTCTGCCGTGCAAAAGAAAGGAGGAAAGATGCTGCATTTGAAGGAGGGAGAGACTAAAGAAACTGGAGAGGGAAGACTTATGTTTCCTCCTTTCAATACTGAAGGAGGAGAAATAAAACAAAAAAGTAAAATAGCTAGTAAAAATAAACTTCATGGCTTTCTGAAATTTGTGTTCCTTCCTTTTATTAGGAACACATAGTCTTTTATAGTCCTTTTATAGTCTCTCTCATTACAGATATTCAAAAACCATCTAGACATGGTCCTGGGCAACTGGCTTTAGGTGGCCCTGCTTGAGCAGGAGGATTGGGAAGGATAACCTCCAGAGATCCCTTCCAACCTCAACCATTCTGTGATTCTGTGATTATATTTCCATGTTAGAAAGAACGTGTGTAGGATCTACAAATCTGCAGGAATAAAATGTGATTGTTTTTTGAGCCCATGTGATGAAGAGGTTGCTGGCTACTGAGGAATCTGTCCCTGTTTAACTAAAGACAAAAAATCAGTGGTATATTTGGTTACTTGCATTTACTAAGTGTTGTGACTGCAGTAGCCCACTTCATAATATTACAGCTCAGTGTGCTAACGAATCGCACAGTAGTTAGCACTGGAGTTTAGAAAGACCAAAGCTGCCTTGCAAAATAGTATGTAAATGAGTACGTGGGACTTGCATTGACTTGGAAAACGGATACTAAGACCGTAAGTAAAAGAAGATCAGAATAGTATTTTAATATTCAACTGCTCTGACTGGCTTCTTTGGGACCTTTCTTGCAGTACTACTTACAACTCAACCAAGGTAGAAATCATTTCAGGTAGTCAGTAGAGTATTTCAGTCCTGGTTCTCTTGTAAGTAGTATACTAATACATGCCCTGCTTTAATAGCAAATTTATTCCAAGACCTCTTTGGTGTTGTATAATTTAATTCTTTAAATGTTTTTAAAGATGTTGAGGTTAGTTACTCTGAATTATTGTCTGTGCAGAAGTTTCTACTCTGAAATAGTCTCTTGAATCTGTATGCTGGAATTGCTGCCATGCATTGAAAGTAAAACTGATCCTAGTCTAAGTATTATTGTACTTATAGACCTTTATTCAGTGATTTAGAATTTAGCTGATAAAGATTTACTTGTTAAAATTTTTTTGTCATTGCTGTTAAGAGAATCTTGACTCTTGAATAATCTTTCCCTCTTGTGATAAAATTTTAATTAGTATTTTCCACTTGCTGAATTATTTGGGAGTATTGGTTATTTCCTTTGCTTTTGAATATAACATACTGACATGCGAACTATATGAAGTTCATTGTACTGTGCCAGTTTCTAACATTTCTACAACTCTGCAGTGGGGCGTGTGTGTGAGCAAGCATACTAACCTTGCGTACTACTCATCAGCTTATGTGCTTAGTTTATACATTATTTATTAGACTTCTAGGCATGAAATTAAAAAATTAAATTAATGATGTGGCTTCCATGTAAAACAGAAGTCACTTATTTATGTATGACAGGCAATTAGGAAAAAAAAACACTCTTAGGTTAGTTGAATGCATTTCTGCTTCACTTCAGACCCAGTACGGCCTCATGAATAAATGTTTGACTCCGGGTTACTGGGTTTATATTCGTTAGAAACGACTATAAAGAATGGATCAGAGGTGAGGTAAGATTGGTAACTTATATGCAATGGATACAGGAAACTGTGAAGGTGAGCCAGTTACGTGGCTTCAGCTGCTCCTGCTGTTAAGTTTCCTCCTGCAGATAAGGAGTCTGTCAGCAGCCCCCTGTTAGCAGAGCCATGGTAGTCCAGTGGCACAGCCAGCACAGGAATCCTGTTTGAATGACCTGTGAATCACATATAGCTCGAGAACATCACGTTTTCCTTCCTCTTCTTCTCCTTGCACATTTTTTATAATGAGTGTCATTGATTAGGAAAGTCTGTGTGTGCTGAGCTCTTTGAGAAGTAGATCAAGCTTGTCTTGATCTTTGAAATGTCATCAGTGAAAGGAAGTGTGAGAATATATAGAGAATGGCCTTGGGTGGGTGAGTATTATAGGGCTACTCAGTGCTGTTGAATAGCTGCACATGTGAGGATTGTAAACGTGAAGAGTGGAAACAGTTAAACCTTATTGTCTGAATTTTCTGAATGTCTTTCTTACAGTTCCTTTAACTGTTCAAATGAAAATAAATGAAAGTCTGTTTTGCTGCATTTTGGAGTGTTCAGAAATAGAAAGGGAAAGGAATGGTAGGAGGAAACCAAGTTATGTATACAGCATATTACGTGCCTTAATGCTGCAGGTTCCAACTGGCTCATAGTGACGCGGAAGACAAAAATGTTTCATTTGTATTTTGATGCATTTCTTTTTGTGGCTTCTGATGGAGCAAGACACCATTGCACTGCTACAAAAAAAGGTGTTTACATTTAAGTGTTTCTTGTACTAATAGAATATAAATTTTTAAAGATGCATATGTTTCTGAGGCCTAAGCTCTACAAAAGCACTTCTCTTTCTTGAAATCCCAGTAGTTCTAAGCTGCTGGGCATTGTATAAATAATCATTTAAACACATTTGTTGATGGTTTGCCAGAACTTTGAAGAAAAGTCTTCTCTTTCAGAGGTTAGAAAGCCTTAATTCAATAATTTAATTAAATCCAATAATTTAATGGAAGAATCCTTCTAGTAATTATTACGTAGAAACTAATTTATTTCTTTATTTCTTTTAAAATTATTATTTTTGAAGAAAAAGGATAAAATCTATTTATATAAATATAAGTGCTTCCAAACATCTGCAGTTCAAAGTACATAATTCACAGTGACACCAAAGGTTGGTTTGTGTTTTGACTGGATGACTTTGGTATTATTTTTGTCTGCAAAGGAAAGAGTTGTGCAGCATCCAAGTGGCGCAAGATGTTTGCCTCTCCAGAAATCATGATGAATTTGGGACAAGGGGCAGACTGTTCAAAAAAAAAATATTGAGGGGAGGGGGAGAGAAGGGCTGTGGAACTGACAACACTTGCATTCTATTCGGCATCTTTGAGCTGGGAGCTATTCTGAAGTGCAGATCATTATAAACGAAGGAAGAAAAGGCGAACAAAATAATAAACTAAGAAAAGAATCAGTTGAATTGTTTTTTGTTTGCTTCACATAGTTGTTTATTGTATTCACGTTTCCACAGGTGATGACTTAAAAAATATAACAAGTGAAAAAGTAGTGGTGTTTCTTCATCTTTTTCGTGTTCGTGTCTAGAATAATTATTTGTGCTTGGGTTGTTCAGTCCAGTGAATATGTGTTGACTAATTTCAAAATGTATCTGCAATTTATCACTTCCAAAAGTATTATGCTGTGTAGTAGTAGGATCTTGGTATCCCACAAGCTCATCTTTTAATGGTATTTGTGCATTTTCCATCAAGATACGGTGTGTCATTTGCTTTGCTGGTAAGCATATTGTTTAAAATGCGTAAAGGAAAAAATGCATGTTGGAAAATAGTTCATCTGCCATTCAGATGGACTCCCACTTTCCCATAATTTGGAGGACATAAACCATTTTGCTAAGTTATTCAATAGGAACTAGGTTATTTTTCTCACTACTTCAGTAATTGAGATCCCAGTTCAGCAAGGTCTTCATGCATAAAAGTCCACAGAATGTGACAGAGTACTCACTGTTTAAAGTGAAGGCCCTGGTACGCAATCAAGTAATTATTCACTGGCTGACCCATGGCAAGTGACTAAGCACTCACTTTTGATTTTTGTCTGACTTGAATAAAAATACGTTACCTTAAATTTAATGACAGAGTGAAGCTATTTGTGGGAGGCTGTGGTTAGGTACTAGATCTATTATTAAACTACGGAGACCACATAAGACTGAATGGGTGGGATCAGATCAGACAAAGATCCACCTACCTCACCACCCTGACTCCGCTCGGCCAGTGGTCGAGGCTTCAGGAAGAGCACCGGAGCAGGGCAAGCACGTTGCCGTACCTCCATCTACATACTGTCCCTGTTTCAGCAGTCTCGTCAGTGGAGCCTGGGGTGTTGATGCTGGTGCTGATTCTTAAGATTATAAGCATTGCAGGTTTTGACGAGGACTCTAGATGAACAAACATATTTTCATAAAATACTATCTTTTGTAAGTACTAATTGGATGAGACAATCAAATGTAATTCAGAATTCAGGAAAGAACTTTGTGCAGAATTTGGCCACATCTTAGTCCTACTACATTTGTTTCATTAGACTTTGACCCTCATATCTGTATTAACAGAGACAAATAAATTCCTTTTTGTTCCTAGCATATAAATGGCATAATGTGTTGACTCTTTTTTTTTCCTAGCATAGTGCCATAAGTTCAGGAGGGGTTAGTTTGGATTCCTTTTAATGAAAGATGATGGAAAACATTGTATGCTATATGGTAATATTAAAAGCAAATATAGATGGATTAAATAGCCACCAAGACTGCATTTGTAGTAAGGAAGTGTTATGTTTTTCTGTTATATTCAGCTTTAGCTGTTGCTTCCTCAGCCGAGGAGTGCCACCCTTTCTCTGGGTCTAATCTGCATTGAAATACAAAATGAGTAACGCACCCGACGTTACGATCTAGTTCAGTGGGATGAGAGCGAGGGACCCTGTAAGGGACGAAGCCCAAGTAACGGCACTGTGAACCAGAGCCCTGAGAGAAGGTTCCAGAAATCACAGGGAGGGGCCTGGTGTCACTCCCCTTGATCGACTGGTGTCTCAACCACTCCTGAGGCTGGAGTGAGAGGAGGTTCCAGAAGCCCAGGCGCTGAGGCAATAAAAAGGGGCACGTCCGAGCTCCACGTGGGGTGCTCTGTGCACTGGACAACCCTGTTGGCAGGTCTGACGCTGGGCCCAGGATTGGTGAGTGCTCCCCCTCTTTCTCCCCCTCTCTCTCCTCTCTCTTCGCTCTTCTTCTCTCTCCCCTTTCTCTCAAAGCTATTAAGTAACACGAGGCCCTCCTTGGTTCCTCATACAGCCGCACAGCTTAGGTAGAGATAGTTGCTGAAGAACTAATGTTTGCAGAACATTTGTTCCATTAAAGTTGATGTTTATGCATGGGCCTTGAGTGATTGTTTCGCCTTAATCCACACTGAGGAGATTTGCGAATCTGAGTCACTTTTCCCCCTCTCGTAGGTGGGACGTGAGAGACCCCCGGTGTAGCAAAACATTTATGTCTCTTTGAAAGCACGTGAACAGTCTGATCAACCTGCGTAGCGCAGAGTTAAATACGCTTCTGCATGAGGCCTCTGGGGATAGGTGTTGTCTTCATATAAACAAATTGCATGACCAAATGGTTGGGGGCAGGGGGTTGCTCTGCTCGATGTTAATGCTTTGCTGTATTACATCTTTGTCCCTACTAATGTTATTTCTCCAATGGCTTGCAGATTTTTCTTTACTTTTGTGTAATGTCTGTACCTTTTACTTTCAGAACACCTCACTGAAGAATCATGTAAGTAACGATCAAAAAATAACTCATCAATCTGTATAGGCATGGCAAGCACCATAACACCGTGTTAACGTGTTATAGGCGCAAGTTGAAGAAGAAAATGATGAAAAGCTGACAGCAGTTAAAGATGATTTGTTTATACAAGTGCTAAAGTTATGTTTGATATGTTAATGCAACCTCATTTTCTAGGAAAGGCCAAACACTATTAAGTGGTTATCTGCATTGATTTTTCTATCTTCTGAAATACTCAATTCATTGTAAACCATCTTTACTCCTTTTGTGTACCTGGAACTAGACCATCTTTTAACAGCCTCTTTCTGGGTGAGCCTCAAGGACTTTAGTCAGTGATATTCTCCTGGTCCACTTCTTGACCTCTCTATCAGCTTCCCCTTTAGCAGGTGCTCCTTTTTGCAGTTTGTCTGTGGCATTCTCAACCCTCCCACCTGGATAGTCACTGAAAGGGGTCGGCACCAGCTGTGGATTGAACCGGTGCCTCTCACAAACATCCTCCTTCTGCTGAGTCATGTTAGCCGATGCTTGTTAAAAAAGGCTCACCAGTAGCCTAATGGTTTAAATTAGGAGATGGGAGGGAAGAACAGGTGCACTTGCTGTCTGTCCTTTCTTTCCTGTCTGAATCTCTTCTTATCCTTTTGGTATGTTACCTGCTTTGCTTTTCATTTTGTGTCTTAGCTGCTTATGGTATAATCTGTGCTGGGTACAGGGGTATTTGTTTGGAAAGTCTGAGTGCATTTAGAAGAGAGCAGCCGGGTTGCACTGTGGAAATATGGTTAAAGAGAAGATTGAGTGCCTGTTGCTGGGAATGGATGGTGTTGTAGTGAAAACTGTACAGTTGGGCACCGATGGTTGCTCCAAGCAAACACTTACTTACACAAGGAACACTTGGAGTAGGCTTAAAGAGGTTCACTGTCTGACAAGTACATTACCACCTGAATGGGGCTAGCTAAGGTAGGAGACTTTTTGAGGGAAATATATTCAGAGGGGAGAACAAACATGAGGGTTTTAAAGAAGAGAGGAAACCTTTTTCTGGTTGGGTTTTGGGGGTTTTTTTTGTATCTTCAGTATTGCCTCTCTGGCTATAGAACTCTGAATGCTCACAGTAGACCACACGATGAAGCTAATTCTTGGTGGATTGTTTGTGTGAAACCTTTATAAAATGACATTACCATTTGTGAGGCTTTAATATCCTTTACTTAGCAAAGTCTTTAGTGTTCTGATCAAGGCGTATTCCCTTTGACATCCATCTATACTGCTCTCATATTCCTTGATGTACTCAAAGTATCTGAGGTAAAGAAACAGTTTTCTTAATTAACAGCCCGTCTTTCATAAAGTGTTAAATTCACAGGAACTTCCATTTAAGTGCACAATTACACTTCAGATCAGATGTTTAGGCAACCTGTGTTGCACAGAATATTTTGTCTCTGACTTTAAGAGGATTCTGTTTGAAGGTTTCCCAAGTATGAATTTTCACAAGTTTGGGATAACAGGATTTAGACATTCTTATTTATGATATTTAAAATGAAACACTTCCTTTAGCTTTCAGCTTTCTTAAAAGGATACATCCAACATTTCCTTTTTGCCAGTACTGAATTGGACGATGTCTTCTCTTCACTGTGCTCCAAAAAGTATTTTTATATATGTTTTTAGAAGGAAATCCAGTTTCTTACTTGCAGCTGTTGGCATTTTAGAGCCCTAGAGTGAACCAATAAAAACATATGTTCTTTTAAAGAACATCTATTTTTACTGGACCTTGCTGACAACCAATGATACAGAATTCAAAAAATGTTGCCTCAAATGAATAGAAGGGCTGCATTGTTTTAAATTCTATTTTTTTAAACCTTTCTTTACAGCAAGATTACACAGAAATTTCATATGCTCTTGTTCTTGTGAAAAAGAGTGCTTGCTTTTAGAATGCTGTTTTAATGTTTTAAAAATAATTCAGGTATCAAAGTGTTGTAGAGTATAAAATTTCAGTAAGACATACACAATGTTGCCATTTAAGAGTATTATTATAACACTTTCACAAACAGGATAATTAGAGATTTTTACTTCCTAGGCAGCTAGGAATAAATACATTTTGAGTGATAATTCAGAACATCTTCTGTTAATACATTGTTTCCAACAAAGACCCTTAAGTGCAAAAATCAAATTAGATCACCGTTTCTTTCAATGATACCCTCAAAATGGATTCAAGCAGTATGCTGATTGAATATGCCTATTTTTTTTCAGATATCAACATGCTTAGCGGAAATGAAATTAAAGATGAATTACAAAATGCTACCAAGATTGATGTAAATGTAATCATGTCAAGGTTGACTTGAATGGGAGGTCCATCCATTTTATGTTACTTGTGTTGCATCTTTGTCATACATGCTTTATATGCTGCATGATACTAGAGTCCCACTGCTGCTGTTTATTTCACCGTCCTGTCTTCATAGGAGTGGAGAGTAGGATAAGATTGCACCCATGCCCTTAGTTGTGCAACCTGCCCTGAACATCGAGATCTTTTTCCATATGGTCCTGTAGCTAGGTTTTGCTCTTAGCATATTTTCACTTCTCTTTTGGAACCAAGAGAATAGCATGAATATAAATTCATGTTTTAAAGGTAGATTGAGATTTTGGCCTTTTAAATAATATTTACTGTAAGAAACCTATGCTGTTGTCAAATTGGGAATTCCAAAGCACTGTTTTGAAGAAGAGTGTTGGCAAAGCAGAAAATCAACAGGCCTGCTGATCTTACATGATGTGATGTATAAAGTGTCATAATAATGCCTGAAGTAGTAATTGATTTTATTTTTTTAAATGGTGTTTAGATCATGTATGCTAGAGAAAAAAAGCTGCCAGAGAAAAAAACCTGCATAATCTGGGTTTAGTTCTTCAATAGTTTTATTAGCACCTTCATGTCTGCAGACACATAATTTTCATGCTGGACATGGAAAAAGAATTACAGCTGTGATTCTGTGATTTGTGATTTTTTTGTGTGTGTGAGATAAACAAAGACATTAAATGTCTCAAGTCTGTAAAAATATTTGCAATCAAATGTATCAACATTTTTTCTGTATTCCCCTATTTTATGGGAAAGTGTCTTTTTCTCTTTTTCTTGCAATAAAAATGAAACTGTGGATTAAGGAACTTTACAACAGACACCAAGAAAATGCACGAGGCCAGAGAGATTTGCTGCCTTTAAATTAAGTAATCCTATTAGAAATGAGCCCAGATTTCTAACAGATGTAATGAAATACAACAACAGATATGTGAATTGAATTTTTTTAATAGTACTGTTGGACACCTACAATTATTTAAAACTTATTCAAATATAGGATTGAATCATTCTGGTTTATATACTATGCTGGATACCTGATGAGCAGTACATTGTTAAGGACTTATTTTGCGTTTAAGAAGTGTATGTATTGGTATGTCTTTAAAATTTCTGTCTCGAAATTCTTTAGTATTCCTTATTTTACTTAGACCTCAGTTATAATTTTTGCAGTCCTACAGCTCTCTGTTTCAGAGTCTTTCTTTTTTTAGAGTTGACATGAGCCTTGCTTCATTGTCCTACATACTGAATTGCTCAGCCATAGGTTGTATACACTTGATGGGAAGCTCAGTTCTGTGTCTTCCACAGTCACTAAGATAGCACAAGAGACTGATGTTTCCAGGTCTTTCATTTGAGACAGCAGTGCTTACACGGGCATTAATCACGATTCTCATTCCTTTCTTACTAGTGTTTTCAGAAAGTATTTATTAAAATACTTTTTATCAATTGTCTTTTTTTCCAACAGACTCTATCAACTTGGGTTTTGGTGGCAGTATCCAAACTACTTGCTTATAATACGCTGTTTTAAAATGTTGCTGCTAATATTGTGTTTTTCCCTAGTTCTAACAGTTGTTCCCCTACGTCTTCCTGGTACTTTGTCTGTTTTGTTTTGCTTTTTTTTTTTTGTAAAACAGGTTTTTTTTTCATAAGACAAAGAACTGTCTGCTGACAACTAATTACTCTTTCAAACCAAGGTAACTGGGCAAGACCTCTTACAGTTACCATATAAAAACAGTGAAATATAATTTAGGTCACAATTTGCAGATCTTTAATCTTTAAAATAGATGTTTGGCTGACAGCAGTAAGTATACATGAGTATGCACACAGTAGCAAATGTTAAATTTTTCATTCTTTGTCATTAAGTTAAATATTTAAACAAAACAATCTTAAAACTTCTTTTCTTTCAAGATGTGGTCTGTCTTTGGGAATTAGAGTAATCTCTTAGTATGAAAAATACAAGTATAAAAATTACATGTATATTTTCTAATAAAAGGCTGGGTCCTGGATTTGGGAGGAGGGTCTTTCATTTGCTTGCTTTTCTAAAAGCATGTATTGCTTCCTTTATATCCACTGACTTAATACATAAAAGCCAAAATGTAGCCTTATATTGGCATAACTAGGAGAAGAAATTCAATCCGACATTTTTAAGACTTTTTAAAACATTCTGCAAAATGTCTTTATCTGATACTAAACGTAGCTTTTTTTGGCATACAATTGGACCAGGAGGAAACTGAATAGTGATGCACGTTGAAAAAACGTAGCTCGAGTACTGGTCTGAGATTGTAACTTGCTTTTGTCTGATGCTTTCACTACTGCAGAAATGGTGATGGGGTTATTTACGTTAATTCATTTGGCTTGTTGAAAAAAATATGCCCACACTCCTCTACTTAATGGGATTCTTTCCTCGTTGCAGTGCAAACGGCTGGAGCAGCAGCTTCATCATCTGAAAGAGCAGAACCAGACTTCAGCAAACAACACGAGACATCTGACTGCTGAAAACAATCAAGAACGTGCTCTGAAGGTAAATCTCCATTTCTTCTTGCAGGCAAATTAAGGTTGTAAGCCCCTGGTGCCAGCTTTCTGGGCTGCATATATCAGTTGTGTACATTTCGGCAGAAGTGAGCTATAGTGTTTGCCAACAACCCCTTCTTTAAACACAGATACAGCACCCTTCTGTTATGGTTTTATTTTATTTTGTGTGTGAAAACGACAAGAAAAAAATAACATATCCTCCAAATTATTGGAGTGTTAATTACTAAATTCTTGGGGTCTGTCCTTGCAATATTACATTTTATAACGTGAAGAAAGCTGCAACTATTTGCCTCATGGTACCTTTGCAAAACTAATATTTTAAAGCATGGCTGTTTGATCTGCTCCCAGCAGTGTGTGCTATATTAATAACATTGTTGACCTATACTACTAGTGACCACATAGTTGATACTACTATTTGCAAAAGGGTAGCTGGTTGGAATTGAGAGGAGGAATAATAAGTCTTGTCAATAAGAATAAAAATGAGCAGAGGGGCGGGAGAGGGTCAGAGAAAGGACAGTGTAAAGTGACAGGTTATTGCTGCTTTGAGAAAGGGAAATTGTAACATCAGTGGAATTGATAGCTACATAACCAGCAATCTCAACGCTAGCCAGAATAAGAGACTGTGCCAGGTAAGACGTGCAAGCACCGTGCACACCTATTCATCCACTGTATTCTTAAAAATCTCTTTTATGGGTAGCGGAGAGACAATATAAATACAGAAGTTACTCTGTTGATACTGTGTTATCGTTTTAAAACTGTGTTTGATTTAGGCAGTAAGATCCAAACGTATCTCATTTATAGGCGGATTTTCCTCTGCCTCCTTTTTCTTTTTTTTTTTATATTCAGGAAACATCATTATTCATGCAACAACTTGACTGATGCAAAGTATAGGAATTAAGATAAATCCTTGTGTAGTTTGACATTTCTTAGTTAAAAAAAAAAGTATAATGAATAAACAGAGAGTTTGTGTGCCACACAGATGCTGTATGTTCCGTGGGTTTATAATTGCCATCAGAATCTGTGGTGAGTATTACAAAATCAGGTGTGCAATACTGAAAGCAACCCATCCTCAGATAACTAAAAATAGAGATCATAAACTTTCAGAGCTGTTTCTGACCACAATAATAGTATTGTTTTGAATCTGGTATCACTAAAAGTTAGTGCTTGCCAAGCATGCTACTTATGGAACATAGTATTGTTTTTCGTTAATTGAATGCTGACTTGTTTTTTCTGTGTCATTGAAAATATTATGCACGGAGTCTTTCTGTTAGAAAACAGAAATGTTTTATTGAAACTACGCTTTTTACATTTAATATTGCCTGAGAAAATGCTTACAGAATAATTATATTTTCAGAGCAAGAAGTGACTTAATAGTTCATAGTGTTACTAGGATTTCATTCTAAGACTGATATTGCTCTCCCAGCACCTAATCTTTAAAGAATTTAATTTCTGGCTGTCACAGGCATTTTTTGATTTTTCAAAGTTAGAGGTTAATTGGTCGTAGTCTTTTAGAGATGAGCGTTTGGGGAGGAAAAAAGGAACGCTTTTCAATTTTTGGTAAAGTTGAACTTATTTTAATATTGTACCTCTATAGTTTGTCTCCATTCATATTACTGCTGCCTACAGTGAGGACAGGTCCATGGCAGTACTTTCTAAAAGGTTTATGGGTCAAGCTGAATTCTTGACCTTGAAAACTTTGAAAAGCCCCTATGCAATATTGGCAATAGCAGTTACCTTTGATATTCAGTGTATGAACACTCATCCTGACCTAAGCACTCCAGTAAATGAAAAGCTTATCACCCTTTTTTAGTGTAGCTACAGCCTAGAAAATATGGACTGGCTGGTAGGGGTGAAAGTCGTGTCAGCGACTGCTTTAGAAATGGGTTTGACCAGTGCTCTGGGCCTGGCTGCGGCTGGCCAGGGCGCTCCTGCTGCCATCAGTGGCAGAGCTCCCTGCCGGAGAAACATCCAGCCGGAGCCCCCTGACAGGTAACGCACTGTAGGGTCTTGGCACACACCTCCCCACACACAAACCCGCTTGTTCTGAGCTGCCGCCTCCTGCCTCTTGTATGCGCTCAGTAGCTATTGTAAGTGCTACACACAGAGTGCATGTACAGACGCAAGAATCCCCTCCTGTCTCCTGTCCGCTGCAGATCACCATCTGGTCATCTGATCGTTTTCAGAGAAATAGGACAGGCCATTTGTCTCTCTGGTGCAGGGTTAAATATCAACACAACTATTTTTATTTTCACCGTGATCCGGAGATCTACATTTACTTTAACCACCTCCACGTGCAGACTGGGAACTCCACTATGTACTATTCATTCAGTGCCCCTGTACTCAGCACTGGTGAGGCCACACCTTGAATACTGTGTTCAGTTTTGGGCCCCTCACTGCAAGAAGGACATGGAGGTGCTGGAGCGTGTCCAGAGGAGGGCAACGAAGCTGGTGAAGGGCCTGGAGCACAAGCCTTATGAGGAGCGGCTGAGGGAACTGGGGTTGTTCAGCCTGGAGAAGAGGAGGCTGAGGGGAGACCTCATCGCGCTCCACAACTACCTGAAAGGAGGCTGTAGCGAGGTGGGGGTTGGTCTCTTCTCCCAAGTAACTAGCGACAGGACGAGAGAAAATGGCCTCAAGTTGCTCCAAGGGAGGTTTAGATTGGACATTAGGAGAAATTTCTTTACTGAAAGAGTGGTCAGGCCTTGGAACAGGCTGCCCAGGGAAGTGGTTGAGTCACCATCCCTGGAAGTATTTAAAAGACGTGTAGATGAGGTGCTTAGGGACATGGTATAGTGGGCATGGTGGTGGACTTGATGATCTTAGAGGTCTTTTCCAACCTTAATAATTCTATGATTGTATGAGATGTAAACACCTGTCCTGCAAAAGGAGTCCAGGTATTCCTTCTGTGTCTATCCAGGACAGTTTCTGTTAAGAAAGTTGGGGGGTTTTTTAATTTTCCCTGCTCTCTTAAACTTAATTAACGTTGTCTGATTCAGTTTGGCAAAAGATGTATTCTGGTGATAGGTGGCAGATGAGGAATTTGATCCGCTGTAGATTTTCTTCAGGGAGTAACGGAAGTGTAAACATCAAATGTGGTGCAAGGATACTTGCAATCTTAACTGGATAAAAATACAGTAATCAGGATCAGCTAGATTAAGGATGGCATAAAAGTTTGTGATAAAAGATGAGATCGTTACCTCTATGGGGTCTTGAAATACACTTGACAACAAAACCCAATGGGTATTGTTTCTTTCTTACTTCTTAAAATCATCTCACAATAGGGAGTTGCTCAGAAGGAAAAAAGTCTAAGACCAATCCACAAGAAACCTATTCCATTCCACGGATGGTATGGTCTAATAGGTAAGATAAGCTGCAAGCTTTCAGCTTTATTTTTAGTTATATTAGCTCACAGGGCCACCCTTCTTTGAGGCAGTAGCAGCCTGTAGACTCCTGAATGAGGCAAAGCAGCAGAGAGACAGATTGTAACTGTGGGAGAGGTGTGGTGGCAGTAAATTGGCCAGATCCAGGATCTAGAAATCACAAAGATGATGTAAGTACTCTTGCATGCTTTCATTTTTACACTTTTAGATCCCATGTCACACCTGAGGATCATGTGACAAATAAAACATATGACACATAAGGCGTGCTGTATAGACCTATATTGTGCCATTTCATCTTATTGTGCAATATAACATCGGCACGTCTTTGGAGACATAGCTCTTCTTAACTAATCTCCGTCATACATATTAGTAGTACATGATTTAAAATTTCCATATTTGATGTGTTTATTGCACAGAACATTCCTTATAGTGATGTGGGCCATTTAGTCCCACAATGCCAAACTGGTACTCCTAATTTTTATAATATTCTTATTGGTCATAGAGGTTATATTAATTGAACGAAAAGGCCAATTTCAAATCTTCTCTCCAGGCAATGCCCACAACTGCACAGAGGTCATTCAGA
This sequence comes from Calonectris borealis, assembly GCF_964195595.1. Taxonomy (NCBI): domain Eukaryota; kingdom Metazoa; phylum Chordata; class Aves; order Procellariiformes; family Procellariidae; genus Calonectris; species Calonectris borealis. Next base: position 28,004,277 of record NC_134316.1, on the reverse strand, counting down.
GAAGCATGTGGGCCTCTATTTCCATAGTTAAAGTAAAATAATCCTTTTCTTTGTGAAACCATTTAAAAAAATCTCTTATAATATTTCAGATTGAATTATAACTAAATCTTTTAGGGATAATTGCTTCCTAAGGGCCTATACAGTTGCGCTCTTAGTACATTTTCATAAAATAAGATCTGCAGAGTGCTTTGCCGTTGTAATGTGTCAGGGTCTATACATAAGATTATTCATTTGTGCTTGGCCTTCATAATTAACATTTGATCTCTACTGATTCTGAAAAATGTATTCCCACAATACACTGAAATAGCTGATTCAATTAAACATAGAAAAGTTGAAGAATTGCTATTTTTTCATTAGTATTCAAATATTGTTGTGGATCATTTTATTGTTAGCTTTGTAGTGTGTAGTTTTGAAATGCACAGTTTTAAGTAATACATTTTCCTAAAGAAAAATAAAGATTTTGCCAGTGTGAATGTCCTCTTTGCTCAGTTGAAGAAGAAGTTGTTGTGAAACAAATAACTTAATGTGAAAATTCATGCAAAAATGTTTAACTGGATTTGAATGAAACATAGGGAGAGGTGACTTTTTTTTTCACAGACCTGATTTATTTTGTAATTTTTAATTAGTTGGTACATTCTTCTTAAAGCAGCTATTAATCTGCTTTAAAGACCAGAGAAACATAATAATTTTACTTCCAAGCCAAACTCTCAAAATGGAAAGGAGGGCTGTTTCATGATGATACACTAATCAGGTGCCCTTTAGTGACTAAATGAGTGTACTCCATCTAAGTATGATGTTATTAGAACTTGTAAAGGTTATTAATCTCCTTCAGAGCTGTTAAGATGTTAATCTTTGGTTATGATTGGCTTGTTTTTTTATGTTTTTCTGACTAATCAATCTTTTTAGTTGTGATTTTCTGTAGAATTCATCCTGCATACTTCCATGGTTTTGTTAAGAATATCATAAATTTAGAGTCAGAGGCAAGAAAGTGACCTGAAATAGCTGTCAGAAATTCGTCTACAGTGGTGTCATAAAGCAATTGTAGCTGATGTCATCCGCTTTCTGCAGATTTTCATAAGAATTGTGTCAAGGGCAGGAAATCCACCACACATAGCAGTTTGGTAGTTGTTCCAGTGATGATGCCTGCGAAAAAACCACTCTAGAAGACTTAATTTAAGTAGTCCCTGATGCCTGTCATAAATTGTATTAAGCTCTGTTTTGATTCCCAGAATTTCCCAGATTCTTAGAGTAGAAACCATTTTTCCATACCTGCTTGACAATGCCAACCACAAAACCAAATCCAGCTGACTAGTCAACATATTGTCCATGAAGAGCACAATCCCAGGAGAATCTGATGTCATAAGAGCTTAAAAAAGGTTAAGAAAAGCTTTAACATGAAGTTTAAAATGATTGCTACTGTTGAAAAGCATGGAGTATTCACGCTATTTAGACATATAATATTGACTATGGAATAAAGTCCTTCTTTCAGAAGGTAGTAACTGTGGCACTTATCTGCAAAAACTAAGTATTTCTAACAATGTTTTTATGTTTAGAGCTTCCAGCTGAAGTTTCAGAGCTTCATTTTAATGAGTTTAGAGTTATGGCTTTAAAGCCTCTGATTTGTTTCTGACAGAGCCACACACTTTTGAAATGCTCTCTAGTCCAGGGAAACTTGCCTGAACCAGTGGTGGGAAACTTGAGAGATTTCAATCTCATCTTTTCTATTCGAATTCCAGTTCAGCATACAATTTTTACATTTTATTATAGTTATTAATTGCATCCTAGAAAACTCTTAGAGAAAAGTCTTTCAATACTTTCATAATCATTTTACATGAGGCAACAGAGATCAGGTTGATTTATTAGAAACCTAAAACGTAAGTTTTGAACGTGGCAAGGCCCAGCCACATCTAGAACACCCTGCCAATGTCAGCCATTTCGACTGTTGCACTGTTAACTGCAGTGCTGTGCGAGTGATAGAAATCGGCTGCTGATTACCAATATTTTATAGCTAACAGATGAATAGCTATGTTATCCACTGGTGAAGTGAGTGTTACACCTTTCTCCAGTTTCTAGCTACAAAATAGCTAGACATTACTCTGCAAAGAGTTTAAAACTTGCTATTGATCTACTTGTTGGTATGGTGGTTTTGTTTGGTGTCGTGGTTTAACCCCAGCTATTGATCTACTTGTTGGTATGGTGGTTTTGTTTGGTGTCGTGGTTTAACCCCAGCCATTTCTGGGGACAATCCACCCATTTCTCTCAGATTTTGCTATGAATTCCTCTGGCCAGTATGCACTGTTCCCTCTGTATCTAACAGAATATCAACCTGTGAAAGCTCAGCTTAAGAGCTTGCTCTGTGCAGTTAACCCTAAAGCAATCATGCTTTTCATTTTGGGTGTCACGTGCTGCTACCTATAAAAGGGACTGCTGTCACATTTGCAAATGAATTTATAGGTATGTCTGAAGACTGGGATGACTGAGAAGACTTCATATTGGAAGTAGAAGGGGAGGAGAAGATGACTGCAGATCTGCTGCTCAGTGTGAGGAGATACACTGTGCCCTTGCATTTACTTAAGATCTATACCTATTTTTCTGAAACTACAGGAACGTTTCAGGAGCAATGGGAATAGTTAACACGCTTCTTGGAGGTTATCTCCAGCAAATAATATGTTGTTACAACTAATCCTGAAAGATTCTTCATGCTGTTCTTCCAATAACTTACACGAGGATAAAATACTAGAGGATTTATCAAAGTAAGCTGCAATCTCTAACTTTGTGCAAGAGCCCTTTCAGTAGTACAGTTTCTTCTGCTAAGAAGGGTGCTGCTTCTCTTTTTCTGCTTTCAGAAGAGTTGTATGGTTCAGATTGTAGAAAACCACAATGAGTTCATTTCACTCTCCAGTACTACCCTAAAGCAGTACGTGCCCTCATTTAAATGCCTGGGCAATGTGAGACACAAATTTGCTACCCTGTCAGTAAAACTTGTTATAAAGCACATGAGACCACTGTTAATTTTTAGAGTAGAAGTTTGCTGGAGTTTGAATGCTTGAATTGCTTTTAAGTACATAGTGGAGGTGGAAATAAAAGACCTAGTAAAACTTGGAACATGCTGCTGACAAATCTGGATGTGGATAAGAATGCACAAACATTTTTCTTCAGTTGCTGCTTCCTAGACACTTTATCAAACAGAGTAGATACAGTTGCGATCTTAATTGCATTGAACAGAGCCTTTGCTTGTGCTGCACCCAAAAACACTTTATCACAAGGTGTTAAAGGGTGTCACTAAGGCTAGACCCAAGTCTGTTCAGCTCTTATCCATGCTAGAAACATGATTAGTCACTTTATGGTTGGTATTATTAAACAGTACCGTACACCTCAGAGGATATCAGTGTAAGCCGTTGCATTGTGCCATAAATGAACACTAAAATGAGGCTGTGTACAACTGCAGAAATAATTCTGTCCATGTTTCACTTCAATATTAATTTTCTGCATTCCTTTCTGCTCAAGTTGCAGTGTCTCCAAAAGCTATTGCTACAGATTTCGGACAACCTACCCAGTTATCTGTATGTATGGAGAGGGAGAAAATAACTCGTATAATCCTACAGTGACCAATGTTTCCCCTCAATCCCAGTGGAAAAAACGTGAGCACTGGTCGAGTGGTCTTTAAAGCAGTCATTTGAAGTTTCCTTGGACCAAATTGGTCCTTTGAACCAGATGTCAGATCCTCTGGTCAGTTCAGGTACGGAGATCCTCAGCCAGGGTTTCTCCTTCATCTGCTGTCATATATTTAGGAGTAATGTAAGAGTTTGCTTACATGTATCCCGTATTGGCAGGAAGTGACTAATTTAGCACAGGTATGTGACCATAAATCAAAAAGCTAAGTTCAGAAATTTGATCTACTAGTATCACTTTCAGTGGCCAGTTTTGTTAATTGTTTTTTGTAGCCATCCAAGCTGGTAGGCTTTATTTAGTTATGCAGATCTTGACAGAATAGTTGTTCATGAGTGACAACTACATTCTTAGTGATGGTCTCCTCCCATCTGGTAATTAATGTTTTAGCACTGATAGACATTTGTATTCATTGATCAAAAATATCTTAATTTGTATAGGGAGTTGAAAGTTAAAATAAGTGCTTAAATGTGCCATAAGCAAATAATACAATGTTTTCCCCTGATGGAAAACATGGGAAATAAATTATGAGATGAGACAGTTGCCCTTCACTGAGAGAGAAGTTGTCCAGAGTCCCTTTAGAAACACAGGATTCCAGAGTGATAAATCTGATTTATATGAAACATCTACCTGGGAGTTGAAGACAAATGATGTTTGGTAACATTAGTACTTGCATGATTTTCAGTGGTCAGCTTGTGATGTCATTAAGTGGCTGTGTGGATAGGCGGCAGGGCCATGTGTACTGTTCTTGCTTCACTAAGGCATCACTGCGGGCCAGAATTTTGAACTCGTTCAAGCCTTGGGTTGTTTTCAAATTGAAGGAAACGAATAGACATACCCAAGTTCTCGTCTTTGCTTCTTCGGTTGCACTGGCCATGCCACCTTCCTGTATCTGTAAGGCTGTCCTTTCACTGACAGCACTGTCTGGCACAGCAGCGCTGTGTGTACAGTGTTCTCTGCACAGCAGCTACTCAGGATTTCTTGGACTCTGTTCAAATGAAAGTAGACCAAGCAGCGGTGTTTCCTACTTACTGTGACCTCAAGTCTTTCAGAATTGTTTCAAAGCAAATTAATATATGGATGAGAGTGAACATTTATTGGCAGAACATTTGTCCTGAAAATGATCCTGAGAAGAGCTGAACCTGTCTAATTAATTATGCTTGTCTAGAGCAGTGTATGTCTTAAGGAATTTTAGCATGCTTCATACTGCCTGTAAACAGCTGCACAAGAATGGCACTGCATGTGTCTTGATAGACTGAACAAACAGCATCTTGGCTGAAAGAGTTTGTTCACCTTGCCTGAGGAGTGTAAGTCTTCCTTCTCTCCTGTTAACAGATGCTGAACATCTCTTAACCAAAGCAGATATATTTATTGAACTTTGATTCATTCTAAGCATTAAGGAATTCATTCCTCATTCACACTTTGTGTTTGATGTCAGCTTTCATCTGCTTCACTAAAAATTCCTTGGAGGTCTGTTCCTTTTTATTTGACAGTCTTCAAACCTCTCTTGGCACCAGATTACTCTTGACAATCTTAAACATCAACAAACTGTTTGTATATACTATTAAAGTCCCTTTGTCGTTGGGGGTGATGTGGTCATTCAAACCTCTTGGCTGAGTCTTTTATTTTTTGGTTTCCATTTCATACGTGAAAATTGTCTTCCCAGGAGGTCAGTCGATGTTACTACTTCCAATTAGCAGAAGTATTATTTCTGATGAATACAGCAAGTTCTTGGAATGCAATATGTTCGTTTCAGGTTATTCTAAATCTGGATTATTGTTCTCACGGTCATCTAGCCTGGTTCCATGTCCTCACTTTTCATATGCAAAGAATCATCTCTCTCATGGTAATAGGCGTCTGCGACCATAAACTTCCTCTTGACAAGGCCCTCTCAAACATGTTTTTCATTTAACCATTCTGTAATTGTGCATCTGCGCATATTCTATTAACTTAGCATTTTACAAATACACTTTCACGCACCTATTTTTCCTTCTAACAGGATAGATTCCACTTTGTATGACTGATTCATTTGCTAGCCATCTGGAAGTTGGAAGTTCCTTCCTTTCTCAGTGACGCTGCCACTTGGCCTTCCCGTTTCAAGGACGCTTTGTTTCACTCATAAATGTTCTGCAGCAATTTTAGGCTTTTTGTCTAAACTCTGTTAAAGGACCTCAAAACTGGAATAGTTTATGAGCCTGGGGCAGATCTCAGATATATGTATTCTAGAAATACATATCCTGAAATGAACAAATGTTCTGAAGTTGTAGAAAGTGGAACAAACTATGCAGGCATCCTGTGGCCAGATAGAAAGCTGTCTGCTACCTGCTCTTTTACTCCTTATCTTCATAGAGGTGACACCCATGCCTTAAACCAATGATAAAAAATTGGTGTGTTCTAAAATACACTGAAATTCATCAGTATCTTGTAAATTAGAATCACAGAATCTGAATCTGATACGTAAGCAAAACATACTGTAGAAACCATAATCATGTTAGAAAAGGTATTTATATGGAAAGATGAGTTCTTATAAAAACAAAACCTCTATTTAACTGTAATGATAACCTTTGCTGCCATCTCCAATGGTGTAGTTTATTGCCCCAGTCATGGGTTCATTTTTCCTTCCTTCTGCCCTATAACACGTCAATAGTAGTACTACTATGAACCTTTGTAAGGTCTGAGGAGGTGTCATATTGCTGCGCTTCAAACAGCTATAAAAAAAATTATTTTACTTTTCCACTAGTATGGAGCTTCATTTCAGGATTACATGGATCAGGAACGAAGGGCATATGTTAATCTAATTGTAAAACAATCACGAAGCCTAATGTATCAGACTTACTATAAGAAAACTAGGTCTCCCTCCTTCACTTGCCACTTTCTGATACTATAAAACATATTTCCAAACTTAGTTAAGAGATTCTAAATCTGAAGCCATTTTGTACATAAAATAGTAACTGCTTTCTGCAATGTTTAAAGAAGCCCTTAGAATTAGTTTCTATTAATAATATTGTCCCTAATCTTCATTGGCATAGTTTTCAAAGTGCCTATCAGCTTCGTACCATAACAAAACAAAGGAAGTACCAAAAATATTTAGCCAAGTTAAGTTTTTCCTTTCTCAGAGGTACCAAGTATTAAATGATGCTGGAGACAAGATATCAGATTTAATGAATGAAGAAGAGGAGTGTCATTGTTATGTATTATTTTTTATTTCATAAATCTTGTTTCTTTCTCCATATGAAATCTGTTATTCATAGATGCAGAAAGAAAATGTGGTAAATCTTAATTTTCAATCATTTTTTCAGTGTCTTACTGTACACCCTTCATTTTTTATGCTGCACAGGAAAATGATCCTCTTTTGTTTGAGCAGCAACTGTAAACAAAATCTTGAGCTTGAGTGCATGATGACATGTCAGTTATTTGTCCTACAATAAAATGTATAAAAGTCAGTAACCTAAGCTCTTGTGCAAAAGGCAAGCTACAGGGTCATTAAATAGCAAAGGTCTTGCTCTGACCCATCCATGACCTCCTTATCTGAAACACCTCTCAGAATTGATAGAATCTACTTTAGATCTTGGGTAGAGGAAACCAGGGATAGGACAAAGGATCAATATAAATAGTTCAGAATTTTAGATACTTACTAAAAAGGAATCTTTGGTCTTTGTATGTTTAAGTTTATCCAAATTTCTGTTCAGAATTGGAGAACCCTTTCCTAGCATTTTGCATGCAAGTGATCATATGAAGTATGGTTCAGAGTAGAAGGGGGACAGGTCGTAAAGGAAGACGCTGAAACATTAGGTCTTAGTGTGATTGTAAGGCTGCAGACTAGCCTTGATTCAGAAGCCTCAAGGTGCTACATTTTCTCTTATTTATCTTTTTACTGTAATCTGAAAGTCTCTCCTATTCTGTTCCCAGGTGAGAAACTTTAGGGTTTAGAATGAGATGAAGTCAAAAGAGCCCATGTCCAGGAAGTGCAGCTTGGTGCTTAGCCATCATTACTCAGAGAAGTCAGGACTCCTTTTGCCTGTCCTTTTTAATTCCCTTCTATTTATTTGGTCTGGTGCAGAGGTGCATTTTTGATGTTTTTGTGCTCCCAAAACATAGAATCATACAATGGTTTGGGTTGGAAGAGACCTTAAAGATCATCTAATTCCAACCCCCCTGCCATGATCAAGGACACCTTCCACTAGACCAGGTTGCTCAAAGCCCCATCCAACCTGGCCTTGAGAGGCTTTTGAAAATCCCTTTCTTTTCCACATAAATAAGAGCAAAATCCTGATTTGACTTCCATGTGTGTGGCCATGCAGAGGTGTAAAGGAAAAGTGGACTCTGCTGTTCACATATTCAGGTTACTAAGGGGAAGAGATGTACTCCTTGTGTGCAGTAGGTATGTATTTCTACCCTAGCAGTATACAGGTCATTAGGAGAATGCTTGAAGAGCAGAAGGAACAAATGGACTTGGATTTTATTTTGATCTTTTTATTTTTCTTCTATGAAAGTGGGCTTTATGAAGTAAAATATTCCTCACCTGTCTTTCAGTAGATCTCCACAGCTTTTCTCATGAGATTATGGACTGGCAGTTGGACTTTGACTTTTCTCTAGGAGTAAGCTTTAGAATAGTAAACTATATGTTAGGGGTCAAGTAGTAAATTTGACAATTCAGTAATTCTGAGTTTCCAGACCTTAACCATAAAAAAACCTGTGCAGGCACACCGGTGTACCACCTATTCAGAAAGTATATTAATATTATCTTTACTGATTAACACAAGCACAGATAGAATTTTGGCATATGAAATACGTAGCCTTGTTTTTTATTATTTGAAGACTTGAAAGGTATAAAGTAAGCTTCACATCAGCAGAAGTATATCAATGCATTAGGATTTCAACTCAACATGTATTAGGTTTATCTTCATATTTAGAAACACTGCATGCATAGCTCTGTCATGTAGCTGAATCAAAATTGCTCATTACACTTGCACAAAAAATGAATTATTCACTGAAAACCCTCAAAGAAGGTCTGATTTCTCCTGTAAAATACGTTTGCAATTAAAACTTCAATTTCTTATGCCTCCAAAATTCAGTCAGCTGTGTTGTTGCTTCCAAAATTCAGCCTTCCTTAGTGGCTGATATATCTTACAAAGAAAAAGCAATAAAAAGGTGAAATTAGAAAAGAGCCATCTTTAAACTTTGGATGGGAAGCTGAAGTAACGAATGCTATTGTGTAATAGTAAATAAGTGTATATCACATTGCCTGAACATAGTATTAATGTGTATTGGTGATTGTGTTAAGCTGCTAAGCAGCCGAATTTGCAATTTAAAATTAAACTCAAAGACCCAAATGTCATTTTGTAGTTAGATTCAATATTTAAAGAAACTCTCTGGGACTTCATTTTCTGAACTGTGTTGGTTGATACTGGATTTTCCATCTCCAGAAGTGATTCTCCACTGAAGAACAGATGTCATCTTTCACAGTTTTACTAGACATGTTCAGATTCCACACAGTTTCATAAATTTGCCATTTCCTTGTGGATCACAGTCAAGATGATTATTTCAATGCTCATTTGTTTATTAAAGAAATACCTGCTGTGTTGGAGGGTTTATTAAGATGGTGGTGGTGTGATTTGCGCATAGAGTTCTTTCTTTATAAATATCTTGGCCACACATTTTGAAAAATTGAAAGAACGTATTTTAAAAAAATCAATACCATTTAAACTATTTTTTACATTAGAAGCATCATTTGGACCAGGCTTTCAAACACTGAAGCTAATCTTGCACCCATATGTAGCAATGACTGCTGCAGAGCAGTCCTACTGACATTAATAGTTACTGTTATAGGTTCGAAATTATAAGAGACGAACCCTTTCTTGCTTTGATCTCAAAGCTTGTGAGTTCCACATGCACTTAAATTTTAATGGGACTAGGTCTCAAATCTGTGAAGCCTTAAGCTGTTATACACACATTTAGGCTGTTATGACAATATTCAGAGATCAGAGGAAATTCTGTTCAAATTTGTTTTCATAAACTAGGTATCTTACATGATACAACAAGATCTGGTAAGAATACATTGATGCTTTACTAGTTCTTTCAGAAAAGCTCAGGCCAGAAGACATTTACACAGGAAAAAATCTTTGATGTCCATGTTAAAAGAATCCTTTCTCAGTGAAAATCTTTCCACCCAAAATCTCATTAAGTGCACCTCTGCTTTAACCATGCTTCTTACTGAGTTCTTTGGGAAAAAATGAATGAATCATAAAATACTTCATTGCCCTGGTACTTTAATCCTTCATCCCATCTTCTGAAAGGATAAAACTATTTAGTACAGGTTTCTAGTTTAAAAATGGAACTGTGTTTGCTCCACTGTTAAACAACTGAGTAAATGGTTTGATTACACCTCTTGGTGTTAATTAGCTCCATTCTGAAGAAACACAGATTTCAAACCTCCTTGCATGTAGTCTAGAGGAGAGACTTAGTATACCAAACATTACCATTTTTTTGTATCGTGTTAAACTTAAGCATTAAGAATATCACATAAAATGAATTGGTTTTAATTGGTTATCTGCTCCTATTTCTTACGGTTGAGCTGTAATTGTCTTAGATGTTGGGGGAGAGAGTGGCTAAGTGACTAGGAGGAGAGTGACTGAAACCTTGGAAATGCTGCTGATAGCTCCGTCCGTTTGGAATTGCTATACAACAGTAACAACAAAAACACTCACTTTCCAAACTAGATAAAATAAAATCTGTTTATCTAGCCTATTAAGTCTGGGTGCCAACTTTCAAGCAGATGCAGTTTTAAGCTCTGTAGATGCTAAATCCTGAAACATTTGGTCTATAAACAAAAAGCTGACATCAAATACAGCATTGCTGCTAGACATAGTAATGGTGTGTATATGCTGCATTCACACAAAATAGGGAGATGATTGCTTTTTTGTATGTTGCTTAGGGTTTTTTTCTTATGTTAGAGTATTAAAACAGATATTAAATTTTATCATTAATGCGGTGCGTGGTCTCTCTTCAAATCCCCTTAATTACAGATTGACTCCAAGGATTACACAACATAGATTTTAATTTTAACTGAAACAAAAGGAAAAGCTGGTTAAAAATTATTCTTGCTGAGTGACTTGTTGGACCACAAAACAATTTTTAACATCTTTTGACAAGTGTTGTCAAATTTAAAATATTAGAACAGAGCTAAGTGCACCTTCAAACTCCAATTGTACCATGTCTACTTCCCAAATAAAATGTTTTATTAATTTTGTCCTCACAAAAGAATGTCTGCTTCTCATATTTTTGTTTTTTCAGTTATTCTTTAGGAGAAAAATACTCGAAGTCTTGCTGAGATGTGTTTATATTTGAAGAAAGTGACATCAGACTTCATATTTCCTTTCTTTGGTAATTTGAGAAAAATTACCAAGCAGAGTTGACATTGTAACAGCAACAGTGTATTTCACACCCTTGTGTTGTTTCCCTTCTGACCCCTATCTTTAGGACTTAAGAGCTCCACTCTGAAAACTTCATTCCAGCCTGAAACTTAGAATAGCAGGTCTGAGTCCAGAAACAACATTTTCACAAATTGAGGCCTAATACAGTAAGCCTCACACAGGAAGCTACTTCTGTGAGTACCTGTTATTCAGCTGAGTTACACTTTAGGGATCAGTTTTTAGTCTGTTTAAGAAATGGGGAAAAAACCCCATAAGGAAAGATAAAATCAGCTTTCCAGTTTGTTTCATTAAGTAAAACTCATTTTTCACAGTTAAAGCTTATTAGCATTTTTTACAGTTTTACTGTTTATCTCCTGCTGGAGACGCATAGAAAAAAAAAAAAAAGAGTTGCTCTCCACAGCTGCATCAAATAATAAATGCCCAAAGCTGGGTGTTCACAACTTCTCTTGAAGTTGTGCAGCTGAAAGCGCCTCTTACCTCTCAAAATGTGGATGCAAGTTTCTTGCTTCAAAAATCAACTCTTTTTGTGACTGAGTAATAATTTTGATTACAAAAGGCTGGAGGAATGAGAAATTAGCTTTTGGCCAGGAGGTCACTGTAGTGCTGAGGGATAAATCTATCATTGCTGTTTAATGGTAGTTAGCGGTTTGATAAAGTTCCCCTAACTCAGTTTGTTAGCTTAAAACATACTTTCTGAGACTTCACAGATCTGCAGGTAAATAACACCGTTATTGCTGCATCTTTGTATGGGGTGAAATTTTTGCACTTAAAAAGGGTTATTTCAACAAGCTTTTCTCTCCCTTTTTTTTAACAGTCTGAATCGTTGCTATCAGAATGTTTAGTAGTTTTCTCCATTAGTGTATTAGTGCACTTTTTTTTTAATGGATCAGATTAAACTCTATTGCGTTGTATTATAGCCAAGCATAAATCTTCCTATTTTAACAGAAAAGTATTTCTAATGCAAACCAATGAACAGGCTAATTTATACACAATATTGTTTGGTCTAATTTGTCTGTTATGTATAATAGTCCTAACAGTGTATGATTCTCAAGTCATGTGTGCTTAATGCAGATGCCAGAAATAGCAACAAATGAGGCGAAATAGTGAATACGCTTGCTCTTTATGGCTTTTGTTGCACTCTTAACATACACAGGCTGATGAGTGTGCTTGTGTGATTTCTTTTTAGTGTTCATTAGGTAATGCACAGCACTGTGAGTGACGCTGGCTGCTGGCAGAAGTTTGATGCTTTGTATTCATTACAGTTGTGTTCTCTTGGCTATATTCAGTAAAGCTTTAAATGTATTACTGGTTAGGCTTTTAATATAAAAGCGTACAAAATAGTTCATAATTTTTGTCAAAAACAAGATAAAATGGCCTAAAGGAAATAATAATGACTGATTTTTAATGAAAGTTCAATTTTGCAAGTCATCTCTTGAGACTTGTTTTGTGAGATTGTGAACTATTTTGAATGCCCGGTGAAGTTAATAGGGGATGAGGAGGCTCAGGGCTGTTCAGACAGATCCTTTGATAAGTAATACTGTCTCTTTACCACACCGGACAAAATCTGGAAAAAAGAAAAATCCTGCTTGTGTCTTAACATAAATAAATGTATGCATGAGCACTGTCTATCTTATGAAGTCGTTTGTGTTTGTTTAAGTTGGAGCACAGGACACACAGTAAGTCTGGTGTCTGGGTTTTGAAACCAGGGTGTGTAAGCATCTACGTCGAAAAGAAAATCGTTCTGGAATCTGAAAGCTGAGACTGAGAGGAAAAAATCATCCTTTACAATAAGTAAGACCTGATTTTTACATATGTTCTCTTTTCAGCAATGTTGTATGTTTGCAATACATTTGCTGTTGGTATAGATGTCAGGGTCGCGCCACTTGCAATATAAAATTTCAGGATTTTTTGCTGGATCTAGATTTTGATATTTAGATTATGAACCAGTTCTGCATTTTGGGGTGAGGAGTGTTGCTGGGGCTGTTAGTTTCAGTCTAAGTGTAACCATCTCTGTTTAGTTTACCAGTTTTTCAGAACTAAATTGTAACTGTCAGTAGCTGTTTCATTTTTGTTAATATACTACTTTTTTTTCCCTGCCGTGCACATCAACTGCCTAAGTGAAGAGTCACTATGTAATTTCTGGGGATTTGTTCTGCTTTTGCTTTCCATACTTTTATTCTAGCTGGTCAGTACTTCATGGCTGTTAAACAGGATGTGCTTCTCCTGGAACAGCTAATTTACAAGCAAGTACTTTTTCAGTTTTCTATGTATTCTTGCACAATAATCAAAAAACCAAGGTTTATTCTTTTGGTCTGGGAGATTTGTGGCTTTTTTTTTTGTTATGTTTTTTTATACATCCTCTTATCCACTGGATTAAATCTGTTGTTTAGTTATTGCAAAATCCCTCGCTGCCTTTTTAGTTGAACCTGAATCATGAAAACAAGGAGTCTGAATTACATTTAAGGAAGGAAATGTTCAACTTGAAACATGGGGCTTGCAGGTAAATCAGTGGACACTGAAAATAAAATAATTAGAAATAGAATGGCTCTTTATTTTATGTGACTGATTTGGAGTTGGCTACATCTGAAAAGGAATGAAAAAATGATCTCTCTGCTTGAGATTTGCCAAACAATGCTATAAGCTCCAAGTTATTTTGAGGTGGTGAAAGGTGAAACATTTGACATGTTCTTTGTGGGCGATGCTTTAAAAAAAGAGAGGGCGGGAAAGAGGCGTTGCCACATCAGAGTTAAGGGTGTTTGTGGTTGTCCATGACAGCGGCTCCAGTTTTAAAACACCTGTGTTTACTTTCCAGCTTTTCTCAATTGGCCTGAAAGTGGCCTAAGAATGGCACAGACAGACCTGCAGTAGGGCCGTGTTGCCTTTGCAACACACATACACACACAAAAAAGAAAGGAAAAAAAGACAGAGATAAATCTCTTGTTATGCAGCTAATCATTAACAGCATTTTTGTGCCTAGCTGAAAACACTTGGAACTTTTCTAAATTTTTATAGTCTATCAGATAGTGCCTGTATTTTTTTTCCTAATCTATTAAGCTAAATTTTTATCTTTGCTATTTTATTTTCCAGCAAAAATAAAATCAACTTAGTATTGGTTTGTGGGGGTTTTTAGTAGTAAATAATAATAACAAAAATTGGTATTTTTATTGCAAAGTGATATTTCATTCCAATATTTGGAAATATGTGTACCAATACTCCAATTAAAAAAAAAAAAAAAAAAAAGAGCAGGCACAACCCTCACTCTGCCACCCTCCCTGAAAAAAAGAAACTCATCTTACAACTCTTTTCTGAGTAGAGCTTTGCTTCATAAAATCCTAGTATTTGATGTGTATTAACTTTCTGTAATGTGCTAGCTTGCATTTTATCACATAAATACTTTGTCCTGCAATGGGTTATAGAGTTAAGTTAGGTGTAAAATAGACATCTCTTGAAAACTGGGTAATGGAGATTGAATGTTTAAAAAAAAAAAAAAAGACAAGCTGAGATATCACATGTTTTCAGTGCTTGCTTAGAAATTTTAAAATCATTTGAGGGTCAGTATTTAAGATATTCATCTGATGAGAGGCGTATTTTTTGCTACTGTTCCAAATTTATTTGTATTACCTTTAAAATTTGTTCACATCTTACAAACGTTTTTGGCTTTTTAAGAAAACCTCAGCTGCTTTCTCCACTATTTTTTAATTGATGTAACATCTCTTCCACCTTCTGCTCCAGATGACATGCCTGACATTCCTGTTTATAAAAATATGTCTGCTTCATAATTATGTTTGTTTTTCTTTATGGATCACTCAGTGTAGGTCAGGTTTTGTTTTCTGGAAGTAGGAAAAAAAAGCAAAGAAAATATAGTGCAGATACAGGAGCACAGGTCATTTCTCCCTTAGACTGATTTCTTTTTAGAATTGTGAGCTTAATAGACAGATTCAAGGTCAGTGTTTGGGGATGAACAACATGAAACCCCTTAACCAAGATATGTAGCCTAATTGGAGCACGATTACTTTAATACTGTTGGTCTAACATGATGACTTGACAGAGCAAACTGGGAACTTGCCAATCCCCTCCAGATCGGACACCTCTAATAAACTGGAAAATTGTACCAGAATGATCTTCGTTTGTGTACACAGAAGAGCAGCCACCTTTCTACGGCTTTCCCAAGAGGTAGGAAAAGTGGTGTGGGTGCGCATGCTCTGACAAAGCTGCCTTCTGCAGAACACAGCGCGCTCTCAACTGACTGCAAGGAAAGGTGCTCAGAAAATATGTCCCCCTTTTTCAGTGATTCAACTACAAAATCTGGAGGATATTCATCTGAATCAGCTTTGAACACAGAGAAGAGCTTGTGAGCTAGATCCTCATCTGAGTATCTGCACAGTAGTATCACTGAAATCCACGTAGTAGTACTCTTTCATATCAGTAAAGGACATAAGCCAGTACCTCGGCTGAGAAATGGGGGGCACAAGAGATCTAAAGAGTTCACAGAATTTATTCCAGGGGACTGTAAAGATAATTAAATGATATGTCTAAAAGATAGGAAAGTTGTCACATTTATTAAATTACCAGGTGTAGATGTGTTTTAAAAGCAAGCTGGATAACGTCAATATATGAAAGGGGAAGAAAAAGCTTTGTGAATGTAACTGTTTTTCTGAAGGCAACACTGAGATCTTGATAAGAAAGAGGTAGATAGGGAGCTAATATTCAAAATATGTCTAAGTGGTTTGGATGCCTACGTCTCAAGACTTTTAATGGTTTTTAGGTATCTAACCCACTTACAGTGTTTTGAATTCCTAAGTACCTGTATTGAGCTGCCTCAGTACCTCTAAAAATCTGATCATCTGTCCACTTTTTGATCTCTCTTAAAATTACTCCCTGCGCCCTGTAAAAGCTGATGGTTAAATGCGAGCGAAATTAAAGACGACAGTTTCCTAGCAGTTAAAACTTGAGTGACCTTAAAATGGAATTGCCTCTGTGAAATATATTTATTCAGTTTGTGCTTGTGACCATCTAGTAAATCACTCTAGCTCTTCATTTGGGGATTTTTAGCATTAAAATATCTGTGAAATACCACTGAGTCTTTACACATTTATTACAGATGTAAGACAAAATCAGCCAACTATCTAACAAAAGGCATAATTATGTGAGCTGTAGACCGATTGTCCTGTTAGGGATGTGTACACAAATGGGTACAGTTGTTCACATGGTTGCTCAGACCAGCCATAGATAGGCTGTCTCTGGTCTAGGCTGTGTAGCAGTGTAAGGGTGGTACTGAATCCAACACATCATACCTAGGATCTCACCTGGGAATACTTTCACATAGACTCTTGAGAAGAGCTTGTGTGGCCATTTGTAATGAGTCCGCAAAGCAGGTTTTTGGGATCCCTCCTGAATTTACCGGACTTTGCACTTTTCCTGTTCCTGTACTGGAATCACATCAATATTGAAGGAACTCTTCTGTCTTAAGAAAATACAGCCAAAAAGGGACATATATAGAAATTACAGTCTCTGCAGGTTTTGGGTTTTTTTTTGTCCTACTCAACAGTGCATTTGATACCACAGATCTTGCATATCTTGCTACAACTGAAATATCATGGATTCCCCCCCCGCCTTTCAGTTTGGTCAAGGCCTGTGTGCTGGCAAGATTGCTTGTACCACCTTGCTTTTAGTCACTTTATGCCTTTCTGACAGGGGTAAGGAAACATCTTAAAGGTAGGATACATTTTCATCAGCCTCAGCACCACCTCTTACTGTGTTTCCACGGGATATCACATTCTCAGAAGAGTGTACAAGTGTCAGGCAGTAGTGCATCTGGTTCTGCATGGACCACATGGTGTTGTCTCACCTGGTCTTATTCAGGGTGCAGTCAGAGGGAAGCCAAACAGTTAATTTGGTTTGTTTCCAAAATATGTCAATATCTGAGATTTGCAAAGCAATAGTTATTTGTAAACATCATGCAGTGGATTTGGTTTCACTCTTCAGTACTTGATTTGGGAAAGTTGCATTCTTAACCACCTGGTACATCAGCTACTACCTCTGATCTTCTCAGGGAGGTTGCCACCTGCAAAGTCTTTACTGGTGTATATACTTAATTTATAGAAGCTATGGGTCTTCCACTCACTGTAAAAACTCAAAAATCCATCTGCCTTTTTCACTTTTTTTTTTCAGACTCTCAACAAGAACGAAAAGAGGTAGAGAAGTTCACATGTACTCCACATTTAGGCCTGTGTTTGCAGCAATTGTACATACAGTCCATGGGAAAAAACTGCTTAAAAATGTCCTAGTTTGCAAATATGAGGCTCATCATCATCTTCTTGATGACCTTTCATTGTTCTGTTCTTTTCCTGTGTACCAATGTGACTGGAAGCCCTCTGTGGCCTTTAGATCACAGTCTCTTCTGGATAGAAATGATTTCTCAAGAGAACACTCTGTGAGAATGTATTTTAATTTTAATATGGAAAAAAAAGAGAAAGGATTTTGTATGAAGTATCTAGCAAGCAGGTTTTTTAGCCTTGTTTCCCTAAGAAAATAAGGGATATATGATTATGCAGTCTTTGTTTTCACCTTCTGATTTTTGGCTACTTTCAACCAAATCTGACAGAACAATACTGGTTGGATCCCTAACAGGGTTTCTCTCTTCTACTCAGTTGCCAATTTTCATTAAATTCCTAATGTTTCACTCAGGAAAAAGTCGAGGAGAATTTTATCAGTAGCCATTACTGTTTAGCAGGAGACAGCTGTGCAACAGGATATCACTACTGTCCAAGTGATGGACCAAAAAAGTAAAGTGAGCTGGAGGTATTGTAGTAGAAAGCTATAAAGGATATAGGTAGAATCCATTAATTTTATGAGGACATTGGAAGGAATATGAGGTGGTTATTACAAGGAAAGTTGGAAGGAAGAAAGTGTAAGGGAGAGAGACGGTGAAGATCAGTATCAGTGTCCTGGTTTTGGCTGGGATAGTGTTAAATTTCTTCCTAGTGCTGTGTTTTGGACTGTATGAGAAGAATGTTGATAACACACTGATGTTTTTAGTTGTTGCTAAGTACCCTGCTAGTCAAAGACTTTTCAGCTTCCCATGCTCTGCCAAGAGGCTGGGAGGGAGCATAGTCGGCTGGCCCAGCTGGCCAACAGGATATTCCATACCATGTGGCATCATGCGCAGTATATGAATGGTAGGCGTGTTCCAGGAAGTAGCGATTTTGGGCATTGCTCGCTGGGTGGTGAGCAATTGCATTGTGCATCACTCATTTTGTATATTTGTTGTGGTTTAACCCCAGCCGGCAACTAAGCCCCACACAGCCGCTCGCTCACTCCCCCCTGGTGGGATGGGGGAGAGAATCAGAAGGGTAAAAATAAGAAAACTCGTGGGTTGAGATAAAGACAGTTTAATAGGTAAAGCAAAAGCCATGCGCGCAAGCAAAGCAAAACAAGGAATTCATTCCCTACTTCCCATCGGCAGGCAGCCATCTCCAGGAAAGCAGGGCTCCATCACGTGTAATGGTTACTTGGGAAGAGAAACACCATCACTCTGAACGTCCCCCCCTTCCTTCTTCTTCCCCCAGCTTTATATGCTGAGCATGACGTCAAATGGTCTGGAACACCCTGTTGGCCAGTTGGGTCAGCTGTCCTGGCTGTGCCCCCTTCCAGCTTCTTGTGCACTGGGAGAACATGGGAAGCTGAAAAGTCCTTGACTTTGTGTAAGCACTACTTAGCAACAACTAAAACATCAGTGTGTTATCAACATTATTCTCATACTAAATCCAAAACACAGCGCTATACCAACTACTAGGAAGAAAATTAACTCTATCCCAGCCAAAGCCAGGACAATATTCTATCATCATCATCATCATCATTATTATTATTTTCCCTTCCTTTTCTGTTCTATTAAACTGTCTTTATCTCAACCCACGAGTTTTCTCATTCTTACCCTCTTACCCTTCTGATTCTCTCCCTGTCCCACTGGGGGTGGGAGGGGGGAGTGAGCGAGCGGCTGTGTGGTGTTTGGCTGCCTGCCGGGTTAAAAAATGACAATCAGACAGGGCTTCATTAGTATTGCTGGTACAGAAGAGCTTGCTTGATTTTTATACTGTTTTTTAAAGAGATACTTTTGCCCAAAGAATTACAAAGATTTTAATGTCAATACAAACTTTTTTTTTCCTTTTATATATCAAAATACTGCATCTAGTAGCAGAACTGCAAATTTTGAATCTATCAAGAGTAGTTCAGCCATGGTGAACAGCTTCAATCATTTCTCTCTGTTGCTCTTTTTATGGTACATTTAAAGTGATGACATTAAGTCTTGAAGGGGTTTTAACCTATCAAATTAAAGTCTACGCCTTTCTTTGGGTTTTAATAGCATGAACACCAACTGATCTCTGGCAGTTTTGGGGGGAGTAGTGAAGATTAAAAGAGGTGGTACTTGAATTAAGTTGATGTTGAAAAAAATACTGGCACCAAAAACACCTCTCATAGTTTTAAACTCATTCACTTTTTTGGTCAAAGATTCATTCAGTGGCATTTCTGACTTGGAAAAAAAAATAAAAAAATATTTTTTTGTATTTTTAACAAAGTCAAAGAGAAGTGAGTCTTATTTTCAGATACTTAGAATAGTTTCACTTATTTCTCTCTAGAAGAACAATCTGTTTAATATTTAAATTTTAAAACCTTTTTAGATACACGTAATTTACGCAACTACTTCAAAACAGAAAGGTTAAAAAAACTAAATATAAAAAAAATTCACAGAAATTTTGTCACATAAAAGAAAATGGGATGTAAAAAAAATTTATCTTTATTTTTATTCTCATATTATGTTCTGTTCCTTCCATCTTTTGACCTACCTCTGAAAAGTACCTTGAGCTTTGCTTTCTTCTCTTCCATGTTTCCATACAAGTTATTACTTTTCTCTTCTTACATCTTACACCGTACCTTCAACAACCTGCAGCTTTCTTCTATTCCCCGTTCTCAAAAATGTTTTCTTTTGTCTTCCCTCTTTGTTTTCCTAACTTATCCTTCCTTTTTTCAGCCTGGATGTTTGTTTCTTCCTCATCTATCTCAGCCACTTCATTGGGCCAACAAGAGCCTGAACATCCCCAAAGACCTTTGTCCCATGCTAAGAGCTGTACCTAAGATACCGGTATTTTCGTGTATGTTGGCTTTAGTTGTTCTGTGAAGCAGAAAGATTACTTCAGGTCCCCACTAATCAAGCGGAAAATGGATGACATGAGCAAGATGTGAAAAGCTCATTGGTAGCCCCTGGAGAAGTATTGCATTCAAAGTTGACAAATTGCGGGGGATTTAAGGAGTGCATGATAGGGCAAGCAAATGGTCTTGCTTTCAGCAAAGTTATTCATCAGAACATTTGTCCTTTCAGGAAGGCAGGTTATTTAGACAATAATTATGAGTACTGTGTATATGCAGAATTGTACAGTGTTATTTGCTATACATGCAAAAAGCTGCACGGAAGTAGCCAGTTAATCAAGAGTTAACCTCAGTTCTGGCATTTCTGAAGCGAGCATCTTCATTTACTCCGCTTTCTCCTGAAACAGTATGTTAACATTTTTCATTACAGGATCATGTGTGCTTTATTTCACAGCATTCCTGCTCCACACAGTATCCAGAGAACAGCCAATCAATATATTTTTTTTATCTTCTTTGTTCATTATGTGTGCCAATCCCTTGTTTACTGGATACTGTTCAAACCTTTCCCTGAAAACAGAATTTTGAGTAACCATTATGGGGATTTTCTGTAGTATTCAATGTTATAAGAACCAAAGGTTTAATAAACAATGTTTCAATGTATTCTTGCACGAGTGTTTTCTTCATGCTTCATGGGGAAACCAAGGCATGAAGAAATTAAGGTCAAAAGTACTCACAAATTTTGGATGCCTATTTGAGATGTACAAGACTTTACCTTTTAGAATATTTATCATTCATAAATTCCTTGCATTTAAGACCAAGCCCAGAAGATATTTTTATGTAATTTAATTGTCTTCTGAATATCATAGACCATTGATTTCACCAGTTGTCCCTGTATTGAGCCCAGAAATTTATGTTTGAATAAACCTGCTTTCCAGAAAGGTATCTAGATCTGATGTAAAAACTCCAAGAGGTGGGGAGACCACTGGAGTTTGTTCCAGTGGTTCAAGTTACCCTTACTCAACTAGATTAAAAATCCTTTCATATCCTGTATTTTCTGTCCATTTATCAAGGGACAATGAGAATCATAGCAACACAAAACTATTCCGTTACTGGTACTTGATTTACCTTGTTCAGAATTAGCACATGTATCTCTGTAGATCTTTACTGAGTAGGCATATCCTCGGGTTTTTTTATAATCTGAACAGAGTGAGCTCTTTCACTACATGTCTTTTTCTCTAGTGCTTGTATTATTGGTATGGCTCTTTTCCGCATCTTATCTGGGTTTTTAACATCCTTTTGTTTTAGAATGTGGACACAGATGCATATGCATTTTTATATCTTTGTTTCTCAATGTCATACGTAAAGTAAAATCACCTTAATTTCTTTGTGGAGATACTTACTATTTTACTGTGTATACACCAAAAGATTGCATTTTCCCACTTTTTCACAGCATTATACTGTCACCTTGTATTGAAGTCCCAGTTCTTTTTCAGAGTCAGTGCTTTTTAGAATATGGTTACCCTTTCTCTGAGTGTAGCCTGTGTTCGCTGTTCTTGGACTGAGAGTTTTGCATTTGTTTTTATTAAAATACACTTGATTTGAATATACCTAGCTACCAAGTGGCCCAGAACATTGTTTCATCATCATTATTTACTTATTTTCTTTGTGGTTCATAAACATTACTAGCCGTGTCTACCTGGTTCAGAGTAATTGAAGGATACATTGAGTAAAAGTATGCCTAGTTGTGATAGCTGTGCAACCTTACTAATATTCTAGTAGTACTAAGTGAAAAATGCCTCTTGGAACATGGGGTTTTGGTGGTTTTTTAACTGTCAGTGCATTCTGAACCCACTTTGGTGCGTAGTGATTTTTTTTTATCAGTCTGTTATGTCTGACAAGTCAAAGCCTAACAAATCTCTGTATAACATCCGCTTCTAATCTCATCAAAGAAGGAAGTCAGATTTGTTTGGCAAGACCTATTTTACACAAGAACATGTTGACTGGGGGTAATTATATTCTTTCATTAAAATCTGTATTAATTGAATCCAGTGTTTTCACTTATTTGGCCCAGTTTTAATCCCATGAGTCTTTTTTTTTAATATTGACATATTACTAGTGTTCTTCCAGTCTTTGGGAATGTCCTAGTATTTTAAGATTGATTAACAGGGATCTTCTCTAACAACCCTGCGACATCTAAAGTGAAAATTGTCTGAATCTGTAAATGTAAAACTTATCCTTCCTTGATTTCTAATAAACTGAAAAGTGCTTATTAATTCTACATAAGCTGTAACTATATCATCCTGTTTTTTCCAAAGACAGACCAACTTATATAGGGAACACTCCTGGCTTTTTTTGCATTAGAATTTATGGTATAGGTATTCCAAACTTGGAATGGGCTTACACATTCACTGTTCTCCCATAATTAGAAATCTGTATGCCAATTGTGCATTTTTCCTTGATGCCTTTAGCTATTCTTATCAATTGGTATTGCTTCAGAACTTCTACCTTTTAGGATGTATTTGTACTTCTTTCCTCTGTAGTTTTGTGACTTTTTATCATACGTTTGCTTTATTTACTTTCTACATGAAAAAGGAGTTCTACTTTCACTTGGTTGTGAGATCAGATTTTTTTTTATAGACACCCTTAAAGGGCTCCCCAGTTTTCTGTCATATTCTTCTATTCTTTTTTCTCCCAGTTTTGAAGTACTTTGTATACTTGTTTGAGTGTTTCTGTGCATGTAAAGATTCTGGTTGTTTTTTCCCACATGGAATTCAATCGGTTTATTATCATTTATCTCTAAGTATTTATCAATCTCCAGCACAGTGATTAACATCTCTTGTGTTATAATGAGATTGTTCACCTCATGCTGATAAATAATACATGTTTTTTGAAAGTGTATAATACTAGTTTATAATTGTCCACACAAGATTCCCAGAATATGTATCCTAAACTGAAGTCCCCTATAGCATCATTATTTTCCTTTCCAAAGATTATAGATAAGTGCTGAAGAAAAGCTTATCCTGTGCCCTAGTTAATTTGCTGACCAGCAAGTCTCTCTTAAGTCATGTTAGTTAGCATATTGACCTCTACATATTCAAGAGCTGTGGTCCTGTGTTACTGACCACTCTAAAAGGAGTAATGGCATGGGGGTTTTTTTAAGGTATCCTGTTCCCTTACTGCCTTTCTTATCCTTCCTGTTAATCAGAGATTTTAACATGCCAGTTGTCCACCAGGTTTTAGTAACACTGGTTATATAAAATTTATTCCCATGAATGAGAGTTTCCTCTTGCTGCTTACCCAGATTCCTAGGATCAATACGTAAACAATTGAAGAGATTCTTTTCATTATATTCTTTGCCACATTGGTTCAACTTGCTCGCTAGGTGCTGAATTTGAGCATCTACCTCATTTGCCTTCCAAATAACCTCCCCTTGTGTTGCTGATTTAATATCCTGGCTGCTCCAGCTAGTTTCCAACTGAGAAGATTAGCCTCCTACTTGTGTGGTGTAGGCTGTCCTGTTCATACAGTCCCTTCTTTCACTGATGTGCTGTTTCACGGATCAAAATGTGCTTCTTTTCAGTCATGGATGACAGGCAGGAAATGCTGGTAATAAACTGTCTCACTAGTGATAACTGTGGATAGCCACTTACATTTTAATTTTCCTCTTAATTGTTTTCAGTGCAGTTGAAGCCTTCAGTAATTTCATCTGAGGTCTGATGTGGAGGCATTATATAGCATTTATATTCTGTCTCCCATTGACTTCAGTTGCAGCTGTGAGTGCACGGTACTTCTGCAGATTAGACATGAGGAATTTGCCTTGCGCAGTCAGAAAATGGGTAACATACTATGAATCCCTCTGAAAGCTTTCAGTTAATTCATGCTAAGGTGCCTTGACCAAAGGATGGATAGATTCCATGACTGCTGAGCAGCATTCAGCTCCATTAAATATGAAGCGTATTTGCTCTCTTACTGCGGTCCCATTCCAATGGCTGCAACAAAAGAAACAGTAATAAGAAACAGGAGTAAACAGGTAACAGGCTCTTTCACTGGGCAGGGATGAATCATGCCCAGGTATAGGTCCACCCTCTGCAACAATTAGAAAGAAGTCTGGAAAAAGAATGATCATGCAGTTAAAAATAGCATCACGATGCATGTGTACTGGTAACATTACCTCTGGCATTTCCTAATATCTCTGTACTTGACTTAATGACCTTATTAATGCCCTGCCAAGGAAGGGGTTCACTCACCCAGCTTTAGCTGCCACTTGTCGGGGCTCCATTTATAGTCAATACAAAGAGGGGGACATATCACCACAAAGCAGTTCTTCTTCCCTAAAGATAAATGCAGAAGATAGGTGAAATGTTCTTTGGAAGTGCCTGGTTCACTTAACCTTTAGGTGGCTGAAGGTAGGCGAGATAAATGGCATCATTTCTCTGTGTGTAGTATTTGTGTGTATAATTATACACATAGGTCTGTGTGGAAAGGTACACTCACAGGTGGGTTTAGGGGTTTGTGACCCTATACACCTATATATATACACACAGTGTTAACATGTATAATGTGTTATACGTATAGCAATGATACGGAGGCGAGGCTGGTTGGTAAAGAGCGGCTCCTTCCCCTTCGAATGAGCCGAGAACTTCTCAAGACGTGGTGTGTTTAATGGGCTTCTGTCAAAAGCTTGGTAACGCATTGAACAGTGAAAGGTTGTCTGACTTTTGTCCTTCATTGTTTAGAATGAAACAGGGTAAAGATGTGTTCCCTGGAAATCCAGGGGTATGTTTATTTTTTTTCCTTAATCAGTTGCTAATGATATCTACTTTTTTAAGATACATGTTCAGGAGATTAGTCTAACCTTGAGACAGGTTCCCTAGCATTGTCCTTCCCTTTCTTGTACGTAAAAATATGAAGCATAAAGCGATTACATACCTTCTTAACAAAATGTTCGTCATAAAATTAAATTCCTAAAATGCATGTTGGCATAGGAGATTTTTCTAGTCAATATTCTTCATTTAATCTTTGTTCCTTAGTAGTGTTACTTATTTTCTTCCTGTGGAATAATAACTGCAAAATGTGTATGTTACAATTATGCTGTAGGAAATATTATGAATGGTTAGTTTAAATTATTGTATTTTTTTACAAACTCTTGGAAAGTTATATTTTTTTAAAATAATAATTTGGTTCAGTGCAGCAATAATGAAATAGCAAGATACTTTTATTATCAAATATACTTTGAATTTATCAGTCAATATTTACTTACTCTTTTTTTTTTTACAGAGCTGTGAAGTTTATTGTAGATACCAGCAGTTAGTTTCAGTGTTTGTAGCAACAAATATTTCAACCTAAATGCTAAATTGCTAGGAAGCAATTACCTGACCATAGTTCTCCAAAATATAATATAAGGAGGGTTACAAAAAAATCCTTAAAAATAATATATCTGTAAAATAAAGATTTTTGAAGAGAGTAGGACAAGCAAAGGGATTAGCTAGTAACTCAGTCAAAGGAGTGGTTACCTAGAGTTGAAAAACATTGCTGATTACAGACTCTGAGCTAGCAGTTTATCTAGGAGAGATAGAAATTTTGTTTTATATAAAAGGGCTTATTTTCAGAGAAACTGGCAGTTCAACTGCAGTCTGGTTGATATAAAGAGTAAGACTT
The DNA here is from genome assembly GCF_964195595.1 of Calonectris borealis. NCBI lineage: Eukaryota > Metazoa > Chordata > Aves > Procellariiformes > Procellariidae > Calonectris > Calonectris borealis. The sequence continues at coordinate 27,978,373 of NC_134316.1, read as the reverse complement.
CTTGTGGAAGGTTATATATCACCAAGATGCCAGATAAAGTTCTCAGGATTTTTCAGAATATCATAGTGCAATAAATTAAAAAGTAATCTAAGTTTTATAATATGTTGTATTTTAAATTTGTGTCACACCGTGAAGCCTCAGCAGACAGTCTGAGTATTAAATAATGCTTCTTTGATTGTAGAACTATCGTTTTCCTGAAGCCTGAAAAATTAATTAATCTTTGTAGGAAGTAAGAAGTTCATTAATTCTACCCAACAGTGACAACTTGTTAGCGACTAGACCAGAAAGAAACCCCTCGCCCCTACTGAACTTACTGTGACAACTTTTATTGCCTTCAGTGGGAGCAGTGTTGGGCCCTGTGTAATTAAATCCAGTGAACTGTAAATATTCCTGTGACATAGTTTTGACAGTTACAGTTCATCTCTAATTATTTACATTTCATAAGTTATCACTAACTCTTTGCTAGAAGATTTTATCTGATATTTTGAAAAACCATGGCCTATCGATGCCATCTCCATTCAGCTGCTGTTAATATATCTGTAAGAGCTGGTAAGAATTAGTACTTTCTTTCCCCTCAAGAGGTGCAGCATAGCTGGATTTCCATCTTTGAGAAATGGTGGGACTTCAGTGTTATCTTCACAAATCGTGATCTGAGACTACCAACTTTACTGAAAAACAATATCTTTTGGGGCTGAACTTGCAAATTCCTTAATTTTGTAAGTACGCTCTTTTGGAGTATTTGATTTTAGTGTATGAGTTATTCGTTTTATTAACTCTGATATTTGAATTAAATTTAGGGCATATCTTTTGTAGAAAACAGTTAAATTTTACCAGCTGCCAGGATTCTGGGCAAAGGGCAAAGCGATACTGGTATAAATGAAAGAGTGATAATTTATAGTTTTTAATATAAAAATCAAAAGTCAGTCATATTATGGAATACAGAAAAAACATGATTTGAGGAAACAAATCTTGAGTTCTTAATATTTAACTTTAACTTGTATTCTCGAAAGTTTTTCCTGCTGCCTTGACGTCTTAGCAATAGTAGTGGTGGATATTAAGATAGCAGTCCATTTCACCCGAGGCTGTTGATAATTTAGTCATCCGAAACAGCTTCTTCTAAACAGTGTCTCTAGGATATAGTTCCTCCCTCCAAGGGGAGTGGTCTTTTGTTAGATTATGTAAATCAAGAAACTCATTCATTACCACTGCATTGCTAATTCCTGCCTTAACCTGCAGAACCAGGAATCACACAGTGCTTTTCCTGCATACAGCAAACATGAGAAGCCACTGTTCCTGCATTTGCTTTAGTTTCTTGGGGGAATTGAATGAAAGTAGATTCAAATCAGCGGGGGATTTGTTTGTCAAATTTTGCAAATCAGGCTGCAGAAAATGAAGTTTTACAAGCCCCATTCAGCAGTCCAAGATACCAAACTCGCTTCGGTTTTCAATATAACGTTCATACCAACTCTTTCAATCTTAATTTTGATTGATTACTTACCAGCAGAAGTTTATACTGAAATCTTTCCTTTGTCCTCTTTATCCCTTGCTCACCTTTTCATTCTTTCCATGTCAATTATTAACACCGTGACGTTACTTGTTGCTGCAGTAACTTTGTTTCAATGCAGCTGTTGCCAGGTGAATTTTCTTGAGCGCTTGATTGTCACATTTACAAAGATTTTATGAGATATCAGAAAAGTTTTGTTTTGGGCAGCAGTCTTCAACTTTACATTCTCAGGGAACTGACCTGTGCTGTCTCTAGGTGTTTTATTTGAAAACAAAATACAAAGCGAAACGCACTGCGTGTTGGTTCCAGGTTATGTACGGTAGGTTTTGTTAGCAAGGTAGATACCAAGACATTGAAATATATTGGATTAAATTCACTGGAACAGATTTGCTGTGGCCCTGGTGCAGTAGAGGTTCACGAAGGGCTCAGCAGACAGAATGTGTCTAATTCATGTGTTAATTCAGATCTTCTTAGATGTGTTTTTCAGCTGGGAAGTGTTGCTGTACTTAGATGGTGAGTCCAGTGAAGCTGTGTGTTACCAGACTGTGACTGTTGCAAGACACGAGACCAAAGTCCAGGTGCTTTCAGCTCTCCGACAGCATGCCAGTGGCCACGCAGTACACACCCTACGGTGCTTTTCTGCTCTTAGCGTAGGGGCTGGTGGTTAATTCTGCAGAGATACACTTCCAGTTGTGACCAATTCACAGGCTTGAACTGGTCATCCCAACTGCAGGATTTAGGCAGCGGAAGCCCTTGCTGCATACATGCAGGTTGAAAGTTTCCTAGAGTATGTCTTGGCCAAGGTGAAACAATGTTCACCGACATTTTCTTCTTCAAGGTTTCAAGTTCCTGCTTGCTTTGTGGTAGTTTCTGCCATGGAAACCCGTGCAGAACAACAGCTCTGAAGAATTTCCTGATTTCTATCCTGAATTTAGTTAATATCTTTCCACATTGGATACAAACCTTTCTTCAGATCTCTTCCTAAGGCAGAGGAGCCCTGTACTGTCCATTGCTCAAATTAGTTCCTTGTTGGCACAGTCTAAATGTTAACTTTCCGTTAGTAGACCAAAGCAGAGCGAGACCAAAACTAAACCACTTTCCCCCTCTCCCCAACTCCCCCCTCAACTCATTCATGGATGACAAACAAAAGGCAAAGAGCCAAGTTTTGCCTTCCAGGGGAAAACCCAGTGTAACGGCCTGAAAAGGGGAGAGAGAAGCAGCTGAGGAAAGAATGAAAAGCAAATGAAAAGCCATTGCTTAAAACCTTTCCTTCTCTTTTCCCATCTTTTTTAACATTCTTCCAAAAGTCGGAAACTGACAACTAGGCTCAAGTTCTTTGTTTCTTTTATAGAGTGCTGTGGATTCCTGTTAATAGATGTGAGGATGTGTGTACAAGGATCCATGTCAATTTTCTTGCTATAATGACATCATTTTTTCTTTTGAATCTGAAGTGGGAACAGAGAAGTACATTGTTTTGCTTTATTTCGAAGTAAAAAATAATGTATCCTGCAGTGTATCTTTCTTAAAACACAGCTGCCATGGGAGCCTGATACATTTTTACCCATCCCTGTTGTTGAAACGTTTTGGCTAGTTGATTTCTTTACATGTCCCTTAATATGTTGGTAGCTCCTGTTAATTGCCCAGTGCCTACTGATGAGCCCAGAACTGATTGTCAAGCTTCCCTACTTAAAGCTCAGAGAACAAGCTGCTTATGATGACCCAACGGAGACATAAGGGAGGTCTATGAAAGGGAGAGTATTCAACCAGCCTTAATCCTTGTTTTCAGTAAGGCAGTGTCTTTAAGTGCAGACTAATTAGTGAATAGACATGGTTGTAGATTCTTGTAGACATGTCTTTTGTTGGCTTGAGATGAACTGAGCAGCTAATAGAAATGGTTTAAAATCTCTGCTTTGCTTTTCTTTTAATACACTTTAATAGGGTATGGAGATGAGAAAATAAAAATCAAAGCAGGAGCAAAAGTAAATACAAACCATCCGACTACCTATGTTGATATATTCCATTTACATATTAGCAGTTACACTTGTGGCTCCCATTTGTGGAAGTCTGGCCCTTTGCTTCTAAAAGAACTATTCATTTTATAACCTTTGACGTATATCAATACTAGAAAAGCATGCATTTTTTTTTCCTGTTACAGTAATGTATTATGCAAGCATTACTTTGCATTTAAATAGTATGTTAAAGTCATCAATCACAAAGTGATCGATTAAGATAAAAATAGTTCTCCCATTTTAGCCCTAGGGAAACTGAATTCCAAGAAGTGAAGTGAATTTCCTTAGGAATTGATGGCATGCCTGAGACCAGAACTTAACTCTCTAGAGGGATGGACCCCCTCTTTAATCATTTGTTTATCATATCTTATTACATATTGCATAATAACATTTCCCAACAGGTAGGAATAACCATCTGCACATTCCAAAAAGTTATTTATGGTAAAATTGAATGCAAGGAAAGGCATATAGGGAAACTGAGTTAATGATGAATGACATCTAGTCACCTGAAAGAGAAGGCATTCCTTAAAGATCAGGAAGACATCTGAAATATAGTAAGAGGGGTAAAAAAAAAAAAAGTTGTGGGGTTTTTTTCTCATTGTATTTCCCCTATTATTTGCATATTGCTTGACCTTGACACAATGCAGATAGGAAGCAGACATAGCAACTTACTGTTCTACTCATTTTCTAAAACTAACCATAAATTCCAGTGATATTCAGTAACAGTACCTTGGTTATTGAAGCTCATAACCTTTTTGCTGCGTTTATCACCTGTATTATCGATAGGAGATAATTACTGCAAAGCAGCTGGCTGTTGGTTTTAGAAAGCACCAATTGTTCTCCTGTCCCAGCTGTTGGCTAATAAGGACAGTCAACACATCTGTTTCAACAGCTGGTAATTAACAAAAGCCTAATTGCTGCAACTCTTTTAACAACAAATCTATGAAAGAGTAGGGATGTGGAGGAATATTATTTACTCTCTGCTCTGCACTTTCTGTGACCAGTTTCTTTTTTCTTTTTCTTTTTCTACTTTGAACACCACTGCCTTTGTTTGACACACTGAATGGCAGGAGAACACAATATGTAATCCAGAGCTTAAGTTTTTCAGATCTTTGTTGGTGTTTCTTATTGCAACATTTCTTTGCTAAGTTGCAAGATAAAATGGATCAAAAGCATTTTGTGGAGTTTCATACAACAGCTACAATCCGCAGTAGTATGCCTACGCAATAGGGCTGCCAATCTAGCAGCCTCCAAAAGAAAGTAATGGGTTTCCCCATTTGTGTATGGGTTTAATAGCCCTGCACCCCTTCCCAAAAAAGGTGTCATCATTCTGAAAGTGATGGTTATTTGAAGAATTTTATTACTGCTGTTCAGATCCTTTGCAAAATTTGTTGCACAGACGGTGTTTTTTCCTTCCTCTGATGAAACCTGCATACATTGGTCAGTTTAAAAGTAAATGCCAGGTGGCACCTTGCGCTGCACAAATATCTCACCATTTTATCATTACAGAATTGGAGAGGGTTCTGCACAATGCTTGTCTAAATACCTACATTTATATTACCAGTCAGCAAATACAAAGTCAAAGACATTTCTCTTAATTAGACTTATTCTGTGTGTTATCCTTGTGTACTACACACATATAATTGGAATACTCGTCACTAAATAGAGAGAATGCATGTATACAAATACAGGGAAATGTTAATCCCATTGAAATCAACAGTGAATTTCTGTTGGCTTCAATGGGTCAGGATTTTCCCTGCAAAACCAAGTTTTCTTAAAAGCTGGAGACAAATTTGGCATTCATTATGCCATGAAAAGAAACTATTCAAGTATTAATGGAACTATTGCCTGAAGTATTATCCAAGTCAGGCATGTATTGCAGATTGTGTGAATGACTGAGTCAATAAAAATTTCTAAGAAATAGCATTTAAAGTGGTATTTTAAAGCGGTAAACTAGTGATGAAAAAATTGTGATTCTTTGCTAAAAGTTAGTCAAGGTCACTTGATTAAACTTGTCTCACTAACATTTCAGTTGGCAAATATTTCTGTACACTGAGTTCTTAATTGTTTGCTGGGTATGTTGAAAGGTATATAAGAAATTCTACCCATTGACAGAATATAGATTGCATAATTTAAAATATTCTGGCAAGACAAGTTTAGTTCAACAGGTGTTCAAGTGAAGAAATGTATAATAGGTGCAGTGAAAGAGTATAAGATATGCTTTGAACAAATAAAAACAAAAGCATTGGCTACAATTCTAACTGTAAGATAGTAACGTAGAGAAGTGTTTACTGTCTGGGTTTATCAGGATGTGATTTTTGTACAGAAGAATCTTTGGTGATTTAAATGGTTTCTTTTGTCTTGCACAAATAAGAGGAAAGAAATACACCTTCTGCATTAAATTATACTGTGGAAAATTGCTGTAGCATTTGATAGTTGACAAAAATGTTTATCTTTTCAGTGGGTTATTGTGTTTCATTTTGCAAGTTATGATTTTAAAGAAAATGACTGCGGGTAACATATCACTCTTCTCATTCCCTTCCCTTCCTTTTCCTTCCTCTGAAGGTGACAAGAATTATCAGATATGCAGCAACTACCTTTTTTTCCAGTTGAAATGTAGTTGAGTCTGAGTGAGTTGCAACAGAAATTTAGACGTGTTCTGCAACTATGCACCAAAACTTAGGTGGGAAGTGAAAAGAATGCGTTTGCCCAAGGCAAAGATCTAATAGAATCTAATCGAATAGATATGCAGTAGGGGGAAATATGATTACCTTATATAAAATTTAGTAAATAGTTTTTTACCAGAAAGGACCAGAAATCTTTAGTATCAGAACATACTTTTGAGTTCTGAGTGAAGGTGACTCACCTATATCAACAGATCTCATCCAACAGTATAGTGTCTATAACAATCCATGGAGGCGTCCATCCCCTGCTGATTCAATAGGAAGGTGCCATCTATTGCATCCTGTCCTGTACTTTTTCCATCAGACAGATGGTTCCTATAAAGACTTAAATGTATGTTCTCATTAACACCTCTGTTCACTTCTCTTTAATTTTAAATCCTTAGTCTGAGTTCTACTTGGGTGGAAAACATTGCAGTAAGATTGTGGAGAAAGCAAGATTCAGGGAGTTTTCTGGTCAAAATCAGCACCAGCTATTCAGACTCAGTATGACTGATCCCTTTTACACATCTAGAATTGCACAGATTGAGAGTGAAACTGTTTTAAATTATCTGTTGAGGATCTTCTCATCACAGGAGACATGATGGTAGCTTGCTCACAGTGTCTCAGAAATTCACGGTCACCCCAGTTGCACAAGTGGCTTAAGGAGTGAAGCCTGCAGCCAGCTTCAGAAGCAGATTTGTCTTTTTCCCAAAGTGCTAGGCACAACATTAATCTAGCAGGAGAAAGATTCCAAATTGTCTTGGTACTATTGTCTGATGAGAACTTCAGATATCAAAGGAGAAGTAGTACTAACAGGCTTGCCAGATTCAAAGTTAGTTTGAGAATGTCTTGGTAGTTAAGGTCTGGACCTGTCAGTGTGGGGCATGTACTCATGAATTCTTTCTTATTCCTAATTTTCCTGCTAACACATATATTTATTCAATAATGATTTATTCTTTTCTTAAGTGTAACAGTTGCTGTTGAACTCATCACTTTGATTCCGGGTTTCTGTGTGTACAAAAATACCTGATAAATTTGAGTGTGTATACTTGCTAGTAATTCGTTTTCCATAAGGTAAAGACCACAAGGTGAAGTACTAAATATTATTTCAAGCTCTTCCCTGCCTTTCCTTCCAAATCCTAGAAGAGTTATGGACCAAAGCAGTCCCACTGAAGTCATTGGGACAATTCATTTTTATAATTCTGTACAGACTCATGGCTTTTATGAAAGATTTGTAGTTTAATTCTGATAGTGGGATTAGACACTGCTGCCTTCTGCAGAAGTACTGTCTGTCAAGAGGTAATAGTCATTCTGTCTCCTTGCATGAAAGGTTATAATTTGGAGTATATTATCACTTAGCATCAGTTATAAGCTTTGGAGCGTAAATTGTTAACTCCTTTTTTCTCAAGTTACTGCCTTGCATGCTTTTTTCTGCCCCTTTTATGAAGCATGAATGATTTCAATGTACGTATTTTCTTACGGAAAAGAGACTTGTGAAATGTTGCAGTGTCTCAGTTGGACTAAGTGTCTCAGTTGGACTGGTGTCACACTGAAAAAAGGGGTAAGGAACTGTAATAAGTGAATGTCTCATAACAGGGAAGCCAAAGGGTAACCAAGTCCAAATGGCAATGGAAGGGCATGGTCAATGGCTGGTCAAAGGTCAAAGCCAAGGACTTTACTATAAGGGGGAGTCTGCAATAGAGGTTGGGTAGTGAAGTGAGGTTAGAAAGGTTTACCCACGCAAGAATTACTCCTGCATCCTTCGAGTGGAGCTGTGGGTGATACCTGTTGAACAGTCAAGAATGCCTCAGCAGCCTACTGGGAGCAAGAGAAGCAAATTGTCCATCTAACTCATATATGTCAGGTTTATCAATCTTGGTCAAGTTTATTAAGCCCTTACTAGTTGACAAGACCAATTATCCGTACCTACTCTAGTAACTAAAATAGGATCAGGGCATGAGTTTGCACAGTGACATGCAACCATCTATGCTTTTTGTTAGAAAGCTCCTTGGCACAGTTTTAACCCACTCTCCCAGACAATGCCTTTGAACAATACTGTGTACCAGGGCTTATCCCCCTTAGACGATCTGGTGTTAGCAGACCTTCCTTTTAGGGGTGGGCAGAAGAGAGCTTTTGACATATTAACACAAGGCAGGTCATGCCAGTAGGTCTCAAGGCTGGAGCATGGTTTCTGGCTGTTTCTTTTTAGCAATAGAGAGATGACTGTTGTGGTCAGTTTGGGGTCTGTTAGCGGAGCCTGAAAATGTACCAGACGGAGAGTCCTGAAAGCACACACAGTTTCTGGCTGCAGCACAGATAAAACATGTCTGGCTGTAACACGAACTTTCTTCTGTTCTTCTGCCAGTTCAGTTCCGCCCCAAACTGGATAGGACACTTTTGGGGCTGAGGGGAACGTTGTTTTTATTGAATAGGGTCTTTGTTACCACAAAGCTTCTGAGACAACATTACAACACTACCTTTTGGATCCTGTGCTGACGATCCTGTGCTGTTTGTGGCAGATACTGACTTGAAATTGTAAGTGGCCAAGTCATTTGCGTGGACAACGGATTTATCATGGGTGCTGACATTTGAAGCTTTCCCAGAGTAATCTGCCAGTAGGTCTCAGACACCACCTGGAAGGCTTCTTCAGCTCACTCCAGCCTACATGGTCATTTCCTTCTCGATTTCCCCTAAGGAGATTGCCAGTAAAGTTTGTTATAAAGTGTAATAGTCTTCATGCTGCATGTGAAGCAAGTCAGGTCTCTCAGAGTTGAGGGAAACATGTCTGTTATTAAAGTAGATCAGAGAGGGGTTTTCTGCTTTGTTTTAAGCTTGTATTTGATAACCTGGTCTGCTTTAGAAGGGATGTGTCTGTTTTCTAGTCCAGTTACCTATGCAGCCGTGAAGGGGGACATAAGGCGGCTTCCTTAGATAAATACTATACACCATGCCCAAAACAACGTGCTTTATTTTCCCTTCAAATAAGACAAGTTTCTCCATATTGCTGATATCTTTCCATTATTTATTTGAAATTGCATTTTTCCAACTGATTTTTAGATCAGAAACAAAGTGTGTGGTGTCATCAAGGCCAAACCTGAATTACAGAACATAGAGAAATGTGGCCTTTCCACATGCCCACAGTTGTAAGCAGTTTTTAACCTGAGAAGTAAAGGAGTTAACTTACTTTTCTAATTTTCATATAGATTATAAAGCCATAGCTACAATGCAAAAATAACTGTTGTGAATGGCTTTTTGCTTCTCTATGAAAACAAAGTCTTCTTGATTGTTTTCTTTTGATTTTCTTTTCATAGTGTGCATCATGGTTTGATAGTGAGACAGGTATCTACCTATCTGTATATGGAAACCTAACTACTTGCTATTTTAAAGCACCTTCAGCTTGTGTTCTTAATAAAATCCCTCCTACTTAAAAGGTCAGCATCTCTGCACATGACATTATTTATGTGCAAAGTGCAATCCAGCTATGAATGTGTATTTTGGAGCAGTCATCCTTGAAAGTTTTCAGGAGTCTTTTTGTTGTCACTAAGGTTATATCTTACCTGAAATAAGCTTTGTGGTATCCTTAGGTAGTTATCCATATGCACATAGTAGGTATGTATGATGGTATCTCTGGGTTTTTTAGCTATGTACTCAAACAAATGGAAACCATAAATGAAATCTTGACCTTGGGAAGTTGATTACAGTTTTGGGTCAGCCTCACAGGGGCAGAATTTCAAATTAATCTTCCTCACTCTGTGAATCATTCTTTACAATAAAATGTTTCCACGTATTGGTGGAAACACACTCATCAGATGCCTTGCATTGTCCTTTGAATAGCTAATTTTTCCTGCAATTTCAATATACCATATATTGCTTGGAAAAAGTATAGGATATTACAAAGTAATACTGCAGATGATGAAGAAACTTTGTATCAACATCATATCTAAGGTTAGATGAGCAAATTCTTAATCTCACTGAAAAATGTCATGAGCATTTCATATAGACACTTCCTTGCATAATGTGATAATGGACTGAATTTGCCTGTAATATGTGCTCATTTGGGCACAACATTAGGTGAAAGAGTAAACTGCTTGTCAAATACTGCTGGTGCAGTGCGCTTCCCAGTGTGGTGTGACCGTGCAGTACAAGAATGAGGCATTCACATCTCGGGCATAATGGTTCAACTGATATTACTTTAAGATAATTAGTAGATACTAAGTTTGCTCTTATTGTAATAAAATGAACCAAGTATGTGCCTAGTCTGGGCAAAAATGCTATTGGATCCTTTCATTTTCATTGACAGAGCAATAAAAAGCTATTTGGTGATTTTTTTTTTTCCCTGATTGCACAATCTGCATAATACTTGTTGTGGCCTGTTGCTGTCATCCCAGTCACAACAGGACCTCTCAGAAATGAATGACCATATAAGCAATATTCATATGATATGATCATGTATTCTTACTGCGGAATTTGTTGTTGTGATGAAGACAAGAGTCTGGACCTCAGATAGTGACATCTTTTACAAGTCTTCTGAAAAGCTCCCTAAAAATATTAAATTAGGGGTAGCACAAAGACTGAGTTGGGGAAGGTGTCATTGGTAGACTTGCAGCACAACGCTTCTTGAAAATGACAATTCCATTTTGGAATAAAAGGGAGATTACGGGGTTACCATTTTTAATTCCAATAAGAGAGAACATGAAGACATTCTTTGTAAAGTAACTGAAAAAGATGCACCTATACATGCTAAAAAGCCAGTATAAATGCACTCACACCATGTATGTGAAAACCCTGATTTCAGCTCCCTGATCCAAGTTGGGCACCCTCAAACGTTTTGATGGCTGGGCTGTGGAGTTAAGTCTCCTTTCCCACAATGCATCTTCTGTCTGGATCTGCTTTTCATGTACTTAGCAATTTAATAAAAAACTATTTGTGCCAGTCGCAGAGAGAGGACATAGACTAATGGAAGTCACCAGAAACATGGGTAATTCACATGACTTTAGAGCAGGGAAGTATCCTCGCTGGTGGGAGTCTGCCATGTCCAGAGTGAGTTAACGCAAGAGACTGGGACTCAACATTAGGTTTCTGCATCCAAAACGAATAACCTAATCATATAGCTGGGGAGGAGTTCTCTCTTCTGTCAGAAATTTTGCCTGACATTCCTCAGAAATATTTCCATCTAAACTAATGCATCTTCACAGGGCATTATTGTTCCAGTGAAACAATGCTTTTTATTAAAAAAAAAAAAGTTTCATTAACAGATATTTATTCTGACCATCAATAGTATTAGATTGTAGAGTAAAATCTTATTATGGTTAATTGTTTGATCCTGATGCAAACCCATAAAGGTCATGTTTGCTGTTAGGATCCCATTCCTTTGTGCCCAGAGGGAATGTCAACCTGGGTGTGGTTGTGGCACTGTGTTGGGGGAAGCTGTAGCTTAAAGGCTGTTAGAGTACCCTGAAATTCACACACACAAACAACCCTCAGCTGGTTCTTCAGGGTATTTTTTCTAGCTGTACTGATCCTCCACAGCAGTGCAGATCCATCAGGGATCAGTAATACAGTTGCTTGATTTACTCAAAGTTAAGATAGGTTTAGTAAAAACTATTTCCATTAGAAAATGATGTGTTGAGAAACAACTTTTCATGAATTTCTAGTTATTCCAGTTAGTATTCCAAACTTTTACAACTCAAGTTTATCTCCCAGAAGTGTTATTTGGTGAATATTTGAAACTGCATTTATTTCAAACTTCAAAAATTCAACATGAAGTTTTAATTTTATATTTTAAATTTGGATTTATTATTGTTAATTATGTATTTCATGATGGGTCAATAATTTATAACATCTACTGTAGTGCAGTTCTAATTTTCACTTTTCATTTTTAAAATCGTCAAGGGCAGCTGATACTTTAATGTAAATTGAAACATTTTATCTAATTTTCTAGGTCAGCATGTCCCCTGTTTGTATTGTAATGAAACAGTTTGACACGTTAGCACTGTGATTTAAAAAACAAGGAGATCACTTAGTGTGTTATTAGAGTGCTAGGCATTTTCAGTCCCCTCATGTTAGCTGGAGTCTTTTTCTTGACCCTGAAAACCTCTGATCCCCTAATTAATAAGACAAGTGCTTATATTCATTTCTAGATCAAAGCGTCACTTGCTTCTGTTGTTGGTGGATCAGTCTGATATGTTGACACTTTGATATAGAAAATAAGATGAGCTGTTGTAATCTGCACTAAGTAGCAGCTGCTAATGTAAAAATAACAGAATGGTTAGAAGTTGGATGTCATAATGTGTCACAAGACCTGCTCCATCAGGCGGTACATACTTCTCTTATTGACATGATGTGTAAAATGTAAAAGCATTAAAAATAGTGTAAGATAAAAATATTTCTTCAATGGTTTTAAAACATTTTTCCAGATTTTTTTTCTTGCTTATTCGTTCTAATTCAGAATGAAAGAAACTTTTGTTCCCCTCCCAGTCTCCTGCTGCCCTGAGAAGACCTCTTATTGTCCAGCTAGCCTGCTAATATCAGCAGAAACATACTTCTGCCCCACGAGAAATGGGGGCAATTCTCAGTTGTCCATTTGTGGCTAGATTCCATTTCAGACTGCAGATAACATAGGACCAAAGGAGCAGAAAGACATCTTATTGCCATCTTTCCCCATTATACAGCTCTACCAAGTGTAAATGATTGAGTCCATAAATTGCAGAAAGGACCTTTGAGATTCTCCAGACTTCTCATCCAGCCTTCTTCTAATCCATAGGAATATCCTGGATCAGTAGAAAGGAAGCTGTTTGTAGCAACTATTACTCAATTAAGGAATACTTGCGCGTTAACAGGTATCCCAGTCATGCCGGGGGAAAGTGCTTTGGGTGGGAAGGGTGTCAGTTGTAATTGGGTTAATTATAATCTCAATAAGAATAAAGTAAGAATAAGTCTTCTACAAGAAGACTACTTATTAAGCAAGAAAGTTATGTCTTAGAAAACAAGAGATATAGAGACCAATGAAAATTGCCAGAGGTTAAGCTAAATCGGCCTTTGGAAAAGAAATTAAAACAAGCAATAGTGTAACAACTGAAATGAGAACAAGGAAAGAGGAAATGCGCCACTGCTCTGAGAATGGCATGGAGATCAAGGATAATCCGGATTAGGTCCGAAAGTGTGTGATCTTATTTTTTTTTTTCTCAGCATTGGGCAATGACGATGTCATCTAAGAGGACGGGGGTTAAGAAAAGTGAATGTGTGAAAATGGAGTACATCATAGCTGTCAATAGACTGTTGTGCTCAGACTGGGATAATGGTACCTGAAAGAGCTGGTACCTGAAATTGCAGGAATGATAGTAAAGTTCTTTAATAAATCCTATGAGGCTGTGTGCGGTATAATATGACAGGGAATTAGCAGAGGCAGCATCTATATTTAGAAGGGCAAAAAACGTAGTTCTGACAATTGTAGACCAGTTAGTCTTTATTGTGAGGCTTCAGAGTACATTTGGAAGGAAAATATTTTTAAAGCATGGATCCATCAACAGTGGATTGAAGTACAACTCTCACCCAAGTAAGATCATGCAAGAATTCTTCTTTGGTATGATAACCAGTTATTTAGACAAGGAAACTTGTTAAGTATAAGCTGACACATAAGTCTATATGTGGTGCCATATGGAAAATTATTAATTACAGTAGAGAATGTGTATATTGTTATTTTACAAGCAGGCACAAGCTTGATGTGGGAAATGCTGCTTGCTGTTAACTGGGTTCACCTAGCATCTCTTGTTTGGAAGGATGGGCACGTTGAGCTCATGTCTGTCTGCAAAATGTCATGTACCCATGAAGGAGATGAGGGATTAGTCAAAGGCAATAAGGAACTAGTTAGCAGGAAGGCAACAGCAAACAGCTTTGAAAGGAGAAACGTTAAGGTCCAAGGATTTCACTAGTGGAATTTCGCTCCAATTTCTCACCAATTGGTGCTGAACCAGTTTTCTTTAGTGCTGCCATTGAGAACCTTTGGCGTGAAAAGCAACAGCGTACCAACGAAATTGCTTGATGACGCAGAGCTGGGAGATGCTATTTGTACAAAGTGGAGATATTATTAATACAAAGTATTAATATAAATATAAAGTATTAATACAAAGTAAGTTCAAGCTATCTTGCAGAAAGATTGGAATGGCCTCAAGTACTGGAAAAATAAAAGCAGTGGGGTGGAATTCAATGGTACCAAGTATAAGGTATCGTTATCGTTTCAAGATGAATAAGAATTTCCACTGTTAGCTGGGTAATACCAGTGGGCAGGGGAACAGACAGATATCAGAGGGTGACTGTGAGCAAAAGGGATGCAAGAATGTATCAAGTAAGGTGTTTCCACTGGAGTTAGGACACACTGCTAGCAGAGAGCTGATGAGAGATGGGTTTGGATTGATCGGGAGGATGGAGAATCTGCTTACCGAGAGGTACAGAAAAGGTTATGTTTGTTTAGCCTATGTAAGGAAGGAGAAATACATGCTCTCTCTAAATGTATATAGGTGGAAATATATATGCTCTCTATAAATGTATGAGAAAAAAATCAGTAAAAAGATAAAGCTATGAAGCTTTATTACTCAAGTTCATTGAATGTTTTTTTCCTCTGTTGGATGTTGAAAAGCATTATAAAAGCCATCTCTCACCCACAGGGTACCTGACAGCATAGGATGCTGTGTGTTCTTACCTCTTTTGATTTAGATTAGAGTTGAGGGTGCTCATGTTTGCCCTAGAGGAATTAGGAAAAGATAAAAACTAGTTTTACCCTCTGTTTTTCTTTGCTTAAGTGTTGTATTTTTCCAGCCTTTGGGTTAAGAAAACACATAGCGTTGTTAATTTAAATGTGTTGAAACAAAAACAACAGCAAAAGGATCAGTAATTTTGTTAGTCAAGATCTGTCTATTTTAAGTTTGATGTGTAGCAATTAGCTTTTAGATTTAATTGGAAAATTTAAATTTTCAACAAGTAACTGTTTGCTAAAATGCAAAATGGGAGAAGCGTAGAAATAAGAATTCTCTTTTGCAGGAAAGTGGGGTCGGGGACACAGAAGGGTGAAGGATCTATCCATGTTAAACCAAATATGAAAGTGTAGGAACTTGTGGGCAAACGAAAATTGTGAGAAAGAGACCATATCCCAGTGATCAGAATACCCTGTCAGGGTTAAACAGGAACTTCATTGAGGGTGACCCCTATACCAAAGTGATGACCAATCTCACCTCTAAATTGACCTTTTTAGGGAAAACCTCCACCAGAGGAACCTGAGTGTAATTCTTTGTCTTCTTGTTGCTCCTTCTTTACCCTGCCTTCCAAAAAAATTCAATCAAAACTGATCCATTTTTGTGAAGAGTTCTGATTTCCACAGCTTGACATTTTCCAAAGGAATGATGTTTTGTTAAAAAGTTCCCGAGCAGCTATTGTTATTACTAGAGGTGAGCTCATGTAGGATTTTTGCCATATGCGCTATGGATGGATTTCAATATACATTATAGGAGTCTTCCAAATGTTTTATAGTAGTGCAGGCACCATTATTTTAGTTAGCAATTTAACTTTGTGATGGGCACTGTTTTGCTTTCCTTCTTCTAGTGAAGGAAGGCTTCTCTCTTTTGGGAGGATATTTGAGTCGTTTATTTGTGTTTACCACTCTGCAGGCCTGTGAATGATGGGTCGTTTTGTCGCATGGCTGCACACTGTGCACAAAAACTGCTGTGCTTGAATTTTTGTTGGTCTCATGCAGCTCCCTAGTATCAACCCCACTACATGCTACTGAGGAGGTTGGCAAATGTCTACTTCTCTTCCCTTCAGTTTTTGTAGCTTTTTTTTTTTTAAATCCAAAGCACCTGATTCTGGTGCAAACCCAGATGCAAACCCAGTCAAATCAGTGCAGTTTTCTCTGCTGAAAAACTGACAAAAATAAGAGTCTTCAGACTCTAGTGCCTTCTGACTTTTGTCCTGAAAAGCAAGTGGAACATAAGGTGTATTTTTTATGATAGTTCTCCAAAGAGACTAGCCGTTAATCTCTCTGAGAGTAGGTGTGTCAGCTGCAAACATTTCCTTCCAGTCTACCATTTCAATCACACTTCACAGTACACTGAAAATTGGCAAGGATGTTAATTATTGGCCTCTAGAACAAACCACCTACTTTGATTCAAGCTTGTTTTCCAATTTTTAAGAATGTTGTTTCACCTACAGAACAGTATAATTACAGAAAATAGCTTGGTTTGGCTAACATCCTTGTGTTCTGTGAGTTCTGCTTGCAAGGCAGCAAGCAGCACTGGGCAAGAGGCTCACCTGCAGAGGATTTTAACCTCTTGCTGACAGGAGTTAGGGCTTGGCAGCATCCAGTACATTGTTTTCAGTATCAGAAGCTCTAAACCACTGTCACTCAGAGGTTAAACATTAACGCTTTCTGCTTTTAAAGCTGAAGGAACCCTCCATATAATAAGAAAGTTTGTTTTTATTCTCCAGGGAACTTCCTGTTAAAATTTTATGAATGTCTGTTGCAGGAGCAGTTACAGCGGTGGGTCCTATACCCCGGCAATGCAAAACCCTGGGTGCAACGTGACGCACTGAGCAGCAGGGTGCAGAGACTGGTTATGTAGCTGCATTTGTGCAATGCGGTGTTTAATAAAATTTGCCAGGAGTCAGCCATGTATCCAGGACATGATTAATCAACCAGCAGAATAAATTGCCCATAGATGACTGGGAGTTGACAGTAAACAGTAAAACACCTGCCTTGAAGACTTACAGTCTTAACAGACAAACAGGAAACAGAAGCAAGTGGGAGCGCTGTTTTAGGAGAGAGATTTTGAGGCATACAGAGAGTTGTTCATGATAATACAGTGAGTCTGGCAGAGCTAGAGGCTGAACTCTCTGCATTTCCCTTCATGTGTTCGTAGCTCATGTAACAGGTCTTTAATTTACCAAGAAACTTTTCCACAACACTGTCCTGAAGAGTTGGCAGAATCCACAGTCAGCGTTTCTCACACATGTGCCTCTTGGTTTGGGGCTCTGCAATTTGTGCAATTAATAACTTACACCATGAGTTAAAAACATTGGAAAGCAGCCCAATGCTCAGGCTCGTGAGTCAAAGAATTGCTGTGCAGGCCCAGTCTTATTTGTTGTTACAATAATTAATCATCCGCTGATTTTAAGATAATTTATATGGTACCTGGGCCCTCAAGGGAGTCCTGCAGTGCTATTGAAACTGGACATTTTAAAATTAATGGTGATTAAGCTATAGAGCCATATTAAATATACATAAGTACTTATTCCTCCTACCTTCTCTTTAACTGTAAGGCCATGTCGGGGCTGGCTGCTTTCCTGACCTTACAAGCCACATGCTACAATTTCCATAATGGCCGTGAGTCACAAGCCCTTCGCAGCGCGGTGTGAATAAACAACGGGGGGGGAACATCCGGGAGGGTTCACAGGTGGGAGATGACAGCGGTTTCTCAGGGATTCCCTCGCTCCACTATAAACCAGGTCCTGGGTGAGAATGCACCCAGATCCCAGAGCGAGCCGGCGGTGCCGGTCTCAGCAGGCCCCGCTGGCTCATCGCCTGCCGCCGCTCAGGGTGCGGGTTATCCGGCAGCTCTCCTGCCATAACATCAGCCAGTGGCTCCCAGCATAGCAGCCGTGCTTCACAGCCGGAGAGCCATGTGCAGACCAGGAGTCGCGCATCGGTAGTTTGTGGCCGAGTGCCTTGCTTCACTCTCTGTATGTTGGTTCACAGTTTTGCACTATAGGAGTATTATATCAATATGAAATATGTTTGCTGAGAAACACTTGGCTGAACTGAAGAGGTCTAACCTTAGCCATTCAAAGAGTTTACCATATACGTGAGGCAAGCCGTTCAAAACATCATCCTGCTGGGAAAAAAAAATAGAAAAAATTGCAATGCTAGAACAAGAAAGGATTTTTTCATAAGAATTAAATAGGCGGTATTACAAAACAGTATAACTTTATACATCTAATTGTAATAAAGCATGACTGAAATGAATGCACAGAGGATTGTTATGTTTTCAAAGCAATGTGGATATTCTGATGAATTGTTTATCATTTGTTTATTGTTTTGCAGGCAGACTTGATAGCCTTGCAACAAGAAAAAGAGGCCGCTCTTCAACAGTGCAAAAAATCAGAAGAAGAAATCCAGACATTGCGTGTTTATTACAGGTAAAATAATTAATACTAATATAAATCAGTGACTCATAGGGGAAATTTTCTGTACTGTGTCTGACTGTGAGTGAGGAAATGGCCTTATCAAACAGGTATTTGTTGGAAATGTGAATACATCAATGAATCAAGGCCTGCATTTCTGCTTTACGGCTCACCAACCATCTCTTTGAAATAGAAGTCCTTTTCTTATAGCCTAAATTTTCTATTAGTTTCTTCTAAGAGAAGGGGAAGGTTGCTGGCGGTTGATTCTCATATAAATGAAAAAGCTGTGTTACAGCAATGTGTTCACGTAAAAGCATGAGGACAAAAGAACCAGTTGACATAAGTGCTTGTTTCTTCCCTGGTTGTTTGCACATACCTAACTTAATCAACATAGATTTTAAAATAATAAAATCTGTAATTCTAAAAGACTGTTTTCTTTTCAGCCCCAACATAATATGTATGTTTTAATTCCTTACGTTCTGTAGCAGTATGTAGAATGAGAGAAATAGCCAAACCAATTTAGGCGGGCTGCATTGAGCATTTGCATGGATCAGTGGGTTTTAGTCCCGAAGGAAAAACTCTGTGTGGTCCAGTGAAGGAGTTAGGTTGTTTTATGGAGTGATGTTGGGTTACAGCTCTCATTTCATCCTGACCTCCTGTGTGAGAGGGGATACAGAGCTGCCAGCAGGTTAAAGGCAGGAGAATTGGCATCAACACAGCAGAAAATTGTGAATCTGAAGGCTGAATGTCTGTGATGAGGGATGTGGGCTGCAGAGGTAAATAATAAATGTAGTGTGAATATTATGTTCATTGGAAATAAAGAGGACTAGTTAGTTATGACTAAAAAGCAGAACTGTGTATGTTTACAGTGTTTCAGCATTTACAAGTGAAAAATACTCGGGTTTCTAGAGGTTTTTAGCGTTTCCCCTTCTCATTAAGTTTATTAAAACCTTGGAGGGAAGTTTCAAAAACAACTTTTGTTCTTAAATCTCATAGGCATTTATTTAAAGCCTGTTAATAGTGAATAGAAACCCCAAGCAATTTGTGATTATTGCTTTTAATGAATTTGGTCAGCATTTAATGTGTGAACAAATTATGGTATGATTTACCAAGCTAAAAAGAATTTATTATAGTGCCCTTATTACTCACTTAAATGGGATTTGTAGAATAATTTTAAAATAGAAATGCAATTTTTGTATTGATATTTCAAAAATTAAGAGTTTCCTTGTGTTGGTCTCTGTACATTGCAGGAGATTTTTCACTGACTTCTGAGTTATGTTTTTGAGATAGTGTGTCAAGTTTGCACTAACATATAGTATTTAACAAGGGTAGCAGACAGCAGCCTCAGTTTACTGATGTAAATATTTTAAATCTCAGAAATGTTAACAATTATGACTTGCAGAAATCACCATTAGAATGTACCATGTTATTAACTTACGGCCCTTAATTTGAACAGGCAGAATTTCATTGTAAGTTTGATGATTGTATTTTGCAAGATTTAGTCATAAGGTCTGGAAATACTCATCTAAATATCCCCTGGGGCAAGAACTATTGTATCACTACTAAGTTACACAAGTTACATAGTAGTTCAGAACATCAAAAATGAAAGATTTTATCTCCTACCCCATTGTTCTTACATGACAAGGTTTTTGTAATGTGTTCTGGAGTGGACACACTGAGGCACGATTGACTGAGGTTGGCAGGGACCTCTGCAGGTCGTTTTGTCCAACCCCCCTGCTCAAGCAGGGCCACCTAGAGCAGTTGCCCAGGACCATGTCCAGATGGGTTTTGATTATCTCCATGGATGGAGACTCCACCATGGAGATAATCCACCACTCCAACCTCTCTGTATAGAGACACTGTCCAAGCAGGCAGAGGCACGGCTAGGAAAGCCAAAGGCCACACGGAATTGTTGCCTTTTACATCCTTCACCAGGTTCAAGAAGGGCTCCTAATAGTGCATAAGTAGCAATGTTTGAGGTCTCATGCCTATCTTTTGCCTTGGTTAGAAATTAATTGCACCATTATGAGGATTCTTATGAACATCTTAACATTTTGGTTACAGTTTCCCATATATTACATGAACATCTGCAGCCTCTGTCATGCAATAGTGTGGCAGCACTTTGAACACATACCAGATGAGGTAGATGAAGAAAAGAATATATGGCACGTGTGCATAAAGCTTCGGGGACTGTATCAGGCCAAGGGTGGGCTGGCCACAACAATCATGAATGACAAAGTAGAGAGTGCATTTGCCAGGCCATCCCAAATGAGTGAAAATTTACTTTCTGGTTTGTATGTGGAGGCTAGTTAAGGAATGCTTGTGTAAATGTCTGCTGGGACTTTTTGTTTCCTTTTACTGCTTGCCATGCTGTGGTAATCTAGAGTAAGCACTGAGAGTGTTTTTCAGACAGCCTGTTGTGGACTGAGGTGGAAGTTTGGTGTTTTGATCCAAGTGAGTTAGCTAGACAATTTGCTGTTCAAGACTACATTTCCCTGGAGTTATTTCTCTTTTGGACTTCAGAGCTCCCTACTGAGCAAAATACGGGCTTCCACAAATGCTCCACTCCTCATATGAACTGTAGAGCTGCAATGAGACACATTATTATGCAGGGTGCACATTTCCTTCACCTACTGTTCTTTCATCCCTTTGCCAGCTTCTCCCACCTTCTGTCGTCTCTGCAGTGCCAGTATGACAGTGGCTTGGGAATTTTGGCTCCATTTGGTGCGTTCTCCTCCTTCTTCTCTTTGGTCTTCCTTGGCCTTAGAAAAAGCATTTTCTCATACTTTTCTTCTTTGTTCCCTTGTTTTAACTGAGATTTCTACATCATCCTTTAACTTAGGAGAAACAAATTTAAGAAAAAAACCAAATACTGGAGACGTTAAAGTGTTCATATCTAAAGCCATGCCTTAATGTACAACCACGTTTTAGGGGTTTGGTCGTAAAAGTAATGACTGTGTGCATATATTAACAATTTTTGAATGCATACATGTGTAAACAGTAACATTAAAATGTGTATTTTTATACTGATCTGTCTTTCACTAACATAATCCAGAAAAAGCCAAATATCATTTTATTATACAAAATCAGGGAAGAGATCTTTAGGTCCAGAATATCTGTACGTGTGAACATGCAACTGTATGTATACACAAGCATGCTCAAAGGAGTGAAACAAGTGGAGACCTTCAGGAAAAAAAACAATCCCCTTTTTCTCCAGGAGAAAGATTCCCGGTATCTAGAATACTGCATCCAGTTTTGGGTCCCCAGTAAAAGTAAGACATCTATAAATTGGAGCGAGTTTGACAGAGGGCCACCAGTATGGTCAGGAAGCTGTAGCATTTGCACTATAAAGAGAGAATGAGGGTACTGCTCTTGTTCAGCCTGGGAAAAAGAAATATTTCTTTGGTGGCTTCAGGGAGACCTAACAGCAGCCTGACAGTGTCTATGAGGAGGTTATCGAGAAGGACAGGCTCTTCACAGTGCTGCATGACAAGAGGGTGAGAGACAACAGACTTGAATTGAAACAAGAGTTTCAGACTGGTTATAAGGGAAAACTTTTTCACCAGGAGGGCTGTTCATCATTGGAACAGGTTGCCCAGAGAGGTTTTGCCATCTCCGTCTTTGGAGTTTTCCAATGCCTGACTTTATCAAGTCATGAGTAACCTGGTCGGGTCTCATAGTTGATATCACCCTGAGAGGGAGGTTGGTTGAACTAGAGACCTCCAGCGGTCACTTCCAACCTGAATTATTCAACAATTCTGTGATCTGGTAGCTGCTGCTGTTTGAAGCCATTCGATTTTTTCCTCCAACTGTGAAAGAAGTCTGTGTTGTAAACCATACTTCTTTGCAGATGAAGTGGAAAGTGAATCCTAGCTGAAACTGGAGTTTCGTGGAAGGCCTGAAAGACCCAAACCAAAATTAAAATGAGCTTTTGGGGAATAAATGATGGAACGTTGATTTCTATCTGAATTTTGACTTTCTGAAAAGAAAGCACATCCCAGAACAATTTCAGCCTTCTTTAAAAGGAAAGAGAAGTGAAAAGGAGGAAAAAGAGAAGGAGGAAGAATCTATTTCAGATACAGAAGGGAGAGGAAGTTGGCTCCGAATAGATTTGGGCAGGTTCTCTGCTTCTGTTTGTTCTTCTTGTGTTGTTTCTGTGTCATGTCTTAAAAGGAAAATTACATTTTCTGGATAGTAACCCAAAAATACATAGCAGAAATGAAAATTTGCATAACAGTTAGGAACAGTATAGAGTTTCTAGCTTACTAATATAAATGTCTCAACACAGTACTCTTTAAGCTAGGGATTAATGCAAATCATAGGTCCTCAGTGACCAAACAAGGCTATATTCAAATAATCAGTTTTGAAGTATGTGGGAGTGTTAACCCCACTACCTCTTTCTCACATAGGTCTGTTGTTTGAACATCATCACGTTTTTTATTTGCATATTTTTCACTTACGCAGTCTGTCCGTTTTTATAACCAGTTTCCTTCTATTTCAATAATGCTTCAGAAGTGTACTCCTACATGTTAAAATGCTGACAAAGACATGCTATTGCATACTCATTGTTTTTCACATATTAGCTAAACCAGTACAACTATGTATGAGAAATATATCTCTGTATAGGGAAGTACATATATTTTTTCCTTTTTTTTTTTTTTTTAAAGTCTAAAATATTTAACTGGAAAGCTCTGGCACTAGGAGTTTTCACAGACAAATAATTTGAACAAGTTCTAAATAGTACAGCAAAAGGTATGCCTCTAACATGTCAACCCCATCGCAAAGAAAGATAAGGGAGCAAAATAAAAACACAGGGCTGTCCTTACTTAAAAGTATGTTTTTGATAGGTTTTGTGTTGGGGTCACATGCAGTGATGCTTAATTCAATAAAATTATTGTTTACTCTCCAGCTGAGTAAGATATGTACATCTGCGTTAGTTCACACGCCTATGAATGAAGCTGCTGAGGATAAGAATTGGTATGTCCAGGCTCTAAGATAAAATTTAGGGATGCTTTTAGTAAGTTTGAGTAGTTATTTCAATGACAAATTAAGAGGCTCCTTCGTGATTTAATCAAGTGCTCTAAAAGCCATATATTTGCCAAGTCTGATGTTCACAGGGGAGGAGGGACAATGAAAACTTTTTGCAAAAAATCCTTATCCAAAGGTTCTTGCAATTTGCTGTTGAAATGTGTGAGACGCAGAAATAGCTGCAGGCTGGAAGTCACAATGGGAAGAAACTTACATTTATGGCAGCAAATTTCCTAATGAACAGACATTTGAAAAAACTTGCAGTGTTAAAATGAAATTTAATTTAGAATTATTTTTTACTCTTCTGAGGTTGAAATGAAGTAAGGATCTGAAAGAAAGATCATAGTAACACGGAGAGATGGAGTTTTAACGGCAGATGCATGTCACAGTCCCAGGAGTTGCACGTTGCAGAGTAATTGAACTCTATAAGTTAGGACCAGCATGCAAGAAAAAGATAGCTTATTTTACAGTTATGTGACAGTTTTTAATAAAGAAATAGAAGAGTATCTTCAGTGAAATCTCTTGTCATAGTAAGTACTACAACCTGAAATAAGTATTTTTAGAATCAGATCAGTCAATATGGGTAGCTTCTCCATCAGAACTGCAGTTTTGTTGCTTCCTAACCAGTTGTATCTCTTCTAAAAAGTTATCAACTGTTGAAGAAGTTTAATAAAATTTTAATGTAAAAGCTTATAATGCTCCTGATGCTTCCATTAAATTGGAATTCATGTTTAAGTGACACAAGCAAATGGTCTAAATAACAATTGTTTTTATGGATGTCCGTATATTTTTCCCTCAAAGTCTCTTGTAAAATGACGTGGAGGTTCATCTTTTTGAAGATTGAAGTTGATAGACATGAAAGAGAAGAGAACCAAGAGTTTTTTATTATTTCGTCAAATGGAAGACTTATAAGCACAGGGACAAACTCAATTTTCATTTTAATTACAGAACTAAATCATCCTATAACAGGAGAAATAGATGAAAAAAGATGCTTTGCAAGGCATTATTTGCAGTCCGGGAAAAAAAGGCTGGTTTCTATTCAAGCTCTGAATACAGTGGTGCATATTTAATTTACTTCCATTCTATAGTTTCATGGCCGATGTTATGGAATATAATACTCAGATGGTACCATTTCAACCATGCTCCATGGATTCTGTGCATGGATATATAATGGTGTAGTTCTTGCAGTTAGACCGTTCCTCTCGTTCCAGTTTTAAGGGCTATTAAAAGCTATCAATTGTTCTACCTAACATGTCAATATTCATCCTCTTCTTGTATTCTATGTGATTCATAGCCACTGCAGTAGCAAGTCAGAATACAACTGCCTAAATATTCCGTCTCCTGTTCTCTGACTGACCCCTGCTCAAACATTTCAGCCTGTTTGTTCTGCCATCTCTCAGTCTTTTTCAGAGATTTCTCCAGTCCAGATTTCTCTCAGGGGGACATGATGTGTAGCAGAAGATTGGGCTGCTCTAACATCCAGCTTTCCAGTCCAAATGAACTGGAACCCATTTACAGTGGGATTAGTGAGGCTGCAATCACTAGTGCAGAGTGGTGATCTCAGTCCTTCCTCTAAAGCAATAGCAGGATACCTTGAGCACTTGCCCCTGCAGTTTACCTCGGAGAATAGATCTTTTCATGGCTGTTTTTTTATCTCACTTTTTCAGTTATGGCCGTTGACTCATTTTCCTGCTCTTTTCATCCTGTCTGCTTGCTGCTACTCTGGCAGTTGCTGTCATTGTTTCAGTATTAGTTGCTTTAGACATAACATGGTATAATTACAGTCATTAAGAAGAACGACCGGATAATGATATCACTGTAAGCCTACTGTTATTTTTGCAGACCGATTTTAGGGAGATCAGGGGAGAAGACAGCAGTTGTGTTTTAGGTATTCTCTGTCCTTATAGCAGTGATTTCTATTTTATCCAAGTTTCATAGACCCAACATCAAACATAAATCTGGAACTAATTAAATTTCCCGCTTCCAAGCAGAGGAGGCATTCTCTTTTATATCAAAGAGATGAGGCACTTGCATCTACTATACAGTGGCAGACAGTGTGATATGTCTTCTTGTGAAGGAACCTAACCCACTGCAATGCGATACAGCCCAACATATGGAAAACAATGGCTCTGTAAGGGAACACTAAGGTTTTTATTTGTCTTTCATTATTATAAAAAACCTCAGGTACTATCCAAACTATATTTCTTAGTTTATTCTCTATATGTAAAGTCCCACTGATTTCTGTGGGAGATTTGGGCGTGCAAGGAATGGAGATTTAGCCCGTTTGTTTGGATTTTTTGTTTTAATGTGCATGCTTTCTTCCTGTTTGTTCATTGAACTGAGTGCTGAAATTAGTCAAAAAAAATTTTTTTTTAATTGTCTTTTGAACTAGATTGGTTAAAACCTTCTCTGAGCAACCGATGGAGGTTTCAGTGAATTTTAGTCAATTTGTGGGGGCAAAGGGGAGCCAACACTCTGGTAATTTGGACCTGGGATTTAGAATCTGCAGGTTCAAGCTTCTCCTCTGTTATCATGCCACTTTCCAGTGGGGTGCTGCAGCCCCAAAAGAACTGGGATTTTAGGTTGGTGGGTCTTTCTCACTCTGTAGTCCTATAAGCGTTTTCCTGCTGGTAAGCCCCTCTGTCTTCTTTCCCTTTGTCTCCTTATTGCTTGTGCGATCACAGCTTTTGTTAGTGTTACAGGAGATAAAAGCCCAGGGTTTGGGGGCTGTTTCATGAACTGGATCAGACAGCTGAAGGGGGGAAAATAGATCAGTAAGCTGCTCTGCTTTGGCTAAGCAGCTGCATGAAGTTTTACTGGCGCTACTGAGACGGCTGTATTTCACAGTGGCGTGGTGCAGGTGAGTGGTGGAGGCAGAGCCCTACCTTGGTATCCTTGTTATCCTTATGTATTTCATACTTTATTGGTTTTATTATCCTCTTCCCCCTGCCTCATTCCCAGACTTCTTGTTCTCTAGCCTGGAATTTATTATTGTTTCTCCTTCTGCATTTGCTCTACTTTCTAGCAATAATAAAGTCAGAGAGACTGACTTTATAAATCAGTGGATGGGGAGCTTTCTTGGGAGCGTGGCAGACCAGACTCGCATCTGTACTCCAATTAATATTTGACCATTTGCACAGAAGAGGGATGGTAGAGAGAGACTCCAGTATATGCCATAGGCTTGGTGTCTACGGTGCCTGTTTGGCAGGCAGTGAAAAGGCAAAGCAATATCTGAACCTGTTGGGGGGGGTAAGGGGTGTCTTTTTTTTCCCTTCCAATGGAATACCTTAGCCATTAGAGTGCTCTCTGAGCTTCCTCTGTCACTCAATCATTTAGAGACACACGCAAAAAATACTTTTGAATGTTTCTCTTTTTGCCCTGACATGATTTTGAAAATTTTCCCATCTCACTGGGAAAAAAAATTGTAGCATGGAAAAACAATTTCCTACTCAGCTTTTAAAAACTTCGAGGGAGAGGAAGCACTGAACTGTCAGAGATCCCAGCTACCTGATGGAATAACAAGCCACCCCACGCCATCCCTGCAACCAGCAGGGAGGTGAATGTAGTACACTCGAATTGCCTTGTGCTGCTATTGACTCAGGCATGGATTGGTCTGACCTACATTTTATAAAATCTTTGTGCCTAATGTTCCCAGGGGCTGGCTCTTGGCCTGCAGAGGTGCCTTGCCAATAGAAAACACTAAGCAGCAGGTCCAAGGAGGAACATGGGCAGCGTGAATATGGACCAAAGTGCCTAACACGCTCTGTGATGCAGTTGTAATTTGTACCGTGTACTGTGCTCATTCTGCTACTGCTTCTGTTATTGGGTGTGTTATATTGGCAAACTTTCTCAAGTTTTTAAGATTAGTTGAGGACCAACCAGTCCTTGCTGTGCCAAGCACGTTAAAGCTGGAAGCAGCTCCTTATACTGTATTTCATCAGACTTGAGCAGACTTCTTCCCTACCTATTTGTTGTCGTGGGGGTAACGTGAACTAAAACAACGCTTACCTTGTTGTTTTTGCTGCGATGGACCTTTCCAGTTGAGTTTCTGCTCTTCTCTAAGAGCAGGGATTTGCTTGATGGAAAGGAATTCCTTGCCATCGGATGCTGATATGGTCTCACGACCCTGTATACATGGCCCTGCTAGCTTTCTGTTAGCAGGTCTCCTTCGCCTGGCTGATTCTTTCCCCTTCTCTTTTACCTCCTCCCTCTGTGGTTTTCTGCTATGACTTCCTTGGTTTATCAGTGAGCTGAAAAGTCTAGGAAGTGTAATTTTGTTCTGTGCTTTTTGGAATAAGTACATAGCTAGAGGTTTCTAGGAACTGTTTTTCAAATTTGTTAAAGCCTAATAAAATGGAGTTATTGGAAGGAAGGTTTAAAGTCTCTGCAAGAACTACCTGCAAACAACCGACTGACTGCTACTGACAGGTTGGAGTAGATTAGTAATACAAAGTATTCTACTCCTGTAGAAATACTTGTAAAAATTAGGACGTTGAGTTCAGCAGAGTTAATATCTATTCTGTATAATGTAAGGATACTCAAAAGAAACATTGGAAAATCTGTAAAGAGTATATGCAGGATTATGAAATCTGTTATCTGGTAGAAAGGGTATGTGACCAGAGGCTACATATTCTGATTCTGCCATTGAAATGCTGGATGAATATAGATAAATCACATCACTAAACTCTGTTTCAGCTGCTTTGTTTGTATAAACTTAATAAGAAGTTTTACCGTTTTCCATAACACCTTTAGAGATCTATGACTATGAAAATGCAGTTACTCCTACTTTAAAATGAGGGAAGGAAAACAGATACAGGATTAGCAGCCCTCTCTAGAGCAAATTAAAGAAATACAGGAAAACTGTGTGTAATAACAGTGTTTGAAAGAAAATTTTCCCATGAGAATTTTGAAAGAAAATCTAAAACTGCAAAAAAAGAATTTGGCTTGCCATATAAATATTGTATGAAAGGGAATTTCTTTTGTTATGAATATGATATTTAGAAATAAAGTAATAACATTGTCAGGAGGACTTTAAATGCCATTTCTTTTTTGTTGATTTCTCACAGAACGTGTTTTTATGTTAAAATGTCAATTCAATAATTTAAAAAATTGTTCATTTTGATGTGTTTCAGTTCAGTTCTTTTCAGCTGAAGAACTGAAACAAAGTAGCATTTCAAGCTGAAATGTCAAGGTGAAAGGAAAATTTTCACTTAGAAATTTGCCACAGGAAGCCAACGTATTTTTTGTGTTGGAATTTACATCTCCCCAAAAAAAAAAGAATTTGTTTGGTGAGAAGACTTTTCCACATGAGCAATTTTCAGCCAGTGCTAGACGTAACATTGCTTTTCTTACTTTGAGCTTAACTCTGCTCGCAGTGGAGTCAACTAAAAACTTCTGTAAAGAAGTATCTAGGAATTCAGATGGCAGAACTCCTCTGCCTGTCGCAGAACACAAGCCAGAATACTACCCACCTGTTGTGTTTACAAAGAGAGAAGCAGAGAGTAAGGTATTTTCTTTATTCAGTTGCTTTTTTAAGTTAGAGCTTTTATTAAATTGTTACATGCATGTCGTGCTGATGCCTTTTACTGGAAAATTTTCCGGTTTTACATTCTGTCCATGAGCTGCTTTTCTAACTAACGTGATAGAGGGCTTGTGTTTTGGAAGCTGAAGGTTTTTAACATTGTGTCCAGCATTGCATAATGATGTGTTACTCATGTGGTACCGGTAATTCTCCCAGCATAGGTGTGAAGGCTGTCATTTTTGGAGAGGGTAGGGACCAACTTGGAAGCTTCAGCCACAGTTTTCCAGTGAAGAAGTGGGCCTGCTGGGATTTCCACAATTCTGAGCCTCTCAAATATTTGAGTAAAATGTAACATATTAGTAATAGTTTGCTTTTATAAGCTGCAGTTCATATGGTCATGATAGGAAGGAGAACTAGCACAGAGCACTTGGGTTTTTTCCTAACACCACCAAGAAAGCATGTAAGCAGCAGTACGGAGCTGCTGTCTCACTAGCAGAGAAGCTTTTCTGGCTGTGGGTTTGGAAGGAAAAGCCACAGAAGGAGAGGGAGGAAGTTTCGCCGAGTGCATCATCAGTTGTATATTTTCTTTGACAGCAAAGTGAGTTTAAAGAAGCTCTTCCTCTGCCTGAGCCACTTCATGTTTTGTTTTTGTCTTTTCTCTTAATCTGTGCTGTATCAGTGATACAGATTAGAGCATGGCCACCCACAAATGTTTTCATGAGCAACACAGAAGTGCTGTGTTTCTTTCACCTTCTTCACGCTGCTAGCTAGCTACACTTAGTGTGAAGGCTACTGAATTGAAAAATACAATATTGCAGTGTGTGATAGTAAATTTTCTTCCGGCGACTGGTGACTAGTGTCCTGAGTGAGTAAAAGGGCCAAGAATCAAATCTCAGAAGGAAGAGAAACCTGCAAGTCCTGTAGTCTCAGGGTTGAACCCACTGAGGTTGCTGACGATTGAAGCGAATACAGTTATGGTCTGCCACACAGAATCCACCATTGTGTGTCTCCCGTCATCAAGAGAGCTATTTTTATGCAGTTTTTGCCACTTTCTTAAGGCTGCTGCTTTCATTTTTGAGAGAAATTTCTTGGCTCTGATAATTTAAATATTTTTTCTTCATGCTTGGCATTGTTGTGGCTTCCAAGCTTTCAGGGTTAATAGCATGTGTCTGTACCATTCAGTAGACACCATGATGAAAACAATGATCACCACAAAATAAGCTTTGAGATGCCCGAATTGTTTCAAGAGTTACAGTAGGAAATAATTATGTCGATTGTGTAAAATGTGTTCATAAATGTTAATATTATAACATCTGTAACTGCAAGGGATCTCTCTATTTTCAGTCAGTGCTGGCCAAACTAGACTCGTACGTGCGAACAGTATCTGCCCAAAAGCCAATAGCCTAAACTATAAATACAGTAGCTTATTTGAGACTTGTTTGCTTGTCTTCTGTATGTTTTTTTTAAAAAACAAAATAGGAAAGCAATGAAAAAAAAGGAGTGCTCATTTGTCTTTTGTATTATTTATTTGTTATGGGTTTTTTTTAGTATTTCTGGTGCTTGCAGCAGGAAGAAAATTCCTTTTATTTCATTTATCTATTCTTTTAAAATAACATAGTAAGTAAGAAGCGTTGGGTAGAAATAAAGTGAAGTCACAGTTGGATATTACTGTTACAAGATAGGAGATGACAATGGTATCTTAGTGTATCTGTTATCTGTGGTGTCATTAAACCTAATGATGTGCTAAATAATAGAAGCAGCCTTATCACATCCCACGGCCTTGAATTGTCTCAAAGTTGCTATGCCTGTGGGTTCCCTCTGCTTTCAGAAAGGGTTTGGAGTCAGAAGAAGCTGCAGTTCAGAGTGCGTTTATGCGATCAAAGCTCTTTAGACAGATGGCTGCTAGCACTCCAAAATGATTAAAATATGTTCCAAGCAACATCAGTCTGTGGGCTTGGGGACCCAACCTTTCATTAGTCAATAAAGGGTCTTGAGTTCTTGAAAATGAAATCTTTAAAAGCTAATAAGGCTGCTGGTTTGCTCTGAGCTGTTTCTTTGGATTTGCAGTTGTGATTGGACTTGGGCCAGTATCTGTCCAATAATATGAGGCTTTAAGAAAAAAATTCTGGTTACAAGAGGCCTCCCAGCAGATCTGCCTGTTAAACAGTGTGGCCAAAATTTTCAGTCTTGGATATGTAAGTTTAGGCATCTGAGTTTGCACTTAGGGAGCTGGGAAGGGATCTGCAAGTGCCCCTTTGGAAAGCCAGTCGCTTGCTGGAGCATAGTTTAACTATAGGCACCAAAGCTTGATCATTTTGACCTGTTCTATTTTATTTTTAATTGCTTATGGGTTGACCCAGGAGCATCTCTAGAATACTTTCAGGGTACCATAACCAAGATCATTAAGCAAGTTTTCCAGAGCTTCTAGAAATCAGTAATATTACTTACAGCATTCTCGAATGTTGTCGGTGCTTGCCAGATATGAACATGCCATAGTATAGTTTGGTGCTACAGCCCAGTTGAGTTTATTCTCTTGTCTACACCCAGCTTGTGAGAGATAGCAACTGGGAGCTTGTGCAGATGTGAAGTGTCTGTAACCTCTGCATGTCTATGTGAGGGCAGCAGCAATAAATGTCTGCTTAATAAGATATTAACAAATCCAAGCCTTCTGTTTCTTTTTTTTCTTTCTCTGACAGAGGAGAAACTGCTCTCACAATTTGTAAACTTCTGAACTTGAAATGTTCTTGCCCCATAGACTCTTTCCAAACAAGTCTCAAAATCTGAAGATACGTAAATTCTCTTTAAAATGACTCAAGATTTAGCCCACTGCTGGCTAAAAGAGAATGTATTTTAAAACACGTCAGAGTTTTCACATACACCAACAGAAGCAAGGCAAGTTATGGTGATCCCATTAGCTCGAGGTGATCCCATTAGCCAAATTGTTCAGCCTGTCTTCTTTCACCTTGGGAACAGCTCTTGCATTCCTTTTGTCAGGACTTGGTGGGGCCGGCAACTGAAGTTCTTCCCCCTCCCACACCATAGTTACTCAGAGAATGTCATACTCCATTTCCCTTTCCCATAGTCTCCCTCTCAAGGTTTGTCTGTGCTTCAGCTTGAACAGACAGTGAATTTTACTCGTCGTAAACATAGGCAAGATGTTACTGTCTTTCGATAAATGTACAGCAGATTCTGGGTTCTGATTATTTTGACGAGCTGATTTTTGTTTTCATTTGTTGTAAAATATCTGGTTTGTGTGTCCCAAAGCTTTTCGTCCGCCATCTAAACAATGCTGTCATCTACTGTGCTCTTACAAATGACTTCTGAAGTGGGTCACATTTTCCCTAGCTCTAGGCATATAGCTCCAGGCATAGGTCTTTAACCTCCGTTTTTCAAATTCCTGTGAACTATTTTTTTTCCTCAGACAAAACTAAGACCTCATTTTCCCCAGAGTAGGCCACACAAGACAGAGGTCTACACTAAAAGCTCAGGATGTAGTGAACATGCCTGTTTCTCTTAGTGTCTCCATTTCTGGAGTTCCTATGAACGGATATATTTACCTTGGACGCAAGAGTTCTCCCATTGATTTAAGCATGTTCTGAAGAGATCCTGTTACTTTATCTCTATTACTGTTCTGCCTCCTAAAATTTAGGAAGTTGACCTAATCACCTAAATGAGTCAGAACTTCAGGGTAAGGAGATCCACAAAGCCTTCATCAAAGTGTTGTGATTTTAAGGCTCGATAGATCATGAAGAACTAGCAATAGGAAAGGAAACTATAAAGAACAGATTCACAGTGTCTTGGGAGCAGACAGAATTTCTCTTCTTAGGAATTAGGTCTCTCGTTATATCTCTAAAGGTACCAGACTTCATATTAATCACTTTTCCCTCTACTCCAGGGAATCATGTAAACCCTTTTATTAAACAAGCCAGCATCCTACATAGCCTGTGTCACTTCTTTTTTGGATCATTTTTCTGAGTTCTGCAGAAGCTCCATTTCCAACAATGCCATGTAACGAGAAAGTGCTGCCTAATGCTCCGTCCATATACTCGTCTGAGGTTTCCAGACAACCGAGCTGGACTTCAAGAGAAACATGAGTCTGGAGAAGTGGATGATTTTTACATGCTGCTGAAGTGCCTGGGGGGCTCCTGCTTTGAATATTCTGATTTGTCTTTGTTTTCATCTGGAGTTGCAAGTCCCTGAAACTTGTAAACACCAAGTCCTAAAGGTCTCCATTTGGGGAGTGGAAATGAAGGGCCTCTTTTGGAATGTTTTTTCTTTGCCCCATGATTCCCCTAGCTGTAAGATGTGAATAGTGCTACTCATGCATTTTTTGGAAAATACATTGATTTAAGTTGTCGTTATTAGATTCTGCGAAATGTTAAGTGGGGTAAACCTAAATTTATCACAGTAGCTATTGTATTGCAGCAGTCCTTCTGAAATGCAAGTACAGAACTGCCTTTTCCAGACAAACCATACAGTGTGAGTGCCCCATTAATACATTTAATGTTTAATGACCAACTGTTTCTCCCGCTTCCTCTAAATTACTGTAAAGTTACTATTCCAAGGAGAGAAAGTAGCTTTTTATTCTGGAGAAGACTGTGGCATTCATCGCTTTGAGTGAGAATGTAATCTCAAACAGTTCATAATATTTCCTCTGCTAAAAGGCAGCAAGAATTTGGAAGCCTTTGAAATAAGGATGAGGCTGCGAGAGAAAAAAAAAGTATTTGCTTTCCAGGTAGGTGAGTCCAGTTGTTGTATCAGTTCAGGTTTGGGGGGGCAGGTTTGGTAAAATCAATGAATATATACATAACTTTGTTGTAGAAATGTTGCAGAGTTCCTTCTTTCTGTTCGTAAGAGTGCAGCTCTTTATGACTGGGGGGAAAAAACTGGTTTAGCAAAGGAGGTGTTGAGCCTGCCAAAATTGATGGAGGTGAATTTGGATAGCCACTTAGTGTGGGACAGCTAGACAGGAACATAGAAGAATGTAAAATGAGTAGATTGCTACAGATTTATGCTTGCCAGAACAAAATTGTTTGTGAGTTTAAAGACCCTGAGTTTGCAGACTTAAGTAAAGACATGCCTTCCAAAAAATCCAAGAAGATGTTGGTATAATAGTATTTCTTTTGAACATTATGCTGGAGGAAGGTTGCAAGAATGTCGAACACTTAAAAATTATTTTTACTTTACTAATGCTTCCATAATGGACGTTAATACTGTTGACATTACTCATGGATTGAATGCAAGCAATTTAGACAATAGATAGTATCAGGTGCTAATAGATCAAATGTAATTACTCTTGATGAAATAATTTTACACAGTTTAGCAAAATCGTTTCAATTATTCACTGTAAAAGAAAACATTGAGTAAAAGTGAAAATACTAAGCTTTCTCCTCTAGGGGCATTGTATGCATTTCTGAGTCATATTTTTTTCTTCATAGCAACCTTTCCTCTATAACAGCTTCCAGTGCAAGTTATTACAATTCTTTTTGCATAAGATAGGTCATGTGAAGTTCAGCTGTAGGTGGGGCCACTGTGGTAGATTGGGGGACAGTCTTAATAGATCCGTTTCATTAATTAAGTCATGCATTTTTTTATTAACAAAACCTGTATGTCAGGTTTAGCCAGCTGGGAACCATTCTTATGGTTGTTATCTTTGTCAGAAGGAATATTGTGAAAATAAGGAATTACTGTACACGCTTTAACTCCTGATTAAACAGAGGAATGACATCCGCTCACCTACTGTCCATGAAAAAATAACTTAGGGGCATATCATAGGCTTGATTCATAGGTTCTGATCTTACATAACTCATTAAGATAAAAACTCTACATCGTATTCAAAATTTACCCTGAAGGATTTGTGTCATACCTATCCCATGGTCATTGAGGTAAGCAAGGTTAAGGTCAAAATTTCAAATATCTAGATTATTTATTGTTTCTTTTTACTCTTGAAGGAACTTTTTCTTCTTGTCCCTCTTTTTGGATGTATAAAGCAATATTTTCTTGCATTCTTTCTCTTCTGGTGTTCCATTCCCAGAGATCAGGAGGAAGCAGTAAGATTTCCAGGAAGTATTTAGTTGTATTAGACACCCAGAACAGTGTAAGCACCTACTGATGGCCACAGCCTTTAGCTTCTTGATACATATAAATTCAAGGCATTCTTTACTGGGCTTTCTCCTGGTCCTCAGGGGAAATGTGCTAATGACTTCCATTAACATTAAAGAAGATTGAACTGGGAGGAGCTTTCACCAAAGAGGAAGGAGAAGTGCTGTGAATTTGTCCCTCACCCAAAGGAGTAGAAAGAAGGATGGGTAGCAAGGTTCATATTATCTGCTTTATTTTTCGTTTGCTTCTGAGCTATGCAGGATCTTAATGTTATCCAGGCTCGTCTAACATCACATTCTGTTTGTTTCAATCATAGTCTGTAAAAGGGAATAATACAGAGGCTCGACTTCCATCCTGAGGTCATTGGTGGAGATACAGAAATGCTTATTCCTCTATTTAGCTCTTCTTCCCTACTGTCTTTACCAAGAGAGTCATATAGTATTATATTTCTACAGTTGTGACAGTAGAATAAGGACTATCTTGATGTAGGAATTTAGTTCTCCCTCTTAAGCAATGTTACTGTTCCTATCAGGGAGAGTATAATATCGGTTGAATGTGTATAAGCACGGTAGGCAGTATTCATACTAATAATTATCTTGTCCTGTTCAAAAAATAAATAAGGAATTGAACAGTGTTGAATTCAGTGTTGGCTAGATTTCACAAGAGCTTTCATACTCATTCAGTTTCCTTGTCAGGTCCTGAGAAAATAATTAATTCTTTGGTTCAGTGCAACCAATACATTTCCTGCTACACTATTTCACTTTTACCTGCTGGTTATGGAGAAATGGTATGCTGGTAAAAAGAAAAAGCTGCTGTTTTTCTTGTGAACTCCTGCCTCATG
Organism: Calonectris borealis; assembly: GCF_964195595.1. Taxonomy (NCBI): domain Eukaryota; kingdom Metazoa; phylum Chordata; class Aves; order Procellariiformes; family Procellariidae; genus Calonectris; species Calonectris borealis. The sequence goes on along the minus strand of NC_134316.1, from coordinate 27,942,537 downwards.
AAGTTAAAACCATTGTTTTCTTCTTCACTCAGACTAAATTAAAGTGCACAACAGTATTATTCTTTTACAGATTTGATTTCAGTAGCCCAATGGTCAAAACTCATGAGTGTAAAAGAATAGAGAGGTGAGGGAAGTGGATTTAAAAGCTTTAGGATACAGAAATCAGTTCAGCATCTGTTTTCAGCCACTATCCAACCCCTACGCTTAGGAGCTCTCTCTTCACTGATTTTTCTCCAGCAGCTGCCAGACTAATCCCTCACTTCTCAAGAGGTATGCGAGTTGTGCGATTCGGCTTCCAGTCGGTGGGCTGTATCCAGCTGATGGCCCCTTTTGCCTGGGAGGAAGCCAAGAACATCTCCTCAGATAACAAGGATCTTGGGCTCACAGCAGCTCGACAAAGCACAGGAGGCTGCTATCGCTGCCTGCACTCTCTGGTGGCAATGGTGGCTGAACCTGCAATGGGGAAACTGTTGTGTTTTTTCCATAAAGGTCCCAAACCTGGATCTATCTGCTGAGGTTAACCAGGCTGATGTGCATTGCCAACACACACATACTGTTAATTAGCTCTTTTGTATCTTCCCATGAATAATGATTTGCACTGAGACCTGAATGAAGATCAGGGCCTCAGGTTTCCAGATGCAGCACACATAGGTAATAAGAAGCAATCCTGGGCCCCCAAAGCTTAGAATTTAAGGAAGACGAACAGCAAGGGAAAGGCACTTTACTCCCAGGTTCAGCATGGCAGGCTGAGGTTTGCATGTTGTGACTTGCTCAGTACCACACCGAAGACATGAAATAGAAGAGGGAATTCAAGACAGAGCTCTGATCCCCAATCCACTAAATCATTCCCCCAGCATGTGTCCTTGTTTCGCGTTAAGGAGAATGGCCCAGACAAGTCTGCCCAGTTGCTTCAGTAAGCGTTGGTACAATAGGGAAGCAGACTTCCCCTGTATTAAATTTCCCAGGCGTTCCCTTTATCATTTAAGCCATCATTTTAAGTGCCTTGTTTCATAGCGCTTAACTGTCCGAGGAGCTGTATGATTTATATGAATAAGCGTTTGGCAGCAGCAGCTAGGTAAGACATGGCTTACTGAGTAGCAATACGTTGCCATTGTGTCATTTACATGGCTTTCAGGAGGTGACTTGCTAAGTGTATATCTGCATAGCAATCCCCAAACCAACTGCATTTTTGCATGGAGGAAGCCATGATAGCTTTAAAGTAGACATTAGGGGCATCTGTACCAGTCTGGAGGAGGGTTTTCAGACTGCAGCATGTGCAGTCCTCCTAGTGACTTACCTGCCATTTCAGAGTGGCACATGTTGCTGTGCGCAGTACCAAGAAAGGGGGGAAACCATGTGCTAAGCATATTCACCTGGAGTTCATCGGTGTACCTCACTTCTTGGCACATTTGTGACCACAGCTGGGCATGTGCTGGAGCAGAGGACACCCTGTTTGCCTTTGGTCAGAGTTGCTTAATATTTTTCGGTAACACCTTTGAGAAAAATCAGACAAAACTGTACAAATGCTCTCTGTTTTAAAATCATTTGAAGATTTTTAACCAGCTGAATCATTCAGCAAGAAAGGAATGACAAGAGGGCAGAGCCCCATGTGAATTCCCTTCCCAGGTCAGTCACACTGAGGGTTTCTAGCTTTAGCGCTACTAAACTCATCCATGAGATCATCCCTCTCTCAAATTCCATATGTATTTGGTTATTCCGTCTTTGAAACACGTTTCCATTCTTTGTATTTCTTTTAATTGCCTTCTCCTGGAGAGATTCTTCTCTTCCATCTGCTCAGCTGGATGTTCCTGGCCATGCTGGAAGGCAGGGCTGGCTTCCAGCCCTGGGTCCAAGACAGCTTCGTCTCTTGCTTTTCTGGTTCAGTGGGGGAGTTAAGCCAAGCGATCACAATAGCAAATCAGGACAGCCATAAAATTCACGATCATGTCTGATTTATAAAGATAACATTGTATTAAGTACAAGATATTTTCTGAGGTTATTAGTAACAGGCTTTCTTCAGCCGCTCATTCCTGAATGGTGCCATGCGCTTTACTGCTTGATTGATTTATATGCCTTTATGATTTTAATTAATACTGTTTTCATCAGAGCCAATTACTAGTGATTTGAAAACTCCAGGCTGTTCAGTGGCCAGTGTTTGGGAATTCTTCCCATGATCTTTATTTTTTAAATCTATTGAATGGCATCAAGAGCACTAAAGAGGCCATTTAAACACTGGGGAAAAAAATAATGCTTATACTTCTGGGAAAACATTTATGGTGATTCACATTTTGGAAACTGAAACACTATCAATGTTTTATTCTCAGATTATTTTCCAAGAAAAAGCTTGGATCCACTGCTGAATCAGTTTCTTCAAAATACTTAGGCTCATACTGAAGTTAGATCATGCAGAGAAGGCTGGAATACTGTGCTGGGGGAGGAGGTCAGGAGACTCCTCCATCCTCCGTCCTGTGACATTAGCACAGAGGCATGGAATAAGCCCATCTAAGTCTCTAAGGAGTCGTTCGGATCCTACCTGGCTGTAGCAGTGGGGTTCACGCGCTAGATGTTAAAGGATCAGGATGAAAGTGTTTCTCTGTTTAGTGATCTAGACAAGCTGCTTTGCACAGAAAAATAGAAAATGGAAAAACACTTAAAACTCATTAGCTGAGAATATACCCACTTGAAGATGGGAATATTCACTGTATGGGAACAAAAGGTCTCTGGATCTTAGTATAACATGTTAGAGTTGGTTTTTTCCCTGGTGAAAAGAGGCTAAAAATCCTACGCCATCTTGATGTGAGTGAGAGCTAAGAATTTTACAGAAACTGAAGCCTTGTAAGAAAATCTCAAATGTGCACTTGTATAACAGGTTTTGAGCAAGTCTGGCGCAGTATTTACTACTACAGTATAAAGGGCTGGGTTCCTTGATGTATATTTCTAGTTGGCATTTTATCAAGGAAATAAACTTTGATTTTTCTTTATTTTGTGACGTGTGGATCGAAACTACATGTTCTCTGTCCAAAGCCTTGATTTAAAAGCATTAGATCATTAAATTAAGTGCTTTTGCATAAGACTAAAATTGTAACTGAACAAATTATTTATGCAGAGAGTAGCAAGATAAAGTTTCTTTCAAGAGTTCTTTAACATATCAGATTGATAAGAGTCAAAACACCTTTACTGCCATTAAATATTTACCAAGACTTGGCTTTTGGAAGAGGGGCAGTTCAGTGCAGTGTGTTTGGCTCCATGCAATGCTATTGATTAGCTATCAGAAGGACATAGTTAATGGGTAACTGGAGGTATTACAGAGTGCTCCACATTCTTGTCAAGTCTTTTCTCTGAAGATGACCTAAAATAAAGTCAGTTACAACTGGTGTTCACCCTGCGACAGATTGCACAAGCTCACCTACGGTATGAACAAAAGGTTCACAAGAATCAGTTGACCAGGGCTTAAGCAATCCTTTCTAGTAGTTGTTGTCATCACTGCTGGACTTTAGAACTGCACATGTTTACATTTAATTAGAAAGAACACACAGTTTACATCGCACAGTAGCTATCAGTATTGAATCAGAATTGATTTCCGCTCTCTTTCTCAAATGACTGTTTCCTTCAGACTAATTAAAAAAAGGCACATAACAAAATGACTCATATAAATTTTAAAGCAAAGTAAACACTATTCCCTGGAGACAAAAATAAAAGTCAACAGCACATAGTCATTATATTGAGCTTGTTTTCAGGTGATTCTGATGACTGCATTATGATATATATCAGTACTATCAGATTTATTTTATATAGATGTATATATGGACATATATATGAAGTATCCCTTTGCACTGAGCGGATGCTTCACTGACTGGTTCAGTTTTCAGGGTTAGGATTCTTATTTGTTTCAACTGAATTGTTGCAGTTTATCTGATGCAAGAGGTGATTCACTAGTATTACTATTTTTTGCAGAAGGATTTTGTTCATTTCAAATAAAATTGTTTGTGTGTAGGCCACTCATGTAAAATGGAAGTCAGAAGCCAATTATCCTTACCAGCGAGAAGCTGCAAAGAAAACTAAAGGCACAAACCAAGTTAGCCTTAACTTCATTCATAATTTCCCACAAAGAAATCTCTATTAGATTTTGTTATTTATGCAGGCAAATCTAAATTCAAACTACGGTAACAGGAGACATCATTTAAGGCTCCTAGCAGAAATGCCTGACCCTTGAATGTGCGCATTCTTTGTCATCAAGAAAGATTTCCGTGGTTGGCATTTTGGGGAGTAAAGTTTCAAGCCAGCGATTTGCTGTGTACTGTCAGATCCATGGGAGCTGAAGGCGTTGCAGTCCAGACCAGGTTGGTAGGTAGATGTGTGGAGCTGTAGGAGCTGATCCTGAAACGCCTGCTCAGAAGGCCTGATGTTCGTTTGTGCCATAATACCCTGGTTTCCATGTAAGAGACGGTGTTCAGTATGAAGTTCTTGGCAAGGATCATCAAAAAAAGGAAAACAGTAATACATGCTGCATCTATTTTCTACCTGTTTTAGTTGGTATACCAGCGGCTCTATTATTTTAGTGCACAACCAGAGTTACTGCTTTCTTAATTAAGTTTAGCTTTGAGGAAAAAAGTGTGCTGTTCTTAAAACTGGTGTTGTCAAAAACATACTCAAAGTATAAAAAATAAACAACGATGACCTTTAGGACGAGATCCTCCGTCTCTTTTCCACCAAGTTTGTGTTTCTGCAAATCCCTGACATAGGCAATTCCCTGCTGGCCCGAAGCCAGAGTCGCTGGTTCCACACCACCCACGTACACACCCCTGCAGTGATCCATGTCAACCGAGTGGCCTCCAGCAGTCAGCAGAGAGGCGCAGGGGCTGCCAGTTCAGCCCAGGGACTGGGAAGGTGAAAATACCTCTTGTCTTTGAGCCGGCCGTGCCCCTCCTCCCTGCCCACTGCCCGCAGCTGAGCCAGGATCTGCTCTGCCCCTGCTACGATGCTCGTGCTTCCCGGGGAAAGTGGCTGGGGTTTTGTGGTGCACGGTAAAATGTGGAGTTGCTGGCACCATCTTAAACATCCCTTATATTCAAATACTGAGGTCACTCTTGATGACTTGATGCCAGTTCTGTCTTCGATTAATAGATAAGGTTCCCTCTGTATTTGCAGTGTTACCTAAACAATCTATTACTGTAGGGAATAACTACAGTATTACAAATACTAAGTTAAAGTTATTTTGTTAACTAAAGCCATTGGCAAATATTTAAGAATGGCCAAAGCATATGAATTGGCAATAAAGAACAGATACAAGATAGCAAAATTCTTTCTTGTAACTTCTAGTATGGTAAGTAAACACTGTACAAAATAAAAATATTTTTTAAATTTCAGTTTAATTTTACTTAGTTAGAAGCAAGCCTTTAGGGCTGGATAGTTGCACTCTGTGAATGCTTAGGCTAGAATATGCTAATACAGCCAATTCCCTGTCAAAACATGACAGGAACATTTTACGACAAGTTTGATTCTAGGAATAACATGTAGTCTAGTAAAACTCTGAAGAGTATCCACAATAGTCGCTGTTGTATTGAAAACACAGTCCCCTACTTCACGGAAGAAATTTGAGAGCCTGTTAATCTATGTCTTGCAATTAGCACAGGTAGGTTGTGGAACCATGAAGATGTGTAATTAATGTTAACATGTGTCAAGTAATATTCATGATTAAAGCTTAAAATCTACAGTAGTTTCTTCTGTAAACTCAGATGCACTGTATCTGAGAGTTGATGTATATGTGAAAAAAGCTAATGCTGAGTTATCATCTTCCAGACTCTAATTAATCAATTAGAGATAACAGAGACCCCAGCTCTAGGTGTATCATGTGCTCTGACAATTCAGGTGCATTTCTTAGCTACAAGCTGTTAACTGTGGGTCTGTGCATCTAGCTGAAGAGGATGGCACCACAGCTGCCAAAATCTCAAAAACGCTTCCTTTTACTCATCAGTATCATGTATGTTTTGCTCTTTTTCAACCAAACATTATTAATCCAGAAACTATTTTTGTGGGGGTCCTGGACCATTTGATGGTGTGGCGAATGTGAGGAATGATAGGTAGTGCTGGATGTCATGTGCGTCTTGCTGACATGTGGCGCTGTGCTATCTGAGCAATTTGCCCAGTGGCTGCATGAAGTTAACTGGAGACATTTGATTACTGTGCAACTCCATAAATGAAGGGTTTGTAATGGAGGCATGGTTTCCGATTATTTCTTGCTGAGAGCATGTCTCAGCAGTCCTTCAACTTCAAGAAAGGCGCAGATGATTAAATCAGGTGCCCTATGTCCTTGTTACCTCTCCCAAGCTAGTCACAGGGGAATGGTGTGGGTACTGCAGTGGTCCTGGGGAGTGAAAATGAGGCCCAAAAGAAAATGTTTGCTGTTTGGTGTCATCAGAAGACCGTCTGGGTTTAGTTTTGTCCTAAATTCAGCCTGTGCTGCATCTAACTTAGCTCTTTCAACAGTGATGGGTCTCTTTTCAGTAGTGAAGCTTAGAGCACCTTGCAAACATAGTATCGTGATTGCTCTTTTTTAAAGATGTGGAGACTGAGGCGCAAGGAGGAAAAATGTGTTTGCTAGTGGCCTTTAATTTGTATTTGTTGAAAACTGGAAGTTCTAAGATGCATGATAGTCAGTTCAAGCTTTCACTGTAGAGGATGAACCTGTGCTTGAATCATCTAGTGTCCAGACTGTTTGGACCCTTGTAAGTGTTGCAGGTTTCTCTAGATCATTTCAGGAGAGAAGACTGAAACTCAACCTACTGCTCACTGTGGATCCATATTCACATGTAATTGAGTTTGGACAGTATGGACACGCATGATGAGCACTAATCTGTCAACATGTTATCCTGTAAAATCCTGAGGTTATATCACCAACCATCATGGAGAAGAAAATCAGCGGTGGGCTCTGTTCAACAAGTCCTTATCATCGGCTTTGGTGAGAGAATATAAAATAAAGGGGATGCCTGAGCTCACCCTAGACTAAGAAGGCGTGGGTACACCACACACGAGAGCGCGACACTCTGTGATGGACTGTGGCAGTGCAAAGAACATACTCTGCGTCATGCGCCACAGGCACTCCTGTTATAACAGGGTCTGTGGCCTGTGCGCCACAGAGTCGTAACACAGCTGCTGCCTTCGGTTAAATTAGTGAGAGGTGTTTGGGTGGTTGTACTGAAGAGAAAACACAGTCCTCCTAACTCATGTAATTGCAGATGAAGGAAGGCTAGTAAAATATTTGTCTATGGTAGGGCAATGCCATCTAGTTACCAGTCTACCAGCTGTCAGGCTCCTGACTCACATGTAATGCAAACTTGACCATTTTATGTCCTCCGCTTTACAGCAAAATGTCAAAGTCCTTCTAGGTCTTATGGGCTTTTTTTTAATATCGTCTTATTGCAGTGTTTCCTAAGAGTACCTTTGAGGTAGTATTTTCAAGATATCAGTGCTGCCTGGCCCTTGAGTGCACTCAGCAGTATGAAGGGACCCTCTTCAAAGCTGTCCTGAGTGCAGGGAGAGGTCTGAGAGGTCTCCAGAACTTGAGAGTCAGAAACATTTGTGGTGAAAACGAAGGTCAGACCTACATGCCTTTGGGAACAGTGATATGTTTATCACTGGGGTGGGGGAGGAGGGAGGGGACGGATAGGGAATGTTTGGTTTTTACTGGTTTTTTTTCTTCCTTTAGGTGGAAGGTTTCTCTATGTTGTTCAGTAATTCCTTCAGGTGGAAAATCATTTCCCACCTTGCAGCAAAAGTATGCCTGGCAAGGAAAGAAGTGTTATAAGAGCAGCACTTCATACACTTGATTTTCAGCCAAAGTCAAGTCCCTCTGAGAGCAGTTACAACTAGTGAAATTTTTTAGCAGGCTTGAAGCTACTCTGGCTTTGGGGGATGAGGAAACCTCTTGCTATCTGCAGGAGCTGCATAAGTGACATCATCACATGTCACTTTTTCTTCTGCCTGGATACAGTTAAGGTGGGCCCTTGAAGCTCTCGGACCCCAGCTGGAGCAAGAAGGGGGCCTTGCTGCCATAGTAAAGCAAAAGGCTTCCTATAAATAACATGTGAATTACTTAAATCAAGGAACTGTTTGAATGCTTCTGTGACCCATTCTTCAGGCCTAGAACTCCCATTTATTTTTCATTTATAGCATCAATATTCTTTGAAGAAATAATCTTTGGGACATTAATGAAGGAATTTCAAATTAATAAGTATCAAAAGGGACTGAATACAAGTATTTTAGCAAAGCACATATTGATGGAAATCTGGCAATTGCATGCTTTTGAAAAAAAAAAAAAGGTTAAAAGATCTGTAAACCACAGTGCCTTTATCTGGAGGAATCACACTGGCTACAAAATACATACATGTCACAATCTATTGATCACTCAGATGCAATTATTATGAGTTAAAGCATGTAATAGTGTATTGCATACTGTATTGTTCATGGCCAGTCTTTGAGTAGCCCAGTTGTAGCCACCCAGGGCCAGTATTTTAGAATCTAAATAAATGACTATATTTTTCATATGTTCTGGAAAAAAACCTCTCAGCTGGTTTGAACAAGTTAGAATATTTAGGCTATCCTCTTTTTTTTTTTTTTTAATCAGGGACCCATATATTCACTGAACAGTTTAGCTTCTCATATGTCTTTTTTTCTTTTAATCTTGTGCCAGGTGTTTAAGAAGCAGGCAGCAGTGGTATTTTGGTAACCTGCTTTCAGCATTATTTGCATACCTTTGTATTTTTCCATGGTGATCAATGCTCGACCATAGTCGAACTTCAGTCAGTAGATTTTATGTGCAACTGTTAAAGTAATTTTATTTTTAATGAGTCTGTTCTAGAGATTTTAATGTCCCTTTATAAATATTTATATTTTCAATATGTCTTCATTTAATTGAAAAGGTTCTTCACATTATTTTCAGACAACCACAGGTAGTAGGCGTAATGACATATCAACAGTCTGACCTTTTAGCTTCTGGATTTCTATTAGTTCATCCACATTTTGCTTGTCCATGTATACTATATTTTAGTTTGTCCATGTATGTTATATTTAGTTCCTCTATGGGCTGTCGGAATGAAGGGTGTTTTCCAAACAAACACCTTAATACACTGGAAAGAAAAAAAATATGCTATTGCATACTAGCAGCTGTCATGCAGACAGCTGTCATGTGTCTTGAGTATTGTAATCAGTGTGCACTGCTACTAGAAATCCACACTGAAATAAGGTTTGATATTTGCATGGTCATCAGTCAGAGGGATGATCTCGAGTCATATTCATCAATACGGCAACAGCTTCTGATATTCATCAAGTTGTTTTGAAATTTCTTCAATTATTTATCTAAAAACACTGCTCATTATGATATCCTGTTGCCATCACTTTTGTTATAAATGTCTTCCATTACTTTCCTCTACTACCAGTGTCATTTTCCATTGGTGTAAAATTCACCAGTGAATTATGGCTATGAAGAGATGGGAAACAAACGTTGCTAATTCCACGGGAGAGCTTGCTGGTGCACGCTCCTCCCCTAGTAATCAGCTATTAATGTCATTTCTACCATTGCACCTTAATAACTCAAGCAGCTGGCTACCTACTGATTCCTTGGGAAATAATTCCACAGTCAACAGGCTTCATTGAGAATTTTTTACCCTGATGCACCATCTTCTTCTTTATTCTCCTTTTTTCAGTTTCTTCTCATTATTTATAGGTCACCTGTCTGTCTAATATACTTCTTTTTGCTTATTTTCCTTAGCTATTGTTAGCTGATCCAGGCGTATTTATTTCTTTTAGCTTCATGAATCTATTGCCTTAAGACCCTATTCAATTTCATTTTTAATTTCTGATCTCCCTTTATTTGTCCAGAACTTTCTGGCACACAAATACAAAGCATGTAGTACTGTATTCTGGTTGTACAATGAAAGAGTATTATTTTTGTGCTCTGTGATTTGGTATCTCTAGGAATATCCTCAAAATCATGTATAAAACTGAATAGGTTGAATATACATCCACGGCACTTCGGTGTGAAATAGGTGGTAAACATGTCTGCGTTTTGCCTGAGTGAAGCCAAAACAGTGGGTCAGAAAGGACCTTCCAAGAAATTATGGTGGAAGACACTATAGATATTGAAATGTCCCGTGACAAAACCCCGATGCTGGCAGGGTTACCGATCTCTGTCTACTACAGAGAGGCTATTTAACACACATATATTCTAGTACAGGTGTTACTAGCTTATTTAAACCAGCATCAAGAAATATTTTAAGTTTCCTCTCACAAAAATACTGACCAAAGACCTTTAGAATTGGTTAGCATGTGCAAATCATTCATATTTCTAAGTAATCTGTCTGATTTAATGATTTTAATTTTTGCCTTGTAGCATTTTTATTCCTTTCATTATATTGAAAAATCTGCAATTTTGCAAATAAACCCCTTGTAGTTGGTGAGTCTGCTTGCTAAAAGAGAGCCCTGTGTAACATGAGTTAATAACACGTCAGTAACTTACACTGATTAATTCAACTTCATGTAAATCACACTAACAACTTTTTGCTGCACCTCAAAGGTGATCAGGAAGATGCTACAGCTGAAAAATACTGCCTTTTAAGTTTTTGTTGAATAGGGAGTTTTTTGACTTTTTAAAATTCTGTTAGTTGTTACATACTTCTAGAAGAGCCTTGTGGAAATTGGATGTTCTTTTTGTTCTCTGTCATTTTTGAAATAAAACTTGTTTTGGTATTAGTGCATGTGGATCCATAAATGATAATATTAAAAATATTAATTAAACTGAGTGTAGTATTCTTGCATCTCAGCCTTAGACTGAAACTTCATAACGTGAATGATTTTGTTTTCCCAGCTTATACAAATCTTTGTCTGAAGGAATGGGTCTGAAGGACCAGCTTAACTGTACTTGCGGTACTTCTGAAGGTGGACTGCAAGGCAGGGAGGATGTTGTGACCCTGACCTATCGCCAGGTTGAAGATCTGGCAGCTCAGCTGCAGCAAGCTCGGTCAGAGCGAAAGGACACAGAGCTGAAGCTCCAGAAAGCCCTGGAGGCCTCACAGGAGGCCAATGAAAAAGTTCAGAAGTAAGTCACTTGCCTTCTTTCAAGAAAAATTGCAGTCGAAAACCAAATGAAAAGTTGTTTCTTCTGGTATTTTGTCTATGACTGAAAGTGTGGCAGTACTCAGAAAAGGTCGTTTAAAACAATTCCTTCTTTGTCAGCCATTCAGCTCATTACCTGCTCAGTGTGAAGCCGATCATTTTTACAGTTTTATAGTATTGTGCAAGTCAGTGTGCCTGTCATTACTGTTATGGAGACGGCTTTCTACATGTGCAAGGCACAGAGAAAGTGTTTCCATCTCCTCTGAATGATTTTCACTGTTTTTTTACCCCATGGCAATCCTATGGCAACAGAGTATTTGCCTTTATAATTGCATGGTAGAATATTAAGGTTCTCATTTTTGGTCTGTTACGCATCTGGCAGGTTTCGTGCCACGGTAAATGCTGATGGGGTTGTTTAGGGGTGGCTTCAAAATCTCACTGAAACCAACAGGAAGTCTCTGAGTCGGTGAACAGGGATTGTATTCTCTTTCCCATCATAAGATTCCCTGATAAAAGGTTACTGAACTGCAAAACCTGAAGTTCATCTCTACTGAAGTCTTATTGTCATGTTTGTTATTACTAGCACATAAGCCTTTGAAAGTCTGATTGCTGGGACATAGGCAAACCTATAGGCAGAGCCTCTTTACAGTCTGGCACTTCTCATCTCTGCATTACATTCACCAGCTGCAAAATACCCCTCTTTCACCCTTCCAAGGTGGTCGATGCTGAGCTGATGCAAATTTTCCCGTCTTTCCGTATTTGTCTTCAACTTTAATGTCTGCAGCACATTTCCAGAGTAGCCAGAAATTGGCTTATCATATATTGCAAGGACCTAACAAGAGTTCTTCCTGTTTAAAAAAATAGATGCTGAGTTCTTCTATTAAAAAAGTAAAGAAATCGAATTTTTATATTTTTAATTTATTTGTAATTACATAAAATATAGTTAAGATAGATACATATATGAAAATACATATTTTCAGTCATCTCTTTAAAACCTCCAGTTGTTTGAGAATCATTCAAATCTTTATTCTGAACACTTAGATATATTTGAAACTTCAACAGGTGCATGCTTGATAAAAATAAAACTACGAAAAATAATTACAGCATGTTAAAGAGAATGTTGGCTAAACTTTTCTGTACGTTGTTTAAAGTTGTTATTTCATTTCATTTTATTTATAAACATTTACTAACCATAGATATTTAAGTGAAGGTTATTTTTTGGTTTTGTTTTTTTTTTCATGAAACAGTCTTGTTTAATCCCGTGTAACCAGGGTGGTTAGAGTAGAAGCGCACCCTCAACCTGAATTAAAGTGGTGGTGATGCACTGCTATAGTGAAAAGAATTTATGCAATTTAACATGCTCAACTACTTGGGAAATTTTTTATCAGGTTAGTTTTCATTATTGCTAAGATCAGACCGCTGAGCCTATAGCAAAATTAAACAATTGGTTGAAGTCTTTTGATGACAATAGCATGCCCTTTTTACCAAGAAACTGTGGAAATGCTCTGTGCGTCTTCCCAGCACCCGGAGTCATCCACCCCCATCTTATAATTCAACCTGCAAACAGATTAAGCAGCTGAGTTTGTGGAAAGTGTGTTTACTTTGAGCTAAGAACCCTTGTGTGACACTATAGAGATTCCTCTGACACCTCTGGGAGAGCTACACAGACAGTTCGTACTCATCAGCAGGGAAACCGGGCTGAGAATTCCCTATTTCTTTGTAACCTCAACCGCTTCATACAAATCAGTGTTTGGCAATTAGGCAGGAACTCATTTGTTAGCTTAGTTTTTTATTTCAAAGATGTAGGATGTTCTACATTTCAAAAAGGAACTGACAATTTATAAACCCGTCAATGGGAAGGCTTCTTGGTATTAATTACAGTAGTATTAATTATTAGCACTGTCTTAAGAGGATGCTTATTGTAATTTAAAATGTGACACTACGATTCATAGCCTTAATAGGGTTCTAAAACATCTGTTTTCTTGACTTCTTTTAAATGCTCAAGTAAAATTGAATACTGACATATGAGGGAAGTAATTTTAGCAGCTATATAAAGTAGTTTCTCAGTATTATTCAGTAAAATATCTGAATAGTGTAGCAATAGTTAAAAATCAGAAGAGGAAAATAATTATGAGCTTCATTAAAAAGAACATAATTAGAATAATTAAAATAATGTTGAAAAAGGATGTACTTTGTATCTTCGTACCATGTAATTTACTGGTGTTCACTATGCCTTTGCTAATCTGTTCTCTGGCAACACTAAAGAATTTTTTAATATTCTTAAAAACTTCAGTGTTTGCCTTCAACATCATATGCAGAGCTTGAAATAGAGATGTAATTTCTCCACGGCATTGCCATCATGTCAGCCATTTGTGTACCCACCTGCAATTGTTGCTTTCTAAACGTGAGATCCAAGTCTGAATAGTGGTCCTGTGTTTTCCGTCAGGACACAAAGCATCTAAAAAATTTCTGGATCCTATCCCACATGAAACAGCAGCTGTGAACCAGAAGGGGGATATATTGGAATCTGCTTATAGTGAACTTGGATATAGTAAAATTCTGTTTATACTGAAGCAGGGTGAACATCTCACATCAGCTCACTGCAGTGTGAGGTATAAATTGCGACTCTGTGCTCTTGCCTGTGAAGATGATTCGCCATCCTAGCAGGGGTGGTGATGTGAAACAGAAAATGTTGATGCTCAGAGAGTGACCACACAGATTTAGCAGCATTTGTTTGAATCTATTTTGATTTTGAAACATTAAAAAGATACACATTAGACTTTTAAGAGAGCGCTATTCTAGTTTATAAAGCAAATACACATTTTAACGGTGTGGTGTATGTAAATAAATACATGTACGCGCACACATTACATAGTACATATTTATTCAATAGCAGATTATGATATTTTTAACTTGTACTCTGTAGAATGGCTATGACTATAATTTTCTATATTTAATTAATGTTTCTAATTAATGGTTACAAAGAATTAGGACAGTGGCGCAGAATTCACCAGGAGTGTTGGCACCGCGCCACATGCCCCCTGCAAGTTTGTCCTGCCGGAGAAGCCAGGAGCCAGCTGGTGCAGCCCCAGCAGGGAAATGGGGCTGACCTGGAGAAGGTGGCTGGAAAAGCCTGTGAATTAATTAATGCCTCTGCCAGCAGAGGAAGCAAGACATTTTAAAACTGTCCTTCCTGCTGGAACCTCTGGGATTGAGGAGTGGCTACTGATGTCAGTGAGATCAGAGGAGGTTATAATGTAATACCAAATCAATATTAGCCAATTATCAGTAAAGGTTGAGGCCACTTTTGATGTGTTTTTTCCAGGAAATGTTCTATTTTTCTGCAACAGCTTTGCAGCTGGAGTGAATTTTAATGCAATTTGTCTGTTGAGGGCTTCTATTTTTTCTCACAATTTAATGATTCTAGCTCAGTGTCATGGTTTAACCCCAGCCGGCAACTAAGCCCCACACAGCCGCTCGCTCACTCCCCCCTGCTGGGATGAGGGAGCGAATCGGAAGGATAAAAATAAGAAAACTCGTGGGTTGAGACAAAGGCAGTTTAATAGGTAAAGCAAAAGCCATGCACACAAGAAAAGCAAAACAAGGAATTCATTCACTACTTCCCATCGGCAGGCAGGGGTTCAGCCACCTCCAGGAAAGCAGGGCTCCATCACACGTAATGGTTACTTGGGAAGAGAAACACCATCACTCCAAACGTCCCCCCCTTCCTTCTTCTTCCCCCAGCTTTATATGCTGAGCATGACGCCACATGGTATGGACTGTCCCTTTGGCCAGTTGGGGTCAGCTGTCCCGGCTCTGTCCCCTCCCGACCTCTTGTGCACCCCCAGCCTGCTCGCTGGTGGGGTGGGGTGAGAGGCAGAAAGGGCCTTGACTCTGTGTAAGCACTGCTCAGCAGTAACGAAAACATCCCTGTGTTATCAACACTGTTTCCAGCACAAATCCAGAACACAGCCCTATACTAGCTATATGAAGAAAATTAACTCTATCCCAGCCAAAACCAGCACATTCAGTAAAGCATAGCTCTCAGTGTGAGCACAGTCACACTTGCACACTCACATAGCTCTGTAAGGTGGCAGTGGAGGGTGCGCGTGTAGAATTTCTATGTAATCCTCTAAAAGTAAACACAAATCCACAAAGTAATGGTGCAATGCTAAAGTATACAGGTATGAAAATAAGCATAAATGGTGAGAAATATGCTTCTTGTGCACTTTGTCGAGGTAGTTCTTATTATGAACAAAGCAAATATATAAGTGATGTGAAACAGTAGTTCTTACTTCATTTGTCCTTAACTGTTTATTAAAGACATCTTTTCTTTTGATTTTGGTTTGTTTTTTTGTTTTAAGGAGGAAGTCAGGAGAGTTACAGATGATAAAAAATACTTCAGTGGATTGAATACAAAAGAAAACTAAGCAGGTTGTTTTATCAAAGGAAATTACTGTCTCTCTTAAAAGGAATACTACCCTTAATAACATTTGCTTTACCTCTTAAGGTGTGATTTTTTGGCTGCCTAACTTTCATTGTTACTGGAACACACCCTTTTTTTGAGTAGTCTGGGATTTCCCTCCAGCATTTCTGAACACGCTTTCTCTGCTTTCGTAGTTGCTCACTTAGTTTTGTTCCTTAGCTGATGCTGATAAATAAATCGATCGATGACACAACAAAAACAAACAGTTCTTACCAGCATTCAACACAGTTGAAAAGAATACAAAAATGGAAAGAAATAAGGAGCAAGCATTTGTTAAGTGGTTAGAGTCCCCCTCTTCTGCAAGTAAAACTAATCTGCCTTCCGAGTACGGGAGCTGTGTGCATTTCATATCAACGTCCAAGACGTTCTCCAGTGCTGGCTGGAGAGTCTAATCTTTCCCAGAATGATCCAAGCAGTGCAAGAACAAGAATGAATATTTGAATAATCGCACCACAATGAGAGGTGACCCTCCGATAGGGGACTGACCAGATACACATATGGATTTTTGGGAGGACGCTCTGATGCTCTTTTTTAACACAGCTGTGAGAAGAATGTGGCTAAGACCCAGTAGTCTTTCTGGAGTGTAGCTGGCAAAGGAAACCATGAGGAGAAGAGAATTTAACACATGGGTGTAAGAGAGTCCGCTTCATTGATGCGATCTGAGGGGAATGTCTAATGACTGGAAGAATTAAACTTGGCAATGAAAACACAAAGCTCTTTTCATCAATTCAAACGCAGACTCTAAAGCTGCAGATGGTTACCTCCAGCTTTGCCTATTCAGTGCAGGGTTGTATAAAATGGCACTTTGGTGAATACTAATAGATCAAAACAAAGATTTAATAACATAAAGATGTGGTGTTCATTTTTAAATGAGGACACAGGTCAGTGTCTCAGAAAAGAGTGAAATAAGTATCTTTATGTATGGGTCTAAAGTCTCTGGAGATTTTTAACTGCAAACATGGTATCTTTAGTGTGCAGATTGTATTCAGTACAGCACAGCTATGCAGGGAACAGGCTAAAAGCAAGATTTCTGAATTATTATACTAATTGAGCCTATTTGCAAAATGCAAATGTTTTTAACTAGATATCTCCCTTTTAAAATCATACCTACATATATTTAGTTGAAGTATACATTGTAGCTTGTATGCTTTCAGTCACTCCCTATAGATAAGAATGGAGCTAGTTAATTAGAAATTGCAGGCAAAAGCACTGCACAAAAGAAACAACTTTTACATTCACCGGGACTTAAAGCTATTTGTTCTGGAGGAACCACCAAATGTCAGATAACTCAACTGGCTTTATTTAAAATTTTAGAGAAACATTTCTTTAATTTTCATATTTCAAAATAATAAATACAATTTAATGTCTTACTTTATTAAGATGTTACATTTAGATGTTCGAACTTCCCTATTAAAACTAGACTGCTTTTTCTTTTACCTACAAAACTGTATTCTGGTGAATGTCAGATCAACACGTTAACTACTGGAAGCTAGGAGTACAGCTTCATAGATATTAATAGTTTCACTGATTTGTGTGAGTAAATAATTCAGCAGATGTCAAAAGTGATTTTGCATTTAATGAAAACCACTGTGCTGCCTGCTGCTGTGAAGTTCTGCTGGGATTGAATAGTTGGTAATCTCTTAATATCATATAGGGAATAATTTAAAGGTGCTGGCATTTTGAAATGTAAAGTAAGTTCTGGTGACTTGTTGAAGAATGTAGATGTAGAGCTAGTTTCTTAGTTACAGCAAATTGGCTTAGCTCTGTTGCACTGAGTTGCATTCATTTGTCCCAGTTAAGGATATGACCTGTAGTTTACTGAGAAACAGATGCTGGTGGGTACATTCAAAAGACGAGCAAGTGAGGGCAAAGCGCTGAGAATCTTTTACTTGCTCTAGCAAGCCACAGAAGTCAGCGGTTATGAGAGTTTGTACACAAGGAAATGGGGAGCCGAGGAAGACAACTCTTGTAGCAGTCTAAGATACCAATGAAAATTAGCAATAGTTCTGGACTTTCAGAACTGGATCAAAAGTTATTAAAGGAGATTCAACATGGAAAAAACTACTTGATGAGGACTGATGTGTTGGCTGCCTCATGCAGTGATTAAAAGCAGATTATAAGCTCCACGGGGCCTATAAGAGATACACAATCTCCACAGGCGGGGTTTTATGGTGTTTAGGAAACCCACACTAGCCAGATGGAAGATTCCCAGACACGCAAAACTACCACATACCCCGAAGAATTCTGCAGAGTGCAGCAGAGCTGATGCAAAGTTTCTTTGGCATGCAAGACATGAATAGAAACATGAGAAAGTCTAAAACACAAAATCTAGTAACAATCACATCATATCATATATGAAAATATTACCATTAACTAGGGTATCAATAACAGGCAGTGTGAATTTATTGGATTTAGGGGCAATAGGCTTGGAAGTAGCCTGCTTTAGGAATTTAGTGAGGAATTAAGACTAATTGAAACGTGTGAAGAAAGTCATGTGTGATCTAACTGAAAGCAGTACATAGTAGGGTCAGAATTTATTTAAATACTTGGAATTCTGTGCTAATGCCAGTGACTCCTCTCAGAAGAATTCCCCTCAGGCTGCACCAATATGGATGGTGAAATGATGAATTAAAAAGTCTTGTAGAGATACCTGTTTGTTGTAATAAAAGAATTGAGTAAGCCAGTGAGGTTATGTGCAGCCTCAGAGAAATTCAACATATAGAGTGAAATCAGTTTTCTGGGTCTGGAGGAAATAAAATATTGAACTAGTATTCAAATCTAAGGTGAGCTGAACAAATTCAGTCACTGGTGGCATACTCTCTGGACTGTTGTAGGTATATCGCATTTCTGCATCACTAGGCAGGTCTTGTTTCCCTTGGAGAGGCTAACTTATTATTCATGCTGTACAAAAGGAAATATATCACTTCTGCAAAGCTGTAATGAAATGTATTTTCTGCATTGGATTATATTACCTTTACTGGATGACACTTCACTTACCGATTTTTGAATCATGTACTCCATGTTCCAGTCCAGGTAAAATTTGCAGGCTGTGATGGAGGGAATGCCTGATAACTTAGTACCACTAATACTGATAATTTCCCAGCCCAAGGAAGAGAAGACTTGGGTTAGCATAAGCAGAAAACTTCTGACTGAAAAAATACAATCGACTTCTTGTCTTTTCTGCCTGGATTCCTTGGAGACCCAAATGGAGAAGCATGTGCTGAACCAGAGTGATGCACACTGGTTGCATCAAGATCCACGCAGAGCAGCGTGACCTCAGACGTTTTCTTTCAAAAGCTTCCTTGGCATCTGTGCCCCCCCGCCCCAGTTTTTGAAGTGGTTGTTTGGGAGCAGGGGTACTCCTCCAGGATGTGACAGAATGGAGCTGAGTTTCCTCCTCCATCTGAGGAGATCCTGGTTCAGATCTCCTGTATCTCAGGGGGATGTTTTAGCCACTCAGGTTTGGTCTGGATGCTCTCTGTTCCTTGCCTTGAAGTAGTACCACAGAGCAGAAAATAATGCAGGCTTCTGGGATCAGAGAGCAGTGAGTAAGGCTACTCACCTCTGAGAAGCGAGACCTGGTTCTGACACTTTCCTTTAGGGCTTTTTCTCAGTTTTATCCAATGCCTGTTGAACATAAATACAGAGCCAGTATCAGAACACCCATCTCCCATTTTCCAGGTGAGCGCCCTCGATCACCACCCACAGAATCACACCTTCAGGTCTAATAACATTTCAGATGTTTCTTCTGCAGCTTCAGAAAGAGAAGTAAACAAGAATCTTCAGCCCGCGAGTGTACAGCTCTCCTGAGAAGTGGCAGATGTAGGTTAAAACCAAGTTTTCCTTAGCTTGGCCTGAATGCTCTAGCTGATAGTATAATTTTTTATACTTGTTTCAAAAAGGAGGAGTGGTAGCACTGCTGTTATCTTTGTTACCTTAAAAGAAACAAGTGGCCTCAGGTTGGTTTTAGAGAAGGGCAGCTTGAGGACTCTGGGCAGCTTGGAGCAAGACACTTAAATGGAGGGCCTGAGATTTAAAAAAAAAAAAAAAAAAAGAACAAAAAACCTATTTGGCTAGTTTAGGAGAACCCTTCTCCTTAAGCTAGTTGTTGCAAATCCCATCCCAAGGTGCTGCCATGCTCTCTGTGCAGTCTGGAGGAGGAATGCGCAAGTGCAGAGCACACATGGAGCTGCAGATCCCATTCTCATTACCAGAGTCCTGAAAGACAGATTTGGTGATGTTCAGAATTACTGCAGCTGGGACCCTTTGTAGTACTAATGATTCACAATATCTTTTGGTGTCTCGTTTTCATTTGAAGATGGCCCTTAATAGAGCAGTTTGTGGTATCAGTACCAAAAGTCTCATACCGTTATAATGTGTGGTATTGCCAGTGCAGATCATGGGATATCATTCTCATGGATATTTTGGGTGTCATAAATTACAGTGAGGACTTTAGCATCTGACAGTTTATGATCAATGCCAGGGTTATGTTCAGTGGTGTACTTAACAGAACGAAGACAAAAAATCCCAACCAAAGGGAATGACAGACAAGCCTTTCCTGCATTCCTTGCACACCCGAGATATCCATTGACTGCAGGGAGTTTCACATGGATGAAGAATGCAAAACTGAGTGTACAGTCTAAGTCAAGTATTTATTTTCTTTGTGTAGCTATGGTTTACATTTACTTAACCTCTGTAAATTGTGGATTGCAGTGCAGATATTGTTTTCTTAAAGTATGGGTGGTTACAATATAAACACAAATATTTATCATCATTTGAATATTTATCATCTCAGCCTTTCACGAAAATATAAGCAGTGCTGAAACTTCATTCTGTCAAACACTAAAATGTATTCTATGAAAGTCAAATGTTTTCAGAGTCAACATAATCACAGCATCCCAGTTTTTGACCTGTGTGTTCATTTACAGTTTGCTTATAGCTGCTTCACAGAGATGGAAGTTTGTAGATTACAACATGGTTTTATTGATTTATCAGTAGCAAAATACACTAAGTATACTCAGTAAACTGGATCGGCTAGCTCTTGGGCTTGTATTGTATAATATCAGCTTGTTGTGGAATACTTCAGCACAAAATCAGAATGTTGGCATAGTTAGCATCAATGGTGTAAACCAGACTTGCAAAGACTAATATTTAGTAAGACCAATAACACAAACAAATTAGATTTTGAAGTTGTTTGCCCAATAGGAAGAAGCATGCTGACACAGTATTTGTAAGCTTATAGTTAACTATTCTATGACAAATTATTAAATAACTTTCAAAAGCAGATTGAGTGCTCCTTGAAGAACAGCAAGAAAACTTTTTCTCAGACTTGCTTTTTTTTTCCAAGACGATAAAATGAGTGTCACAGCAAATAATCATTTATGTTAATATTTTATATCCAAATAAAATAAGTCCATGGCATTTACATTGCCGTTACTAAATAGTATTTGGTTTGTTTGCAAGAGTCATTTATTTGTGGCTTGGCTGAAGGAATAAAAATAAATTTGTGGTTCTTTCTGTTAATACTCATACTGTTTCTTAACATATGCAAAAGATTGAATACTGTAAATGTATGTGCAGAAGCTCAACAAGAAACCCCAGACTTTCTGAAGCTTCTGAATTACGTATCTTTTAGAGAATTGCTGGAACAGTTCTTTACAGCAACAAATAGAAATAACTGACAAGGACAGCAAGGTATTTTATTTTAAGCAAACTTGAAATCGTTTGAATTTTTCCACTGCTTAAAATTAAGTGTAGCTTTACTGAAGCAGGGGCTAGTTCTCCAAGGGAAAAATTATAGTTCATATTTCTAATCTAATACTGAGTCATTAATTAATAGCCAGATTTTTCTGTAAGGCTTTTAATTTTTTTAAGAATATTTTGTAGAAAGGCAGCATCAATTGTGTTTATAATTATGAGAGCTAACAACAGCTTTAACCCCATCATTGCCACTATTTTATTGGCAAGTTGCTCGGCTTTCCCGTTCTACATTTTCGCTGTATGTGATGTGGGTATAAAGACATAGATCTAAACACTAAGTTGTTGGAAGGCGTAAATCTTTAGGACCAAATTTTATCATTTCAGCTTCAGATTATGGATTTTTTTCCCATAGAAAGTATCAGAATTCAGCCTTTGAGTGGAAGACATTGCAGGTATTGGAGAGGTGTATAATAAAATTACTATATGTAGCACTTTATTCTGTGCCTCATAATATATCCATCTCTATCACCTCAATCTTTTATTTGATAAGATAATCATATAAATTATTTGAAGGGTGTAACAGATGAACATCTACATCTGATAAAAGGCATATCCTAAGTGGTGAACACAAAAGATGTTTCACAGATCTCCAATTTTAAACACTGAGAAAATATTTTACTCTATGCTTTTGAAGAATTTCGTGTATCTTGATGTAAAGCCAAATTTTTATGCTTTCATCAGCAGAGATTAAAAGGTTTTTCTCCTACAATCAGTCCCATTCATGGCAACCAGGCAGAATTGACACCAAGACCTGAGTCTGCAAGCTCACTAGTTCAGAAGAATTAAAGCTCTCCTCAAAATGAGCTGAAGGTCCACTTCTTCTCCCCTGTGTGTGTCAGCCTTGCTCCAGAATTCACTCACCTCCCAGGAGCAGGAGGAAAAGCTCATTCCCAGTTGGATGGCAGAAACATGGAGCAAAGTAGGCCCAGAAGGCCAGTGAAGAAAAATCTCATGTGAATTGTCTTGCTAGAATGGTGCAGAAGACAGTTGGAGACAGTCTGTCTGCCGGCTACTGGAGAAAGGTTACTGAAGCTTAGAAGTGAGCAGGCTTGTTTTTACCTTAATGGCCTTAAATGGCTGATAACTTAGTAAAAAGCCTATGAAGTATTTTAAGGAGCACTACACATGTGTAGAAGACGCTTTGGTCTGTGATGCTAAGTCTCAACTGGTATTTTAAAAGCCCGTTTTTTGTGTGTAAATGAGCAGTTAGGCATCTTTTTTGGTTTTATCGCCGTATAGGGGACCCCATCGCAACATCACCATAATACACAAGCTTCATGCTGATAACATCTATCTATAATATATTGCAAACATTAAGAGGAGGAGAGGAGGTTTCACCCATGGATTTTTTCTTAGTCCACTACTGAGGGAAGACTGCTCTTATTTTTTCTAGAAATACTTTTCAGAAGTATGACTAAGTGTGAGTCGCCCTGAAACAGCCAAAAGAAGACTTTGGGCACCACTGGATCACACCGGAAGGGTGGGGAGTTCACCTACCAGTCTGAGCCCGTTACAAAGGACTTTTCACAAGTGGAAGCTTACTTAAATGCTTTCCTCTTACATCCAAACCTGTTTCCATTGTTACTTCATCTCTCAGTGATATTGTAGAAGCCGTTCCACCTTGGGCAATATCCCATCAGTTACGCCAGGAAGGCAAATCTATTGAAGTACATCAAACCTGTGTAAAAACAATTATTTTTAATGTAAAGTGGAGGGATTTGATAATGGTTTGTAGGAAGGAATTTTCTCTCCACAAGCTCCAGATTACTCTTGGTCACGAGGGTGGGAGCTGTCTAGAGCCAGCAAGTCTGCATCGGGTTTTGTAAAATATTTATGGAATCAAGAAAAAAGCTCATGTTGTCTTTATTGTTTACAATATCAAGAGGAATCTGCCAAAGTTATGCTTTGGTGGGATGTACTTGGGAAACAGCCTGAGTAGTACCTCAGTATTTGCAATTTTACAAACTCATTGTAAACAAGACTTGACCAGAACATGCCCAAAAGGGGTGGAACTGGCTTGGAGTAGGCAGCTGAGAGGTTCAGACCTGGCCTTACAAGGAAGGCTTGTTTGAAACATGCAGAAAGGTGTAATGTGGTGGTTTCAGACTGATACTTTTAAAGTTTAGAGTCTGTTAGTAACCTCATTCTCTACAGATCCTTAAATGTGTATCAGTCTGCTGGCCCTCCATTTCATGAGGAATCCTGTCTAGCTTTGTTTTGGGCAGGTTTGAAATAATATTTGTTCTAGATAATCAATTTTTGACATTGCTTTTAAATATTCCCAAAGAGGGATTTAGAACAAAACGAAATCCTCTAAAAAGTAGGTCCTTTTTCCATCTCCTGAAATACATCTCAGCTGGATATAGAGTAAGAGAACTGGCTAGTTGTTACCAGTTGACATGGTCCAGAGCACCAAGCTGAGAGGGATGGGCTCTGTATCCAACAATTTTAGGCTCTAATTCTGCAGGTATTTATGCCTATACTTTTTTTTTTTTGTGCACACGAGGAACCCAGTTCAGCTCAAGACTACTTATACATAAAATTAAACATGACAAAAAGTTTGTTGGTCTTCAGTTTTCTTGATTGGTTGAGCTTCAGCAAGTCATTTCCCTTCTCTGCACGCTGTTTTGCCACATGCAAAATACACATAGTGCAAAACGGACCTGATGTCTGCCTTTTGAACACTTTACATAAAATTTCTGACCATCCCTCCATGTTGTGATCATTCAAAGCAAAGAATATTTGCTTTTCTGAGGTAGTATTGCTCTCAAGAAGAAGGTGGGAAACAGTTCAGAGGCAGAATAAGCTTGCCTGTGATTCATTGTGCTTTAATGATACCAAACATCATTACCAATGGGCAGGACTAATGTTCATCAAGAGTTGATAGGAAGTAATATTTTTCCCTCTTCAAATGAACAAATACTGCGACATCATACTTTCTATAGGAAAGATATATTAGCGTAAGGTAAAACTGCTGGCTTTTCCTAAGCAGATGACAGAAACTTCCAGGAAGTATTTGGCAAGAAAATCCAGGAGACGCTTGCCTATTCATATCAGCACAAAGTTTGTGGAAATGCTGTCCCTGTAAGGAGTAGGCTTCGATGTCAAGATTTCTCCTAAAAAAGAGACCAGTTGTGACCCCAAATGAGTGGAAACAGTAACTGTCAGTGCTAAAAGTAATTCAAGCTTATGGAAGGAGGTGTATAAAGGGTTTTTCTTGCACAAATAGAAGTAGTAAACTGCATAAAATTTGCATATAAACTGTTAGACTCAAGCTGGAGTAATTAGGTGAAATTCTGCGATCTGATTAAATAATCTGGTCGGTATCATTTGGCCATCGTATGCCAATATATCCTCTATTTCAATTATTGTTAATTTTTTAAGCCTTTAATATTAGTCACATGCTCAGATATGAATGGTTCATCCAATAGTAAGAGTCTCTGTCTGGTCTAAATGATAAGCATGTTGTAGATCTCGATTTACTGAAACACAGATGAGGTTATAGCATAGTGGTTTCAGGGTTTATTTTTCTTTCTCATGGACTCGATTATTTTAGGCAATCAGTATATGCTGTCCTGAGAAAGCATTTGAAAGCAAAGGAGCAATACCTTTCACAAAGTGGCATTAAATCCAGCATAGATGCAAAGTCCTGATTCTGTATTGTCCTGTACTGTGTAGCAATGTACATCAATGCAAAGTAGGATGAAATGCTGTCAAAACAGACCAACTGTGTTTACCACTCACTTTTCCTGCTGCTAGTGGTGGCACAAGGTGAATAGTAATGGTGGGCTAGCTCATAATCTTCCAAACACAAGGTAGAGAGCAAACAATTTGACAAGATTAGTTATTGTGGACCACAGATAAAGGCTTAATATTTTAGCCAAGGCCTGTGTAAGCCAGGTTTATTTTGAAACATGTCTGCTGTCAGGAGCCCAACTGGCTGTATTTACTTCTAAGTTTAATCATATACAGAATTACTCTTTTGGGTTGAGAAGACGCTGAAAGGGATTTAATAGGAATGCTTGTTTTGTGACAGTGCTTTTCAGAGGCAGAATGGTTTGCCCTGCCAAATTTAAGGCCTGTAAGTTTAATGGAACATACTTTTTGGAGTGACATTGCAAACAGTGTTGGGCAGGCAGGAATTGGCGGTGGTGCCTGGAGTGATTAGATTCAACACTGTGGTCTACCACGGTTTAGAGCTCGCTGATGCTGCTAAATCAATCTCCAAGACTTGTGTTTTAAGACCAGAAAGGACCATTAATACCGGTCAGTCCAGCCACCTGTCTAACACAGGGCACCAAATTTTACTCAGTAATTCCTGCATCAGGTTCAAAACCACTGCTGAACTCCAGCGTGTCATTTAGAAAGATGCCCAGTCTCTGATCCAAAAGATGCAGAGGGAACTTTTTTAAGCAGAGAGAGGCAGCCTGGTGCATCTGAACCACATGTAGGTTTTACCACTATGATGATTTATGAAGGAATTGTTACAGACTGGTGTATGACCGTTAAATGCAACCGACATGTTTTTTAGTGAGTCGACTGAAAATTATTATTGTTCAAAAGGCAGGCTTTTGAGGTGGCAAAAATAATACCTGAATTGAAGCTTGCGAGTAATTAAAGATTCACTGAACCACCCAGAGGTAAGAGGGCGATGCCTCTGTAGCGTGGTAGATAGGCCACTCACTGCGAGGTCATACCCTTACATTCCAGGCTTTGATCCAGTGAATATTTAAGCTTTTTATTCAATTGGAGCAGCCTCAACATTTGAAACTGAGAACAAGCCACCTCAGCACCCGGTGTTAGCGCAGTGCTGCTCCCTTGAGAGGGAAGCAGCTGGAGTCCAGTTATCCCATACAGATAATAGAGCTGAACCAGTTTCCTCCAGCCTCTTGAGTAAATGATCCTATCCAAGTGACTGGTTTCTGGGTGAGACTAGTATCAGAGCAGCCTCTCTTCTCTGAGTCATTTGTTTCCTTCAATTTTACAGAACACGCCTGAAAATGAGTACTCCATTTAGGTTTCTATGAAATATATCCAAGAGGAAGACTGAAGGAAAGGAGAGGAAAAGGAAAGGAAAGGAATTTTTTTATTCCGAGATGAAATTAAGTGAATTTGTTTGTATTTGTCACTGAACAGCCAGTTATTCACTGAGCTCTACTGCTAAACTGCTTGTAATGATTTTGTCCAATGCATTTTATTTACCTAATATATTTTCAAATGCTTGGTTTCTAAAGGCAATTAGTGTTAGCAAAACACATTCCACAAGAAGCCAGAAATCACGCAAGTAAGGCCATCTTCATAGCCTGAGACTAATCTTATCTACTGGAAAGATAACCAAGGGTTATAGTTTAGGTTTATAAGCCTTTATATAGCATTTCAAAATCCAGGAGGGTTTTGTTTTTATCGCTTAACTCCTCCATCTGCAGGTAGAAGCTATTGTTTTCAGCTAGTCTATATATTGCTTTGCAGATTAGGACATAGGCTACTTGAAGGATGCCCTTTTCTTTCAGTTGGGTATCCATTTTGGCTGTTTCTGGGGCATGATGCCCTGGAAGATCACTCTGTGACTGTGTAGCTGTCATATTCAGAACTTGTGGATAAAGGCCACTGCTCTCCTTTGGGGTCAGTTCCTTTGGCAAGAGATGGAGCAGTGTGAGAGGATGTACTGATCTATGTGGATTTATGCAGTTGCAGAGTTTTTGCTGATCCCAAGCTACAGTTTAGAGCTAGACTTCTTCAGCAGAATACATGAAAGAGGAGAGCAAGCCAAAAATGTGTGTAAGAGCACTAGAGACCAGTACATAACATTTTTGCAACTTCAGTCCAGCTTCTGGGCTCCCAGAACAAACTTCTCTGTCAGTAAGGATTTTAAGTCTGCTTTATGGAGACTGATTCTAAAACCAAAATGATTTATACTCAAGGGAGTAAAGCTCTGTAAGGCTTTGCTAAAAAACAAAACAGATTGTCAGACAGTTCAGGAGCCATGTAAGAACACTCCATGTAACAACATACACTCCATGCAGGCATTTTGTCAGATGTATGCATAGGTGATAAGAGAACACAATTTGAAATAACTGGAAGAGGAGTTGAGAATGATTGAGAATTTGTCTTGGGGAAGACACACCTAGCAACATTCTTGTTTAGGTAGCATTCCTCTGAAGATGAGGATCTTCTTAAAGCTTAGCAACAGTTTTAAAAGTACATATTCGAATTGGTAATATCATAACAGCAAGCCCCCCAAGGAAATCTTTTTATTTCTGTATTAAAACACAGATTCACCTGATTAATTCCAAATTTGTATTGAGGAAGAATTAAGCCTCTGCAATTCAAGATTCTTCGCAATGACACATCTTTTGCTAACTTAAAAATAATGATGGACCAGATGTCCCTTTTCTAATTTGTGGGGGTTTTTTATTTTTCCATTTCATGGAAGCACTGAGATGAGCATTAAAGAAGTAGGTAGCATAATAAAGAATATTTCTAACTCTCATCTTTGTGCTTTTCATGGATGCAAATTCTATCTATCCCGAAAAACACAGGACTTTTTGACTTTGGGTATGTGCAAGTCAGTATAAATAAAACCAAAGTTGTACCTATCCATCTGAATACATAGTTTGTTCCTGTATTTTATATGCCATTTTGTACTCATTTTGCATGCATACATACACTAATTGTGTAGAGAATGCTGACATGCCATTTGCTGAGAGAATTTATTTGTTACGGCACAGATTTTCTAGAATTATTTAAGTACCAAGAAATAGTGAAGGTCACCTACTGGGATTTTCCAAAATCTCTAAGCAAGAAATTGAAATCTGTGAGAATGAGGAGTGAGACCTTAAGAGGCTTTGTTGAACATTCCTAAATGTCTGTCCTTGCACATTTGGACCTTCAGCACTGCAACTGATTTGCTCATATCGTTCTTCTGTCTGACCTAAAACACCAGCTGAAATACTTTCTTCTTGAATGACATGTTTGGTTGCTTCATGAAATGCAAATTCAATGAGTGTCTGTCTTACATCTCAGGAGAAGATAGTGTCATATTGTGCATTTAATTTATACAACGAGGACTGTTTCCTTCACAAGCGAAAAGACAAATGTCATTTGTTAAATCTGTGTCTTAGTATACGGTCAAACATAGTGAGTATTGCTTTCAGTTACGTAAAATATGGTGAGATTATACTGGCAGATACATCATGATTGCACAAAGTAATAAAAGTTGCTTTCTTCAGGTCGGTGTCTTCTGTATTTTGAATAAAATGTTGCAAATTCTGAGACTTTTAGGGCAGTTCCCAGCACCTCCCATTCGTCTGTTGAGATACTTAAGTTACCTTTGATCTTGAGGTATAAGATTATTCCTTCAGTTTACCACAGATTAAAATGCTCAGCCTCCAAAAGGAGTTGCCCGCAGCATCCCACCGGGCTGGGTACAGAGCCGTATCGACAAGGGGCGATTCTGCCACCCTCATCCCTTGCAGGTAGTACCTCATTGACACAAACGGCCTTGTTAGCTGCCTTTTATTACTTACAAAGAAAAATGTTGCTTAGTGTGAGTTGGGATGGCAGAGTTGGGCCCTTGGTGAACAAAGAGTCCAGGATTATCATTCCGAAAAGCCCCTGAGGCCTGTATCAAGAGTTATTAACCAGTGATTCAGCCCATAGCATTATTTTGTAGGCTTAAGTGGGATTTCAGTGGTATATTGGGTCTTGTGTCTGTATAGGGGTGAATTTTGCCCTCTGTTATTTTATCTTATAAATATCTGTTATAGTTTCTTTTTTACATTACTGTTTAAATCTCTTTCAAAGGTATGGTTTCTTACCCTGCAGCTTTTTTTTTTCTTTCTTCTAATAAAGAATAAATAAATTTGCAAATACACACATGACTGAAACAAAAGGCAAATAAGCTTTGCATGGTTTGTATTTGGTGCAGGATACCTCATTTTGATTATTTCAGTCATCATTCATTTGAAAAGCAGAAGCTATGATTGTTAAGCCTCATTATTTTCAATGAAGCCTGACAGTTTCAAGGTTAAACAGAAGACAGCTACTTTCATCCCAGTGGTATTTCTCTTCAAACATGGGCAGCTCTTCCCTGACTTGTCTGCTCTGGTGTGCAGTGTCATGGCTTGGTCACAGAGTGGTGCACATCTAAGCCCAATTGCAGGACAGTGTGTAAGCAGTGACCTCCAACCTATGTCTCCCCAAATGAAACCTCAGCTATTGAAGTCATTTTTCCCCCACTTGTTTAAGCTACATAGTATTTCTTTTTAACTCAACAGTGATTTAAATAAGCCATGATCTCAGATTTTACTATTTTTCTGCTGTCTCCCAGAAAACAATTTGCAGCCCAAACCTTCTGTTTGTCCAGACAGTTTGAAATGTTTCTCCTGTGTTTTATGTCTCTGAAGCGCATTAGGGAGGGTGCTAGTGTGGGAGAGAAAGAGACCTCCAGTGGTAGTTAAAGTGGCTGAGAATGCTTCTGAACATATATGCTGTTAAAAGTGAGGACTGATCTGCCATTGCTTTCTGAATTGCACATGGACTAACAACTGATTTAACAGTTCTCGGTAGGAGAGACTGAGGAAACAATGACTTCTCAGTAACTGAGTTAAAACCCTTAGAACCCAGAAAACGTTGATTTATCCACTGTGAGAAAACTTTCAGGAGCAAATAACTTGTGAAAGCCCTGACTTTATACTTGCATGGACTGACTGCACCGAGTTATGACTGTCTGGGTGCTGCCTCCATAAAGACGAAGAAGCGCAGTAGCTGTATGTTACAAAAACAGGAAAAATGCACTAGTTGGTTAAAAAGGGAAAGTGATACATGGAAAACTGAAGGGAGAGGAGTAGCTAAGCAGTAGTTTTTCACCTGTGCTTTCACTCCTTTAGGGTCCCTGTGGAACAGCTAGAACCAGCTGAACTTTCCACATACATTTCCTGGTGTCTGATAATTACATTAGGGTGGTGAATTCTTAATCTCATTTCAGGAATTAAGTCACCTGGTGAGTACAATGAAAGGTGTAGCTTCATGGTGCTTGGTGGTTCCTGGAACACAAGAGTGTTTCAATACGTACCGTGTGCGTTAGTCATGACTTGTGGCAATAAATCCAAGACGTGTTAACTAGTTTTCTTGCACTGAAGTTACTAATGCATTCATGAGATAAAATTAATTTTGCAGTTTTGATAAAACTGTGTTATTTTTATTTCCTATTTGCATTCCTCATGTTGTATAATATATTAAAAAAAAAACCAACTGTCTTTTCAGATAAGAAAAAATGGTTAACTTTGCAACAGTGAATACAGCTATTTGAACCTGCAACTCTTTTTATCTATTACGGAAATTGTGTGTATAATATGCTGGACATGGCTCTAAAAGTGTTCTACTACACACAGTGTCTGCTTTTATATAGTTAGTTTATTTGTGGGAGAGCTTTCATTGACGGATTCCATAAAATACAGATAAATTGAAGAAATAGCTTGAATGCATGATTACTGGAGTGCTGAAGATAAATGTGTGCAAATGGAAAACCCTGAACAAATTTAGCCCTTTGCATTTGCCTACATACTTTAACAAAAGGAAAGAACAAATTAAGCCAGTGAGATGCTGGACATGCTTATAGCCTGTGCCTTAAAACTAGAAGAGGATTAGGCAGCTCTCTGTCCTACTTATTTAGACTGTTAATTTTTCTGTAGTTGTGTTGACATAATAATCATACAGGCCACCTTCAAAATATCATCATCCACGTCCTCAGAAACTTGTCTTGTTAGGCATTTTGAAGAAGTTTTTGACATAAAATACATGGGGTTTTAGGCATAAATTTATAAAATGGACAATAAAAATGTCTGTTGGATAATGGGCAGGGTATTTTTTAAGGGGAAACAACAGCTAAGTGTTGCATTTAACAAGAGCCATGGACCACTCATATTTTAAAAAGTGCAAGAATTGAATGTCCTTCTTCCACCAAAGTGTATATGTGCGACAGGATTGCTGCACAGGGTTTTGTGTTAATCCCTTACAGAGACCTCAGATACTACATATACTACAAAAGAAAAGTGAGTTGATATATGTCACTGTCTGCAAATGGGTTGGGTTGTAGGTTAAAAAGTTTTCCGTAAGTTGTCTGCATTTTCCCTTAATGTCTGTCTTTTACAGTAGTGCTTTGTTTCTAAGCGTGACCACCACCAGGACAGCTTGGTTCAGTGCAAACACTGTCTCTTTCAGCCAGAACATTCCTAATGTTAGCTTCCTTTTTTTTTCTCTCCTCTCCCTCTCCCCTGCCCCCTCTCAGGTTGGAAAGGCTGGTGGACGTCCTGAGGAAGAAGGTTGGAGCAGGGACCATTAGGACCGTGATCTGATTGAAAGCTCTGGTCTAAGGAAGCATTCACATCTGGTGACCAGGCTGCTTCATTCAGCACTGTGTAAACACTAAAGTCTTAACTTAGCAAACAGTTGTTAGAAGTGGGACACTCCAGCGACATTCCAAGCTGAGATAAAATCAAATCATAAATGTTTAACTACTTTGCTGCTGAGTTCTGTGATTTGTTGAAATGTTTCACTGCAAACATATATTTGTTTTTAAGCAGATGCATTGTGGCACTGTGTACTGTGAAAAATGATGTAGATGCTTATTTTAACAGTCTGTCCTCTTGGTGTTACTAGACTATAGTCTGCTGCAAGGCACAGCTTGGTCATGTTTTCAAATACTGCAGGCTTCAGGTGCAAAATCCTGCAAAGCAGTTTCAAAATTTACGTCCTTTATGTTATTTGTGAGACTGCAAACAGTCCAGTATTCGTATGTCAAATGTATTAATTGATAAAGTAGGTTCACATCCAAGAAATATCTCTGGCTAGTATATTGGAGATTTTTCCCTCCTTACTTATAGCCCATTGAATTGCAGCAGTGACTGCGGCTAACATCTAAGGGAAGGATACATGTATAGCTTTATACAACGGTTGAATAGCTACTGCTAGTACATGGCATTTTCAGTGTACATTAAAAAGAAATGTTAAGTTTCACTGGAGGTACAGCTTCATAAATTGCAACATGAAAGCCTTGTGACATTGTGCAGTATATCAGACAGTGAGGAAGGTTTCCTGTATTGTTTTTAGTCACTCCTCTGTCCTTTCCTATGAGGGAAAATCTCTCAAATATTCAGAAACCACCTTATAGAGTCAAAATTCGCCTTTTCAGTGTAAGGTGGGTCACTCCCCCCTTTCCTACAAGACTTTTTGCCTGCTTCTTCTAGCTCTCTGATTGCTCTGCAGTGCAGGAGTACCGTCCAGATTGGGTTTGAGGCCAGACCGCCAACCCTCTGCTTTGTGTACTCCTGAAGTGCCCTGGGACTGAACTCAAAGGCTGAAGGACAGACTCCTACAGGGAGGGGAGAAATTGAGGGGTGAGGAGGAAAATTTGGGGTACACAGATATTATAAACCTTAGAGATACAGGAGAGTCGGACCTAGGGTTATATTTGTGACCCAAACATCTCCCTGTATTCAGTATGTCTTTGTCACATGACCAAAGGTGAGCAGAAAGGTCAGGTCAGTGCTTGTATAAACCTGCTCTCAAGAAGGCAGCTGTAATCTCTAAGCAGCCCAAATTCAGTAACGAATCTCAGGAGCACGGTGGGCTTTAAGCTACTCCCATGACCAGCCAGCTTAGGCGGGGTGGATGTAGCTCCTAAGGCTTCCACTTGCCTACTCTGCTTTGTGTTTAATGTTGTTATGCTGTCCTCCCTCTTAGTGATTGCTTGTACAGATGTCATGATAGGGCTGTCTAGCTGAAGAAAATGAAATTTTAATTTTGGATAGGGGGAAACATTTCAATGTCTGTTTTTCCTTTCAAGCACTTCCATGTTAAATCTTCATCATCTGCAGACCTAAGCCCCTCCTAGTTTCAGTCAACCAAACCTAACCCCTTGCAGGGAGATGAGTAGCATTCCTCCAAGCCAAATTTACCTAAGTCACTTCTAGAAACTTTTGAAGTGCTCCTTTTTGACCTTTGGTCAATCCTAAGATAGCCAGTGAGTCTGGAGTCTGTCCCTTACACTTATTCAGTGGGAAGAAAGTTTAATGCTTCCAGACCAGAGGACTGTCACCCCACAGCTCCCAGCCCCTTCACCATCTCCCGTGTGCTGCTGTCCAGCGCTTGGGTGACTCAACTACTCTTTTCCCTACTGTCCTCATTGAGCTTTAGTGCACTAAGTGAAAGACAAGATCTCCTGAGCTGTCAGTGCTGTTGAACCATTTCTGCTCTAAGGAAGTGGTGAGGAAGGAATAAAGATAAAAATGTAAGGACTACCATACTGTGCTAGGCCAAAGGTCCAAGTGCCTTTGGCAATAACCAGTGGAAGGTGCCTAGGAAAGGATATAAAGTCAGGCCAGCACTAGTGACCTTTCTCCTGAATGGTCTCCCAGCAATTTGTTATTTAGGGGCTTTCTGAGCCAAAGGGGGTGTCTTTGTATTTAGCAGCATTTTTTGACGACCTGTTTTTGAATCCATTTAAACTTTTAGTATCGACTTGTTCCTGTCACGAGGACTTATGCAGTTAATGATGCATTGAGTGAAGAAATATTTCCTTTTCTTTGTTATGAACCAGCTCTATTCATTTGCTCTCACCTAGTTTTTGTATTACAGAAACGGTGAACAACCATTCCCTTGTGATTGTTTCTATGTCTCTTGTGATTTTACATATTTGGCATCCTTCCCCCACCATCTCTTTTCCAGAGAGAACCCCTAGTATCTTGTAAAGAAGCTGACTCGCATTTTTAATTGGCCTTATCATGCTAATCTTTTCCAGTTCTGCAGTGTTTTTACTGAGGTACAACCAAGTTTGTGCCTGATATTCAAGATATGGACAAAATGTGACTTTAACAGTTGTCATAATTATGTTGTCTGTTTTATTCTCTATGCTATTTGTAATCATTTTTAGCATCGGATTTGCTTTATGGCAGATGATTTCTTGGAATTAATATTTCTGTAATAATAACAACTCTAGATCTCATTCCTCAGTTATAATATTCAGCTCAGAGTTCACCACAGGGTGTATGATGACACAACTGTTTCCTGAACGCATAACTTTGCATTTATGGGTACTGAATGTCATCTGTTGTTTTAGCGTGCGTTCCCTGGTGACCATGAGCTCCTATTTCATCTCTTCTCACAGTTCATCGTTACTACTCGCAGTAACATAGTATCATCAGCATCTCCATGCTGAATATGGTGATATGAAATATCACCATCTCCAAATTAGCCTCCTTTTCAAGGTGATTTCTTAGTTAAGTTGAACAACACGGGGTTGGGGCAAACATGCCTGTAGGACAATAAGATAACTTTCCTTCACTGTGAAAATGATATATTTATTCTTACCCATTGTTTTAATCTAACTTTTAACTACTTATTTTTCCATGTAAAGATCTTCCCTCTTACTCCTTGGCAGCTTTGGTGAGGAAGGTTGTTTGCTACTTTGGAAATGCAAGTTTACTAAAACAGGGCTTGTTTTCCATGCGTGAATGTGCTAAGTTCCTCCTTCCCCTAGGAGTATTGAGAAGTCCTCACCTTGCCCCAAGTCTTTCCGCCTCTGAGCGAATAATCTTGTGCATGCAGGCTTCATACAGCAAGACTGTTTGACCTCCATCCTCTTGTGTTAGCTGGCTTTGTTTAGAAAAGTAGGATTGGCCAGGCAAAAGCAGCCTAGCAGGCTTAATGTCAGATACATCTGGTTGTGGGTAATACTCGATTTGGTAAAATTAGTGATAATTTTGCTTCATAATTTTCCTTTTGACACATTGTACCTAAGTGAAAAAATATTTCCTGATTCAGCCTTATGTCTTGTACCAAGTAGCCTGAAATTCAGTGAGCTTTTTAGTTAGGGGGTTTTATCATCCTGTAGATAAATTACTTCGAATCATAATTAAATTAAGTGTTGATTTTTAAAATTCAGCTAGAAATGTTTGTCTTCTTTGAAAAGGACCTTGGGAAGTTTACTGTGCTGAGAGGCGAAGACTTGGAAGTGGTTGGGTTCTCACTCTTCCTTGCTAACAACCTAGTGTGTGGTCTTTGGCAAATCCCTTAGTGACAGTCATAAAAGGTATGCAGCCCCTGAAGAGGTGCCGAGGCTCCTCGGGAGAGTTTGCAAAAGCATCTGCGTGGCTAACGTCAGTGAAGTGAACAGCAAAAGTCACACAGGTCCAGTAATGCAGGCCCAGCCTTTAGTGCCCTCAGGTGAATTTCTGGCCCCATTGAACCCAGCCCGAGTTTTGCCTTTCAGTGTAACGAGGGCAGGAATTCTGGTCTGGCATGTAGAAATAGGCGATAATAATAACAAGGGTTAATTGGCTTTTATCATGTAGTTTATTGATTGAGAACTCATTGATGTCCATGCAGAGCTCTGAAGGTGAAAAGAAGCCTGCCCTATATAGCAGACAAATGCAATTGTCACTTCTGTCCTAATTTATGAGAGAAAGATGAGATTGCATCAGATCATGAACCAGGAGTAGCAATTCATTTGCCTCCCGGTGGAGCAGCAGTTCATGATGAAAGGTGGCTCACCATAGGCAGTGCTGATGGTGACGGTTGTAATTACTGGTCAAATTAGTGTCCCTGCTGTCTTGAAGATCACTGAGATACTCAGAAACGTCCTTCCCCTTGAGATTTTGTGTGTTCCTCTTGATGATCCTGCAGCACGTTATGCATTGGGAGCCATTTCTGGTATATGCCAGGGTAAAATATGTAAATAGCATCATGTTGGCTTGGGATAAGAGCGTTATTAATGCTTTTCAGCACTGTAATTATATTCATAGTAAGCCTTCCCTAAGCCCTCACTAATTAACAATATTGTGACAAATCAACTTTAACAGAAAAGAACTGCGGACCTTTAGTCATTTAGTACTGTTTTTCATTCAGCCCACAGCCCAAAATTGGTAGCATGGTTTTCTGTACTAGTGTTGGGAAAACTGCTGATATTTGAAAATTTCAGAGCCAGCTCGGTCTTATTAGTGGTATCCTGTAGATGAAGTCAGTTTGATTCCTCTTTAAATATATTCACAAGAAAGTAAGATTCATTAGTTAATCATTAAGGTAGGGGAATATTAAAACAGCTTTTATAAATAAGCCATCATATTGAAATAGTTTAGTAATGTCAATATGTTGTCACAGGCACATTTATTTATTTATTTATTCCAAATCACAGGACGTTTTACAAGATACCTTAATTTTCAAATTAAGTGGCTTTATAAATATTCTTATCAAGTGATCAAGATTTGTAACATCTTTAATCCATGTACACAAATGAACTTGCTATCTAAATGTCAGGATTTCTCTGTGCCTTTATTTTCTTCATTTAGAATAATTCCAGATGAAGGCTGTTAGTTTTGTTGGGTTTTTTCCTTTTTAATTTGTACCCCAGAAGATTTTCCTCCCCTGCAAGAATAAACTGTAGGGCACATGAAATCACTGACCAGCAATTTCTCTGATACTGTGCTTGCTATGATCGCAGCATTACATGTACTGACTCTTACCGCTGTACCATTTCACATCAGGTCTGCAGAACTGGACTTTCTCTGTCTCTCATGTTCTTCTCATGCATTGGTAGATAAAATGTATTCACAAGTCCAAAAAACCAAAGTGGTGTTCTCATATTAGGTTGATTATAAGTCAGCTGTTGAGCGTCAGTGGTCTAAACATTTCATTCTTCAGTTTTGTTGGGAGCACACGTGTGCTGGGAGGCTTTTAAACAAATACTTGAAATGGTTGAAAGATTTACATTGCCAGTGCCTAGCTAAATATGTAGTCTTTAGAAAAGACACGGTTTATTTTGGCACCATTTGAAAAACTCAAATATTTTAAACATTTGTTAAGTTCAAGCTTGCACATTTGAACT
The DNA here is from genome assembly GCF_964195595.1 of Calonectris borealis. NCBI lineage: Eukaryota > Metazoa > Chordata > Aves > Procellariiformes > Procellariidae > Calonectris > Calonectris borealis. The sequence continues at coordinate 27,905,302 of NC_134316.1, read as the reverse complement.
AGAAGTTTGCATTCCAAAATTGCATCTCGGGTTACCTGTCTCTCTCTCTTTTGTACTTTATAATCCCTTTATTAAAATAGTCTTTGCAAAAAGAGTTGGGTTTTGGGGTTGTGTGGTTTTGGGTTTTTTTTTGTTAATTGTAAAATATTGCCATCAACTTAATCAATTTTAAGGTAACATTTACCTGGTAACTCTATTCAACTAAACATCAGAAATGCAACGCCAGAAGTGTTTTCAGAATTTAGGGCTTCATGTTGGTAGCCAAGACTTGGTTGTAAAATTAATCAAATACGGGAATAGTGGCCAAATCCTTCAGTACTTTACTCTTAGTCATACTATGTACTGTGATGAGTAAGTACTAACCCTGATGGTGAATGCAGTGCCAGGCAATAAAGAAAACCGGTTGAAAAGGTGTACTGAGCTGATAAAATAGAATAGCTCAAGGAAAAGGAAAAGCTGTCTTTCACCCGGAGTTGGTTTTCTTTTCCTTCCCGTGGCAGAAGGTGGGGGCAGGGGCAATGTTTAGTCTAATTTTTTATTTTAAAAAAGAAACACCATTTATTTTCTTGTAAGTTTTAACCTGAAACTTGTACTGAAACTTAAAAAGTTGAGAATGTATAAATTGAAACCACCATATTTTGTTTAAAGCCTGCAAGAACCCCCGTTCAGCAAGTCCTGGAGCACACCGTTACAATTGTGCACATGCTTTGGTGCATGTTTCCTCCATGGTTACCTGGGGCCAAAGGTCCAAACAGTGTCACATTCACAGAAGTTCATCGTTATTTGAATAGCTTCTGAACATGATAGAAGCAGATCCAATTGTCATATGGTAAAACAGCAATATACCTTGTAGAACTGGTCACAACTGCTTCCCAGTGGCCGTGCTAAAGCAAGGTCATGATAAACCTTGCAGAAAACATTACATGAATTTACGATGATTAATACTCACACAGGAATGTGCACACTGTATTTCACATAAAATTGAAAAATGTAATTGTTTCCCAAAAAATTCAAAGGATGGAAATGATGGTGTATTTGTTCATGAACTAACTATTAGCAGAACTAATTCCAGAGCCAAACTTATAAAAGCAAAAAAAGAAAATCAAAAGATTAAGATGCAAAAATTAAAAACTACTTTGGTACTACTGTAATTCATTGTCTGAAGCTTCAGGACTTTGTTCATTAGTATTTGACTTCCACTGATGTAGTGCCACTATTTCACAAGGTTTGTGATCAAAGAGATAAACTGCTTTCAAAAATCGGTCTATAAGAAATGAGTTTACTGGTGTCTGAGTTGATATAGATATCAACTTACATCAGCTTAGAAGTCGAAATTTTGCTTAGAAGCAAATTTTCAAATATCTGTAAGTAAGAATCAGCTTTTCAAAAAATTAATTTCTTCACTTGGTTATTTAGCTTATTCAGAGAACATACTCAACTCAGATGCAGCCTCTGTGAAAGTATACTAGACTAGAAATAGAATAACAAACAGTAGGAAGTCTCCATCAACACATGCTCATAGCACTAATATCACCCCATTTGGTGCTTTAACATGCTATATAAAATTATCAGCTTGCTTTCTTCCATTTTATATAGGGAAAATTTTCTCTCTCACCCCTAACATTCTACCAATGCATGGAGAACATCAGTATTACAGATGATGGTTACTAAACATTACCAGTAGAGTTGAGCAAGAGAGGGAGACGCACAAATCAATAAAGATTAGGAATGTGATCAGCTATGGCATTTGTTATATCAGTTGTTTAAAAATGGCAGTGGCAGGAAATGAAGTGCTTTAGGCTATGACTATGGTATGGCAGACCAGTTCTACAGCTCAACTGTATTCTCACTGGTGGGGACAGTACCCTCATCCACAGTCCAAAAATGTGAGTCTCCATATCCACACCATTGGATATGGATATGGAGCTGTGGGGCTCCAAAACACCATATCAAAATAGGGTTATGAGCTCTCAATGTGTGATCCAGTCAGTAAACTGAGAAAGATATGGGTAAATCATAGCTTTGACTTGGACTCTTCTTCCCATTAGAGAAGGAAGGCACCTGGACTGACCTGTTGTTGCTAAAGCAGTGTAACAGAGAAAGTGCAAGGTAGAAATTAAATTTTGACCAGAACAGCAGAAAGGAATTGAAGTCCGAAAACGCATGTGTGGGGAAGCTTTGCCTGCTTCAGCCGTAGAAAAGGAGGAAAAGTTGTTACAATGAGTGACAGAAGTACTTTGCTTTGCTTACACATAGAAGTCTTGAAAACTTCATGGAAGTCAAAGCAAGGTACAGCTGTTGAAATATTTAAAAGTGGGTGTCTCACTGAGGTCAAAGCTAGTGTGTGGGCGTAAGGCTAGGAAATTCATTGAAATTTGGTTGTGTTCAGTTTTTTCACAAAATTCTTGTTTGATAGGGCAAGCTACCTTGGTTCTAAATTTCAAATAAAACAACATTTCTAATTAACATTTAGCTGTTCTGGTCACTGTATAATCAATATGAAAATTGGCAGTGTCCTCTCTACTTCTCACAGGTTGAGCAATAGAAATGGCAGTTGTCCTATCGCTAAGGCTTTCTTGATATAAATATGACACAAAAAGTTATGATATCAAAATAGTAAATATTGAATTATATTTAATCAGATCTGATCCCTTCTACAATTTTCATCAATAAATCTCAGCACACATTTAAAAGGAAAATTAATAACAATAGTACTTTATCCCAAACTGGTAAAAGAAATGCCTAAACGAGCATTTGACTGTATGTTGTATTTCTTCACTCTGGGCCTGATTAGAATTTCTAAACTAGACTGAGGATTTTCCAGGCAGATCTTACCACCTCTATTGGTGCAGGCAGCACTCCCAGGTGTCAAAGCACTATTCTGGATCAGGTGTACTCGGAAATGCCACCTCTAGCCATCCACATCCCTTTATCACATTTCTGGCTTAGAAAGTCATGGCTCTACTCAGTCCAAGTGAGTAGAGAATGAGCAGGGCTTGGTTAACCTCGCCGATTTTGGTTTAGCCAAAAGGGCACTAAGAGGGGCTGCAGCCTTTTCAGTGGGCCAGACTGGTGACCACTGGGAACATCTTGCTAATTTACAGCTCTCAGGGATTCATTCTGGGCTGTCTCCATTATTAGTCCAAGATAATGAGTTGCCTGTATAAATAAAAATAAGGGCCATGTCTACAGCAAAGTTGTCATTTGGTGGCTTAAATTTTGATGTGCCTATATTTGCTCAGTTGCTTTAAGTCAAGCTATAAAATCATATCAGCAACAAATTTTATATGTACAAAAGGAATTTTGTAGTCTTTAAGAAAAATAATACCCCTGTTGGACTGCTTTATAAACTGATGTTTGGCTACTGGGCCATGGAAAAATCTCTGGAGCTGGTTACAGCTTCCCAGGAGAGTCAACAAAACTGAATTTTACCATCCTAACATACTTTATTCTTTCCTCTTGCCAGTAGCAGCAATGTTCAGCTTTGGTGAAGGGAGAGGGGCTCCCTCGGAGGCAAAGGGGAACCTGTGGAGTTTCAGGGCATCCAAAGACATAGGGGTGAATACTGTGAAAGTAAGTGGATTTCTAGGGTATCTGTCATAGGGAATGGGGCTCAGAAAGGTTAGTGTGGTCTTGGGGACCAACTGTTCCCCCAAGGAATATTGTCCTGGGGGGCAGCTGCATTGTGTGCAGTAACATGGTTCAGCAGCAGCATGATGTAGGCAGTCATGCCTTCTGCTGACTAGATGACCCATGTTCCCCCTTCCCTAGGGATACAGGATTCCTTGCCTGGTGCACACGTGCACTGCCAAGGTAGAGATGCTCACTTGGCACTTCAGACCATATGACCACTTGGGCCCAGACATCTCCTATACTGAGGTAAGTTCTTCCTTAATTCAACAGGTCCCCATAAAAGCCAGCCAAATAAATATTGATCAGACCAGCTGTGGCCAAGAAGGGTGGTGCTGCATGTGCTGGTGAGCCAAGTGGGGAAAGAGAGGTCAAGACAGAAAGGAAGGGAGGAACGGTGGAGGGTGACGGTGCTTTGCAGATCCTTGTAGGGACTTGAGATACCATCTTGCTGTGGGGTCCCAGTAGAGAGGGGACCTCTGTGTCCATAGAGGACTGGAAGCAAGTTTTTACCACCGTTCCCGCCCTTGACAACAACTAATGCCTGTCCATGCCTGAAGTCACCTCTGTTTTATTCAGGCAATCAAATCTCAGCCTAAGCCATTTACCGAATCCGGTTGTTTGAGTACATTCAGTGTTTCTGCACATCCTTGCAAGAGTAACAACACATCACAGGTGCATGAACCAGGGCTGTGCCCAAATGGTGGCTGCACCTCTGCACGTCTAGATTACCAGGTCAGGCAGTGCAGGAGAAGCAGATCCCTAGAGCAAAAAGGTGGCATGGAGGCCCCTTCGGCCAACTTCTGTGCATTTGGGGCTAGCTCCAAGCTGGCCCCCAGGCTGGCCTGTCTGGTAGCAGGCGATAGAAGCACATCTCTCAGTATCATTTCTGTGGTATCCTGAGTGCATCGAGACTGCTTGGGGATGTGAACCAAAGCACAGAAAGTGGAGCCAGCTGGGAGAGTGGCTTCTAAAGTGCACCCCTAACGCAAACCAAAACACAAATGTAGATGCATCCTGAGTGAAATCTGCCTCAGGAATTTGCTCTGTGGAGACGTCTGTTTTGCACAGAGCAGGGCTCACTCTGCTGAACTGCGATTCCCCCGTTCTGACCCAAAGACATTGCATATGGGACTAACTGCACCCATTTGTAATACTTTTGGACTAGAGTTTGCTCACCTCCTGAGAGCCTGAAGTGCAGGAGAATCAACAAAGATGTGCAAACTCACCTGCGCTCTGTGTTAAGCAAGGGCTTGACTAAGGGTTGTGCTGCCGGAGTGCAGGGATATCTGTGCAGAATGAGAGGGACTGCTCTCACCTGCACAAATACAGCATCAAACATCTGAATACAGCAATGACTGCCATAGCATGCACTGGAACGAAGGCCAGAAAGCTTCACTGTTTTGTTCTTTGATCGCATAAAGGAGAAACTCAGCTCAATTGCTTTTCAAGCAGCTAAATGCCCTGCTTCCTCCACATTTTGCTTGTCTGCTCATGATAACTTTATTTCCCCAGAGCTCTAACAGCCACTAGAGTAAGACTCATAAATCTGAACTGCCTGTGCCTAAAGAAAATACGCTTTCATCAGTGTGTGTTTGTGTGAAATCCCACAGGACTGTTCTCAACAGTCCTATATAGCAAATCCACAACTGCCCATTGTAACTATCCACCCTGAATTTCAGTAAAGGCATTATCCTTGTAACTTTCCAGTCATTGAAATCTGGTCTGCAAGTGACTAACGTTACATGTTACGAGGTGTTTCATCCAGAACTTCACCCTCGCACAGCCTCATTTCCTGTAGAGCCGACCATTTGTTATCGGGTCACCTGCTACCTACTATCTCATTAAAAGTAGTATTTTTTTTTTCCAGTGCTATTGACATTTTATCTTCTTAGGGCTCTTCTAAAACCACCTGCTGCAGGTGTCTAACTAGATGCTGTGACTATTGCTTTCCACTAGTAGTAAAGCGAGCGAAGGTCTGGCAGGCTGAACCACATATTACCCTCTTGACCCAGGATGTGTAGGAGATATACCACCACCTGCAATAGGCATGTCCTGTTCCCTCCTTCCACCCCACCCCCCGCTTGCAAAACCTGTAAATTATGTCTTTAGTTCCTATTCAGTTACTATTTTACCCAAGTGATTCGTATACAATGCATGTATCTAGCTAGCTACCATGTCGATTTATGGCAATTATAATATGTGTATATAATATAGTTCAACCCAAAGAATAAGATTTCCTTGGCTTGAAAAGCTATTGTGCATTGTAAAGGTGAGAAACCCTGTTCAACATATAAAAACCACATGGCAGGCTCCTCCTCCTTGATTTACTGTTGCTTTTCTGGTGCACTCACCCTGGGAAAGCTGGATACCAACCAGAACTGCATTAATTCTAGCACCCCTTGGCCTGTTGGCCACCCCTAAAGCAGGTCCCAGGCCTTCAGATGGAACTACAGATGCGTGGGGAATTACGTATCCCTGACTAAGGACTCCATGGAGAATCTACTGCTGTTATTGAACTTGTTTTCTAGTCTGTCTTCGTCTTCTTTCAACTTCAGACCAGAAGGTTGCATTAAACTGCTTTTTCCTGAGAACTTAAGAACAATTCGCTATCCCAAATTCTTCCCCATTTTGATAATTGGAGACCGTGAACAGATTACTATTAATCTTGTCTTGGATAACTGAACAGGGTGAGTTTCTGATATCACTTATCAGGTATTGCTCAGACAGTAAGGCATTTCTAATCCTTGGGCATGCAGATTCTTGAATTGGACACAACACTCCTTTCCTGCTCTCAGAAATGGTCTATATGAAGCTGATCTCTCCCTGCCCTTACTCTGTACTTTCTGGATTCCAAGGACTGTGCTCATCCTCTAAGGCACAGCATCACCCCAGGACCTCATGCTCAGTGTCAGTCCTAGAGTCAGAGTAGGTGTATTTGTGGTCCATTCCTCCCTAAAATTTTCTAGATGTGGAAGAGACCAGACAGAAAATAATAATCTGAGGCAGAAAACAATGATGAAAGAGCAAGCTGAAAGAAAGATAGTAAAATAGAGTTAGGAAGCTCATTTCAGTGAACTCTGCTTCATTAATGCTGATGCCTGTGTCCTGTATTTTTGTTGCTGGACCATGAATCTTCCCCAATATGGAAAGAAATAGGTCCCTGTCATAACCATCTGAAAGTCAAAAGAGCTGAAGCCAGGTAAATGTCTAGTAAGGCTGCTACAAAAAAAAAAGCTAAGTGATTGTGTAGTTAATCTTGTTGGTTTAGTTGTGTTCCATGGTGATTTTAATTACACTGTAATTTGAGCTAAGTTAAAGGATGGTAAGAATAGTGGCTGGGTAGAGGTTAGTGGAATGTGAATGGAAAGAAGTGATTTTGGGGGTAGATCTGATGGGCAGGAATATTGCTCCGCTCCCGGGGAGGGGGCGAGGCTGTTCTTGGCATGAGCATGACAGGGAGCGGTGCCAAGAGGTAGGCAGGGCTGGCGGCGAGGGGTGACAGCCGCTGAGTAGGAAGACTGATACTGCATTGACCATGAAAAGGGGGTGAGAAACACTGCACTGATGCTGGTTAAGAGGGAGGAGGTCAAAAGTAGGACTCAAAGATGTAAGGAAGGATATCACAAGAACAGAACTGCAGAGCTGAATGCCAGCACTGAGCATCCCCCCTCCCTGGCAGACACTTCACAAAATCTATGCAGCTGTACCTTGAATTCGCTTGAGTTTTGCCCTACCTGACGGCAGTGTCTGCCCCCCACAGCTAGTATCCAGCTGGTCACTTAGCTTTCAGGTCCATCAGTAAAGGCTGCATTCAATCATCAGCTATGGCACTGATGGACCCTAAATTACTACTGTTTGATTAAGCAATGCTGTCAGAGCTGTGTGCTCTGCAGAACCTGAGAAAAAATGTTATTTAGGTGGACTGGCGTGGAGTGGCAGTAGTTTTTGACCAAAGTATTCCTAGGAATGTTAATGCTTATGTTGAAATACACCTAGCACGGCTACCTTGGACTGTAAATCCATGTAAGACGCATGAAGCAATCGCCTCTTCAGTCTGTGCTGCAGCCTTCTTATGGTAATGAGGAGCTACTGAGGGTCAATATTAAGAACACTCATTTTACTGATGGGGCAAAATATTCTGTTTTGATGGGGAAAAAGAGGCACAGCTCAGAAAAGATAGGCTGTTTTTTGTGTTTCTGTAGTGTGTACTGTGCATGTGGCAAATAAGTCTTATTACTGTGGGGAGAAATGGTAGTTTGTGCTGGCATATAACATATTTCGATGTCTCATATTTCTTAAAAGACAAAAGCAGCCACAGGAATGACAAATGGCCCTGAGCATGGCAGAGCTGGCTGTGCCCCTCTAGTTAGAGAGCAGTGTGTGGGCAGAGGTCCTGTGGACGCCTTTGAAAGCCAAGAACTCCCCTATAGCAAACTCGTACTATCTCACGGGATCAAGACCACAGATTTCCCCTTTGATTTTCAAGAGCTCTTGTCATACCAAATAAAAGCCAGCATTAAATGTGTGCCACCTTTGCCCCTGCACTTTGGGGAGCTCTTATCACAGGAGAGACTACATTCCTGCTTTCAGATTTCGGAAGGACACAGAATCTACTGCACTTTCTTACAGTGCCCTGGAACATTGGCTCTAAAGCAGAAAACTAATGATGGACAGGTTGCATAACAAATTCTATGAAGTTTGCTTTGTGAAGAAGCTGATCCAACTTCTTTTTTCCTTTTTTTTTTTCTTTTTTTTTCTTTTCCGCCAGCAAAAGCAGGTCTCAGAGTAGCTAGCTGGAAGCCTTGTTGCCTTTTTCAGGTACAGCACCTAATTTTGTAGATTTAATAGCAAAATTTGTATTCTATTTCCTTCTGTTATATACTTGCATAGATGAGATTTTAATTTACTTTTTTTTCCAAGGGTAAAGGTATGGATTTCCAAGCCATGCAAAGTAAGAATTGTGCCATTTTAGTAAAAATTACTTGAACTCTGTGTTTTTCATAATCCCATCTTCCACTCCTGTATATCAGCATTTTTTCTCTATAGACTCTGTGGCTTGTATGCGGTCTTGCTTTTGCTATAGCCGTTTCTTGAGAGCAGGATCAATCCTGCTCCTGCCAGGTGCTGAAACTGCCGAACTCGCTTTGGCTGAATAAAAGCTGTGGGTGCGACACCAGCAGCTCTTAGCTCCCCTCTGTGGAATGCTACATTTGTATTAACATGTATCTTTCTTTGTGATTTTTTTTTTTTTTTTTTTGAAACTGAAAATGATGCCCTTTAAAATCTCTTCCTGGAGAGAGAGAGAGAGAGAGAGGGAGAGAGAGAGGGGAAAAAAATACACTCCCCTTGGAATTTAACCTTAATTTGAACCAAGATCAGTGAAAGAAAAGCACTTTCGTGCATTGTTCACCAGCTCCACCCAGCCAGCCCCTTATCTAACCTGAGTCTCTATTGCCTATAGCTTTGTAACTTTTGCAGTAGTACACTCCACATGCTCTTACATGCTTTAAAACCAACCTGGACACACTGTGACATTGTAATACCAAGAAACGCCTAATGATCCTATCTTGCAAGTCCTTAGACTGCACAGTGCAGCGGCAGGGACCGTCCTTCCACGGGGTGATAAAGGGCCTGGTGCACACTGCAAATAAACGGCCATGGTTATTCCTGACCACTGGCAAAGGTGACAGCAGCTTCTGAAACCCCTGAGTCAGCCTCTCCCTGCACCCCAAACCAAGAGATATTTAAACATTAGTAACTCTTCCTTTTAACCTAATACCTTGGATTTCTTTTGCCTTTAGACGGAAGCAGCCAACCCTTGATTTACATGACGTCAGCTCGGGGTCAAAATACAACCTTAAACACACACATGAAAAGGCAAGCTTCCTTGTTTGCTGTTCAGAGGCGGACTTCCACTGTATGTCTCCTTTTGTCTGCACGGGGGGAACAGCCAGTAGATTGCTTTCCTATTACTTTTCACTTCCGAGAAAAGGCAGACAGCTGCTCCAGGTGTGGTCCATCTCCATGCTGTCCCCTATCCGCTATCGGCCATCTGCTCCCTGCAGTCATCTCCCTTTCCCAGCAGACCTCAGTTTCTGCTGACATGCGACCACTTGGTCCACCTTCCCTCGCTTACTGTCTGCTTTATATCCCTTCCTTCCACGCCCTCAATCTTTCCTCCAAGCCCTTATTGCTCGTTATTCCCATCCCTGCTTCTCTCATGCTCCACAGTCACAGGCCATCTCCCTGGTTCTCCAGGCTCTCGCGTGAGCCTGGCTTCCCCAAGCCCATGGCCCTTTTTGCTAAGTGCTGTCTCCCTTCACCTGCAGGCAGATGTGGCAAACACCTGGCAGAGGGCAACGAAAAAAGGTGTCCATCATCTGGGGAGCAAACTTCTTAAAACTGAAGGTAGGAATCAGGCATTCACGACGACTGCTTGAAATAAAGACCAAGTATCGTGCAGTTCAGAAGGAAAGAGTGGATACTATTAAATGCACCAGTGGCTTGCCATGTATCCTCCCCTTTTTTAACAACCGCCGGCTGCTTTTCTTTTAAAGAGGTGTTTTGCGAAATGCCGTTTGTTTTCATTTTAGATAGCCTAGTAATAAAACCCTTCAAGGAAATACTGCATATAGCATTGTTCTTACACTCCTTGAGTGTTTGAAGGACCCCTTGGAACGAGTGTGCACCAGGAGACAGGAGGGAGGAAGCAGGAAAAATCAAAATAAGAAATATCAAGGAGACACGGTCAAGCATGAATCATTTCGGTCTTTCAGTTGAACCTGAAGCAAGATCAGATTTCACATCCACCCTCGATGAGGTTGGCATTTTCACACATGCACTGCAAACCTGTTGGCATGGAGGTGGCTTGATTTCATGGTTATTACAGGGCCCATTGGCATATATTTAAGCCCAACTTAGATGAGAGGATTTGGGGGTTTGGGGTTTTTTTTTCCTTTTTTTTTTAAGAAAACCGCTGATCAGAAGAACAGTTTCTCGTGCTTAAAAAATAAATAAATAACCTTACAGGCAGGTAGGCAGTTTTTAGTAGACACCCACCCGCCGGGGAGCTGCAGCCCAGGCACCTCCGCGGTGGCTGGAAGCGCCAGTGACCCCGCGGAGGAGTGAAGGCGGCTGCAGCCCCGCGCAGCGCTGCGGCGGGAGCGCGGGCGCGGGTCTCTGCGCCCCGGGAGCAGAGGGCAGAGGAGGAGGAGGAGGAGGAGGAAGAGGACGGGGAAATCCCCCGGCGTGCGGGAGCGCTCCGGCCGCTGCCCGCCCCGCGGGGACTGCCCTGCCGGCCGCTGCCTGCGGTGGTGGGCCGGGGCTGGCTCAGCAGCCGGCTCTGGCGGGGCGGGGGGCACTAGGCCCTTGCCTTAAGGAGCTGGGGGGCGGATTTCAACACAGCCGCAGGCTGGCAGAGGTGCCAGGTCCCTCGCTCGCTCCCCAGTGCTTCGCAGCGGGCGGGCGGCAGGGGAGAGGCACCGCCGCCCCCCCGCCCTGCGCCGGTGGCTGTCCGCCCTCCCGCCCGCAGCACCGGCAGCGGCCTCCCCGCCCCCACCGCTCCGCCACCGACAGCCCCCCTGCCGCCGGCGGCAGCCGCACACGCGGGACCGGTGTGTGCCTGCGGGACGGGGGAGGGGCGGGGAAGGGGGGAAATCCCCGTGCGTTGCGCAGGGCGTGGGCTGCGTTTCGGGTCCCCTCGCCCGGCGCTCCGCAGCCGCGTTAGTCACCGCCTGGGGTGCCGGAGCCGGCGGCAACGCCGACAGCAGCCGGCCGGGGAGCCCCTCCGCCCCCCAAACGGAGGCGAAGCCCCACGAACCGCACTGAAACCGACGGGGCGAGGAGGGCGCCGGGCAAACCGGCCTGTTACCCGCTGTAATCGCAAACGCCTTTCGAGCTTTAATTCCTCCTGTGACCATTGTGAGACGCCCCTGCGTTTAGTAAACCGAGCAATAATTTTGTAATTAAACCTGTGTTATTTTGGAAAATCTCTTTTTCTTTTCATTTCTTTCCTTTTTTCCACGTGGGTCTTTAATTTTCTAAGTATCCTGCTCCGCTCATACTGGCTCAGGCGTGCTGCATGTGCCAAACCGCAAAGGCTGTAGAGCACAGGTCCTTGCAGATGAGGAGAGCTCCAGCCTGTGCCTTCGGTAAATTAAAGACCTCTGTGTCTTCGTGTGTCTGTATAATGACTATTTTCATAGGGGTTTAGCTGTGGTTTGCAGCTCAATATTGAAAGGCGTTATTGATACTTCCAGGTAAAAATTGAGAAAAAGATTTTTTTCTTCTTTTTTTTTTAAATATAATGACAGCTGATGTTTTCTCTGTGGTTTTCCCTCTTCTTTTTTTTTTTCCTTACTGAGGTTACTGGCATGGGAACAGGACTGTTGTACTTCACGACCTCATGGACACGTGCTCTGTATTTGCTGCAGCCCGGAGGATCTGACTGTTAAGAAGTGTTTGATCCAAAATATATATATTGATTGTTTGTTCTTAGATTGCCCCGTCACAAACAATCCATCTGGTTAAGTACAGTGACCTTCCTTCTTCTGAAATTACAAATTTGAAAACGAACAACTCCTTTCTATGAATGTCTTTTCTGATTAATACATACTGTAGCTTTTATTCTATTCCAGCATTTCTAGAATGGAGACAATATATATGATGGGAACACATTTATGTCTTAGAAAACTTACTAATACATATTAAAGTCTTGCATGTTACCAGAAACTTAAAGATATTGGCAAATCTGCCAGTACAGTAGACTGAAATGTTCTGGTTTCTTAGATAAATACGTATTTGCCAAAAAGTTCAGAACTACCCTGCAAAGAATCCCTGTTATCAGCCAATATGTGAAAAATACTGTATCCTTTCTTCATTTTTCGTGAAAGAAACAGATTTTCATAGGATCAAGATGAGTCTGGAAACACATACAGTTTTCCAAGCTTTAAAAATCCAAACTACTGCTAAAAAATATTGAGTGGCTCTTGCAGTTCCATCCTGCAAAGTGCTGTGCATCTCTTAGAAGCACTTAGAATTGCTATTATTTAATTAGGTTTTATTTACTTATTACATTCCAGTAACCCATGGATTGTAATATGCTTTGTAACAGAGTGAAACAACGATCCCTGTTTTAAAGAGCTGATAACCACAGGTTAGAAGTAGCTCCGAAAGCCCCTTGCTTCTGCCACTAAGGTATTTCCAACCTTCATCTGGCTTGAGCATGGCAGAGGCCCACGCAGTTTTCTCCCAGTGGGCCTGCATTAAGCAGCTGACCTCTCAGTGCAGCTCTCCTTTGGGATGCTTTGAGTCCAGTTGTGTGTGTGTTTGTGCGTGTATGCGTGTGTGTGTTCGTGCTTGTATGCGTGTGTGTGTGTGCTTGTGTGTGAGACTGAGTCCCAGTGGGGAAGAAACTCATCAGTAGGTCGGTCTCTCCCAGATTCTTAGAAGCAGCAGAAGGAAACCCACCAGCTAACCTACACTGCTGATAACAGAAGAGTAGAAACTATCTGCAGCCCAGAGTCCTCCCAGCCATCCTTCAGCATACTTAAACACCTCTTTCCCTTGCTTAGTGGTGTTAGGAGGGTGATCTCAGATGGCTTCATTCTTAAAGTAGGAGTCAATAAAAGACAGTGTTGAGGGAAGAGGAAGCATTTGGAGATTGCTTTCATTCAGTAGGGCACTGCTATGTATCTCTTAACTGTCTCGCCTATCCATCTTGGTTCTCAAGTGGGTTTGACCTAGTGGCTTCCACTCATACAGGCACGCAAAAGGTTTTTACTGCATCAGCTTGTATGTCCTTCATTTGTATTTATTTATTTTTTGAGGAGATCATGGTCTGAGCGAGCCATTCCCATCTTCACTGTTGACAAAGGGCACCAATAGCCAAGAAAGGTGAGGGGAAAAGCAGGGATGTCTGGGGGTGAAGGAGCTGGGCTGAGGCTGCCCACAACTCCCTCCACGGCACCCATAGGACACCCCTCAAAACCCCTGGCTCAAGGCCGCCTGTCACAGGCGATGGCCAGGCTGGTTTTGGGACAGGCTGAAGCTTGGGATCCGTTTATCTCTGGGTTTGTTTCCAAAGCTGGAAATGTTCCGAGTGGCTTTGCCCACAGGTTGTCCCCTCCACTGAAACACCCACGGAAACTCAGAAACGAGACGTGTGTCCCCCGGCCACCCGCCGCCCCGCAGAGGTGAGGGGTGAGGGTCAGGCCACTGTTACGCCCTGCCAGTGCCTAGCTGCTGGAAGGAAAGAGGGTCTCCGTCCTAAACATGGAAGGTTTTTACAATTTCTACCCGAATTTGGGACGTGCCGGTGATTGCAGGGAAAAAAAAATCAGCCATCAGTCCTAATTAAAGTGATACTTTTAAATCCAATCACCTGTGTACAGGTTTCACTGGAAATATGGAATGCTAAAAATTAAATCCACAGAGCTGCCTTTGACCTCTGCCTGTTAAATCATGATATTTAAAAAAAAAAAAAGAAATTCTGTTTAATTTGGCGAATCTCTTCTGTTTATTTTTACTTAGCACTGCATAGCATTACATGTAACTTTTGGCCCTGGAAGGGATGAAGGGCGGGAAACCCTGGACAGATTTAAACCAAAAAGAAATGCAGGCTAACTAATATCTGACTGGTCCAGTGAGCTGGAGATGCTGCCATGTCCTCCTTTTTACTAGAAAGAAATTTGGCGTGAAAGCAGGATCTTTGTTGCCTAGGAATTAAGTTGTTGCTGCTGCTTATTCCTTACCTGAACTCTTAATCCTCTGTTTGTGCTACAGCACAAAACAAATTATTTCTCATAGACCAAAGGGCTCCCTTGTAACAATTAAAGTCTATTGTGTAAAAATATAAATGGCACATTGATCGTTAACGTAAGCTGACTTATAAAAAGTAATTCTTGGACATGAAGTATGTGGCCATTTAATGTATACTTTGGAGAAGTCATTATGCACGGGGAGGTAAACTACAAACAGTAAAATGCTTAGTTAGCCAGTTAACATGTGCGCTTGGTCTAAACAGACCTCAGCAGAAACAACGTGAGGTTTGCTCCTGCTTTCTGCAGAAGACAAGAGTATTTTGCTACTGCTTTCCGTGGGAACAACCACCTTATTCTAGATTTCTAAAATTTCTTAAACAAATAAGCAGCCCCCTCCCCTCAAATAAAAATAAAGTGCCCTAAGGCACTTTACAAAGTGGGAAATATCCTGAAATCCTTGAACCTCGGACTCTGCTGAGGTCAGTGCAATCTCGGTCCACACTCATTAGGAAAAGAAAAAAGAAAAAACCTACCCCCTGCCCAGGGAGCGTTTAAAAGGAGGAGTGTGGATCCACAGAAACCAGTCCTGTCAAGGTCAGCTTTGTCTTGTGAGAGGGAAGGCGACAGGGTCAGCATTATTGCACATGAGGAAACCCCCACGGGGGCTGCAAGAAATCCTCTCTCTCTCCTCCTGTCTTCCCCTTTGGCCCCCCCCTTGTGTCCTTCGGTGAGGCAAACCTCCCACCGAAGGCGGTGGGATTTCTTATTCCCAGAGGGAGTTCCTCAGTTGGCCGGTTTAGGGTTGCCGGCTCCCAGTTTAGCGTGGGGTGGGAGGACTCCTGCTCCCCGGAGCACAATTTGACTCTGGGAAAGCGGGGTGTCCCCCTGCCCCCCCGGAGCCGCCGGGAGGTCCCTGGGTGACCGATAAGCTTTGCTGGGCCCCTTCCGTGTAACTGCCAACGCCAACTGCATGGCCTCGGAAAAACAGTTTTGAAGATACATTTGCGAGTGCGGCAAACACCCAGGGTGTGCGGCCGGGGCTCCGCGCCTTTCCCTGGCGCTCCGCGGGCTGTCCTGGCGGCTGCCCCTTGGTCTTCCGCGTAAGCTCTTACGGGGCCCTGCAGTGGGCGCTGGGAAGTTTGGAAACACGCGTGGATTCTGCGGTGGGATGGATGCGTGTGTGCCGGTGCGCAGAGACACGTGGGACACGGAGGTTTGCATCGGTAGCCCGTCTCGCCGCCGCTCCGTGTGCCTGCGCACGAGCGTGTAACACGCGCCCGCACACCACTCGCGCAGGGCCCCGTAGCCGCCCGTCATACGTGCAATGCCTTTAACCGCTCATCGCTATATTTTGCTTGGCTTTGAAAATTAGCCTGTTTGGATAACACCCGATAGAAAACATTTGCGCTGGAAGCCAAACAGGCAAATATTTTAATCTCTCATATTAACACAGCGGTTTTCCAATCGGTTGATTTTCGTGCTCGATTATTTATTTATTTATGTGTGTGTTATTCATTCATTCGCTCGGTTCATTCATTCATTCATTCGCTCCGTCATTCATTCATTCCTCCATCTCTTGCCCTCCACCGACGAGACCGAATCGGCGGTAGCCCGGGCTGTGCCTGCTGCCACCAGAGGCGGTCACCCTCTCTGGGCTTGCTTTGCACGCCCGTTGCCCTGGACGGTGCCGGGGTGTGATGGTGCTGAGAGACACCACCCCGATCCCTGCTAGGACCGGCTTCTGGGTGTCCCTGCGATCCCTGGGGCGGGGGCGGCTTGGCTGCTCTGTGCGGGCGGCTGTTCCCCATCGCTGCTGTAAGTCCCCGCGGAGTCAGCGTGAGCAGGCGGGGACCGCAGGTACTGCGGGTGCAGCCGGGCAAGGGCCGGTGTCCCAAGGCAGGGAGGTCCCCCCGCCTGCAGCCCGGCTGACACGGGCGCCGGGGTGCGCCGGGGCAGGTAGCGGAGCGGCGGTGTCCGCCGGCCCCGAGGCCGTCCCGGGGAGGGAAATGTCAAGAACCTCCAACCCAGCCGGTGCCGACTCGGCCGGCGGAGGGAGGAATGCGCAGCCAGACCACCAACGCGCCTTGAGCCGTACAATGCGCCACTTAATACACTTCTGTAATTTAAACTTCTGGGGACCCCCTCCTTCCAAGCCGATTTTCGATATAGGTGTTTTCTCATTACCCCCCCTTTTCCTTTGAAATGCCCCCACCCCCCTCACCCTCCCGCTCCCTTTCTTCTGAGCCCCGCTCTCTAATTCTAGATGAGTATTACTTTGCTCTTTTCGTTGGCCAAGCACAATTGTGTTATTGGAGATAATGAATTCAATCCCCATCAAAGAGTATTAGGAGCGCCTTGGCCCTGTAGTGCCTTTTTTCAAACCGGGAATGAAAGGCAGAGAGAAAATTCTCTGGGTAGCCTCCGCGATGGCAGCTTTTGAAGTGAAGGGAGGCGGGCATTGTTGTTCACATTTTTGTCCATACGGCTGAAGAAAGACCGGCGGCTTTTGATGAGAAGATGAGAACCGCCTCGTAAGTTGAGCAACAAGTTAGATGGCGAAGTCTTACCGCTGCCTACTGCCTGTGGATAACATATGTCCCGCATTAATAGGGGCTCAAGGGAACAATTGCCGGGGGGTGGGGTGGGGGAGAGCTCAGCTCTGCACCGGCCAGCGGCTCTTTTTTCCCCCGTCCTCTGGACACCGATGCCCCGACGGGGGTGTTTTTAAGGGAGACCCGAGGAGATGCGCCGTGGCTCTTGGTTTGCTCGGGTGTCCGCGGGGCCAAGCGGCGGGGAGGGGTGTGCGCCGGCCCCGGGCCGCCAGGAGGGGGGGCAGGGGGACCCCAGTGGGCGGGCGGGGATGTGCGGGGTCCCCTCCGCTCACCGTTTCTGATGGTTCTGCCAGGGCTCCTGCTGGCCAGGGCGTGATGTTAGGTTTGCTGCCATGTAATGGCAGTTAGGTCTGCTCCCTTTCTAAACAGGAGTCTGTCTTTATTACTGTTTTTTTTCCACTAAATGTGGGGTCGGGGCTTGGTTTTGTTGCCTTTTTGTTGTTGTTGTTCCCTTTCCATTTCATATAACGTAATGACATACCTGAAGTTTGTAAAGTACTTCCTTAGGTAAAGCAACCAGGCAAGGAAAAAAAGAAGAGGGAAAACGACTGTTGGTCACATCAGATAACCTTAGAACTAGAAAACTTGTTGCATACATTTGAATAAGTTCAGACATGCTCTTATTCCGATCTCCTGCCCCGCAGTTCAAAGATTCCCCGCCCCCGGGGCTTTATTATGCTAAAGAGGTCATTACTGAGAGTCACTATGGAGAGATCCCGGTTTGCAGAATGAGGCCCACCTCCTAGTTACCAACATGTTTACATTTTCCGCCGGTCATAACCGGAGGAAATGTATGTTAACAACCCGCCGGGCAGGCTCGGAGAAGAGAAGGAATAACAGGGAAAATACATTTCAGCTACTGCGCAGTAGATGGCAAATGTAGATGATTCATTAGGGAGCACTTAGGGGTACCGGGCACAAAGGCGGTGTTTGCCGTAGAAATGGTTGCTGCGACAGGGCCAGATCCTGCTCCCGGGGCGGGCGGCTCTGCGTCTTGGTGCCAGGGCTGGCTAGGAGCGAGGGGAGAGCCCGCTGCGGGCCGGCCGAGGCCCGAGAGCGCGTCTGCACCCCCGTGCCCCGCTAGCCTGGCGTGGGGTGGAATCACGCGAGTTCCACTCTCAGCGGCGTGGGGCAGCTCCTGGAGCCCTCCCGAAGCGAGTGCCAGCCCTGGGGGGCACACGGCACCTCCGTCTGGCTGCTGATGGCCAACGGGTGCCCCGTCCGTGAAGGGGATGCCCCCGTCCCAGCTGCTGGGGGTGGCTTTCCCCTCGGACGACGGCGGACTCGGCACCCTTTCACTGCCAAGAGGTGTGAGAACAGGCTCGATTTCGGAAGCAGAAATGCGGTCACCCGAAACATGACCACCCGGGGACCCCCCGCCCCCGGCTCTTCCCAGTGAAGGCGAAGGACGGGGGTCGCAAACCCAAAGCTGGGCTGGACCACAGGTGGGCAACGCCGCCCGCTGGGGAAGGCTCGGGCCACCGGGCAGGAGACCGGGGCGGGCGGGGAGGGCAGCGGCACCCGCGCCCCCGCGGCCGCCGGGGGCCGGTCCCACCCGCTCCCGTGTCGCCTCCCCGCCGCTTCGGAGCTTCCCCCGCCGCAGGGGGACCTCCGAGGCGCGCCCATGGCAGCGGGGGCACGGCAACGCTCAGGCTCAGCGCGTTCCGCCTGCTGGCTGGAATAATAATAATAATAATAATAATAATAATAATAATAATAATAATAATAATAATAATAATAATAATAATAATAATAATAATAATAATAATGTTATTATTGTTATTATTATTATTATTGTTATTATTATAGGGTAGCTCCCCCCTGGAATAAGGAGCAGATGTATGAACATCTCATAGGAAAAATTAGATTAGCAACAGCGAAACATTAGTAGCAAAATAACGACGAGCTTCCCCTAAAATAACCCGCCTGGGCAAAAGCCGTTCGAGCAATGCTGCCGCAGCAGAGGCGCCATTCCGGGAAATGATCGTGAATTAAACTAAATGTAGGAGTTTTGGGGTGGGGGGGAAGAGGGGAGATTGTAATTTTTTCCCCTTGTAGAGACAAATGGATTCTGCCATGAGGCTAGATATGTTTCAAATCCTAATGACTGGAAACAAAGGTGAGCGCTGGCAGTTTGATCTGTCCAAAGTTCAAAGATCTGAAATCTCAATGAGTTTCTGTTTGAGGTGAAGGGGAGAAACACAAACACCATGGCACGGCTTGGGCCAGAATGTTGCACGGTTTGGGAGTGAATTGTGAGGTTATTTACACTAATCTATCCTTAACTGCTACTTTGTCACAATGGGCAGAATAATTAGTAGAAAATAACCAGAGAGAACAAAGGCAGGTTTTCTTCTTATCGCCTCCCGTTTTCCACTCTTCTCGTCCTTCAATTATTTTCTCCCGCTTAAAAAGACCTTTCGACACTGCAAATCGCAGAAAATGTACAATCTATTTTTTAGTTATTACTCTGCCTTTGCTAGTAGCTGAGAAGTCTGGGTTTGCATTAAGAGAAAAAATGACCCATTCTGCAGCACCGCCCTTGACATTTAAATAATCAAACTAACTGCGTTTTTATTTTAGCTATTAACCATTCTCCTATATTTCCTAACACAATATTGCAGCGTGGGAGTTTTGCGAGGACTTACGTGTACATCCCGTACCCTGGTCACTCTCTGCGCACTATTGTGGTGTGATTTTCGCCTGGTCATTGTGTGTTGTGTGTATTTCCACTTGTCTCCCCTGGAAACAAATACATATTAATTATATATATGTTAATATATACAATATATGCATCTATATGCCTCCCGAGAGAACTTTCTATCCCATGTTTATACGAGGATAATTTGCTTCTTCACGAATTAAAATTATCACGAAAATGCATACGAAAAGTATATATTTATTGAGTCTCTGTTTTTAAAATATTTTTTCAGAGTGATTAATCACATTACTCACACATATATGCCTAGATCCCGTTTTGTCATGGCAGAAAAGAAATAATACAAAGTGCATTATTATCGCAATCAAGCGTTTTGTCTACAATACCGCTGTAAAATTAAAACCGAGTCAATTGCTCTTTTAAAGGCTAGTTGTCATTACAGCAAGGGAATTCATTTATTTCGGGTCTATGTTGACGGACCAGTAACCATTCAAGTATTCAATATCTACTCAACATTTCAAAACAATTTTTGAAGCTATGCCAACGGCTGAAGCGTTTTCACGCGCCGTTCTTTTACGATTTACTTATATTTTATTGACACGACTAAGTTTTAGAGGGGAAAACTGACCGGGAAATATTTTTTCTCATCTTTCAGTCCCGAACATTTCCAATTAATTGCTTCCAATAAGCGTACACCCTCCGATTGTTTGCGATGTAGATGTCGTGTTGTCCATTCGCACTCAGAAAACAACCCAGGACGTAGTAGTGATTTTATTTCTCCCCCCTGATTTGGGCGGCTGAAGGTGTTTTTATTCCACCGACTCTTCCCTTCTCCGGAGGGAAAGTGCTGTTCGCAGGTGCTCCGAGGAGGTGCCACGGGCGAGGGCCTCATCCTGCCCGCCTTGCCGGGGGACGCAAGGCCGCCGGACCCGGCGGCAGAGGAGTGCCCCGCCGTGCCAGGCAGGACCCGCCGCGGCTCCTCGCCCCCGGCTGCGGGGGCTGCCCCTGCCCAGCCCCGGGGAGTCGCGGCCGGTCCCGCCGCGCCACCTCGACGGCCCCGGCCCCCCCGGCGCGCCCTGCAAACGCGCCCGGCGCCGCCCCGGGCCGGGCCGGGGGCCTCCTCACCGCCCAAACTCCGCGTGAAGCTTTACAGAGATCCCCCGCCGCCCCGAATTACTCCCGCTTGTATTTAATGACGTTAAATGAGCCGCTTTCGCTCCCTGGCACGTGGCCGGTGGGAGATAATTGCCGTGTAGGAAAAGGCGAAGTTCCCCTATAAATTGCGGTGGTGGCCGGAGCCTGCAGCCTGGCGGGCCCCGCTTTGCCTGTGTCCCGGACGCGGGGCTGAGGCACCACCTCCGACCCGGGCAAAACCCCCGCACCCGCCAGCTCCTTCCCTCCTGGCACAGAGTGAGCGGTCCGGCTGGAAGGAGATGCTCGTAAGCTCCCCTCTACATATTGCGGGGCGGGAGGGGTGCACCCTCTTCCTACGGACCCTACTTTTAGTTTATTTTTGCACTGTGGCTGGGGGCTTCTTAAGCACAGGATTAAAGCAGCAGCAGGGCAGCTAGGAGTGGGACAGAAAACAGGGGACTCTTGTCCCCTCTGTTGACTTCCAAGTCTTAAACTGATCACAGAAAGCTGCGCTCTCTGCGTCGGGGACCCGCATTTTTAACATGAGCCGCATCCCTGTTATGTCAGTGAATCGTTGCCCACCGCAGCCACCATTTGCCTGCGAGAAGAAAGGGAAGGGATATAATCCTGATGGCCAGTGGCGAAGGGGCACACGCTATATCCGTGACAGGCTCCGGTCCTTATCTATGAGAGGTTTGGAGCCGCATCGCTCCGCTTAAACCCTTTTATTACCCACGCCCCGAATATTTCCATTACACACGGTCTGTGCTCCTCGGCTGATATGTGAAACCTGCTGCCTTATCGCAGTCGGTCTATTGATATTTTCTGTGCACAAGCCCAAGGCATTAAATCAATGTCTCCACTCTGCAGTGGCATATTCTCTATAGACTGGTCTGTGGGAGACAAGTGAAGTCCTGCTGAAAACGGGCTTCATCCTGTCTCGATTCGCACGAAGCTCCTTTTGGCAGAAGAAGCGGGACTTTAAACGGGATCCACCTGCCCGGACTTGGTGCCGAGCAACCCCGAGCTGCCCCTGGCTGCGGGGGATCTGTCGGTGTTTGCCAGCTCAGGAAACACAGAGGGCGAAGGGGCCGCGCAGCCGGGTCATGGGGTACCCGGCCAAACCCGGCGTCCCGGGCACAAACCCCCGCTCTCTCCCGCTGCAGGACCCGCATGCGGCAGCCCGGGCGGGACCCGCGGTAAACCTCCGCCCGACCGAGCGCACCCGCGTAGTGCAACGCCGGAGCCGGCTCCGTCTCGCCGGGAGCGCCGTGCTCGTATCTCGGCCCCTCGCCGTGGGCTTTGCAGAGGGGCTCTCCAATATCTGTTCTTCCGTTTTTCGCTGGGTAGTAGTGCTGGAGGAATTTGATGAGATTTCTGGGGCTCTGGCTTGGCTTTTCTTTTCTAAATCGACCCTTAAATTTAGTTTGTCGCCGCTGTCCCTAACCCGTCAGGGGGCAATTATGTCATAATTATGAGAATTACACAGTTCTTTCATCTGGCGGCCGTGCACGGAGGGGGCTGAGCACAGCGAAATCTGTTCACGTTTAAACGCCCCTCCCCGACGATGCCGCTTGCTGGGACCAGCGCTTGCCAGCGCGGCTGCTCTTATTACCGGGGTCGGTCCAAGCCAGGGCTACACAGCGGGAGTTGGGCCGGGAGCTCGGCCCGGCCTTTCCAGCGGCCCGGGGCGAGGCGGAGCAGCTCTAGAGATGCTGCCCTCGGGCGTCGCCCCGGCCGGCGGGGAAACGCCGTGTCTGGCTGCCACCGCTCCGGCAGCCCTGGCCGCAAAGCACTCAGGAGGTTACACCGCCTCGGGGAGCTTTTTCCCTCCCTCCCTCAACCTACGCCGGCACCGTGAATTAAAAAAAAACCCAAAAGACCCCACAGCATACACACCCGCAGCGCCCCGCAAACACAGCCTGCGGGCGCATCCCCTTCCTGCCCTCCGCACAGGCTTGGCCCTACAAATGGCTCCTCTTCACATCCACGCTTTAGCGCTACGTTTGTTTTTCTGGCACATGGCTCCGTCCTCCGTAACCCGCCTCAGAAATTTTGAAAGAAAACAGCAGAAGTCTTCCGTTGTTAACATTTGATTTATTTAAAGTCCTTAACTGCAAATGATCAAAAACATACTTCACGCATTAAATTCTCAGTTATCGTTTTAAATCAAAATATTTTTTCAATTACAATCACATTTATAAAATTAACAAAATTTCTTAAATTCACGTGTAATTCTTTTTTTACTGTCATTTAAAGCAATTTCCAGCTGTAAAGAAAGAAAAAAATATAAACCATGCAATAAATTAAGAACATTGAGACAGCGAACAGGAATAATAATAAAACCCGTCTGGCTATGCTAACACCGTGTAAAACTGTGGAAAGTGCATTAACACTGGATGAAACAAGCTAACGATGGCGATAATTAAATGGCCACAAAAAAAATTGGATGTGAAATTTATTAAACAAGTTGGAATAGGGGAAAGAGACAGAGCTCTCCTCTTTTCCTTGCGTCGGTGTAATAGTCAACGTTTCCTAGGGGAGGGGGAAAATAACCTTGTTATAGATAAACAGTTCTAGCTGGTACACAATGAAGACACTTAAATTAAATAAGCATGTCATCCACATATTGATGAGAGTTCCTGATGAACGAGAATCTTCAGTAACAGATGGGAAGGAAACAAAAATATCCAACTGGCTGTGACCTCTTTATATTACATCCCAAGACAGGTAACACTTGGAAAAAAATAAGGGTCGCATCCTGCACTCCAAAGCTCCAGTTGGTCCCCTCGGGAGTGCAGGATCCGGCCCACAGCATCTGGGTTTATGCGGGTTGTACTAGCCGAAGGTTTATTTTGCAAGTATCAAAAGGATGATCCGAGAAAGTAAATAGTCCTCTTGTTGCTTAGAGATTCTCTTAGTGTTTTGCTACTTCACAGCAGTACTGTCCTTCAAAGCCTTTTTAATTAAAAAAAGCCTTAAATGTCTACTCGCTTCTTCATCTCCGTATTGTTAAAGTATTGCCACATACCTGTAAACTTACATGAGATTATAGAGCACAGAAGGGGGGAAGACAAGGGGGCGGGAAGCACAAACAAGTAGTTTACAAGCTCAACAATTTTTTCTTCTTTTTAGTAACACCCTGCAAAGGCAAGGGGGGATCTCCAGGGAGGGGGGCTGGGCGGCGGGGCGGGAGGGGTATGTACAAGCGGGACGCGGCCGGCTTTGCAGGAGGTCGTGATGGATCATAACAACACACAACGCGTTGCGAGACAATTAAAAAGTAACAGTCCTTTGCACGCAGCGTGCGGAAACACCTCGGTTTGTCGCAGGGAGAGGGAAAGTGGGGAGACAACCCAGGAAAGGGGAGCGGGGAGGGGAGAGGGGCTCGTCCCCGGCGGCGGGGGGTGCAGAGCTAGGAGGTGTTTAGCACGGGTCTGGAATACACACCTTGGTAGTAGGAGGGCTCTAGGGCCGAGGGCTCGATGCTGCTCCGGCCCGCCATGGAGGCGCTGCCCAGGGGCAGCCCGCCGGGGATGCTGGCCCCGTAGGAGGAATATTGCAGCGCCTGCTCGTAGGCTTTGAAGTCCAGCTTGTGCTGCTGCTCCGAGGAGGACATGAGGTTGTTGATGGAAAAGGGGTGGTTGAAGGAGTAGTGGGGATCACCCTTGAGGTGGAGCTGGGGTTCGTGGGCTAAGGAGTGAGGGGGGTGCGGGACGGAGGCCAAGGCGGGGACGGAGCTGATGGTGGAGGAAGCGGCCGAGGCCGAGGTCTTTAGCTCCGTGCTCGATCCGCTGTGGTCCATAGACTGGGGGCTGGTGGATGGGTTGGAGCTGGAGAGGGAGGTGGCGGTGTCCAGCTGCGTGGGTTTGTTGTGGCCTCTGTGCAGGGGGGAGTTGGAGCTGGAACTGGAGGCCCCGGCTTGATCTTTCCTTCCCTCCTGAGGGGCTTTGCTGTTCGCCGGCTTCTCGCACTTGAAGCGCTTTTGCCGGCGGAGGTAGCAGCCGTTTTCAAACATGTTGCCAGAGTCGGGATGCAGGGTCCAGTAGGAGCCCTTGCCGGGCTTGTCGGGGGAGCGGGCCACCTTGACGAAGCAGTCGTTGAAGGAGAGCGAGTGGCGGATGCTGTTCTGCCAGCGCTGCTGGTTCTGCCGGTAGTAGGGGAAAAGGTCCATGATCCACTGGTAGATCTCGCTCAGCGTCAGCATCTTGCTGGGCGCCTGCTGGATGGCCATGGTGATGAGGGAGATGTAGGAGTAGGGCGGCTTGGCGTGGGGGTAGCTTCGCTTGAAGGTCTTGGCGTCCCGCGTTCTGCCGAGGTTGGACTGGGTGTAGGCCATGGGGCTCATGCAGGGGTTCATGCCGCCATAGGGGCTCAGCCCGTTCATGGGGGCTGGCTGGGCAGACATGGCGTTGATGCCGCTGGGGCTCAGTGCCGTGCCCATGGCGGCCACGCCGGCCGGCATGCCGTTCACCGGCCCCGCCGAGCCCGCCGGCATGCCGGCCACAGCTCCAGGGCTCAGCCCAGCCCCCAGCCCCGTGTTGGCGTAGGACATGTTGAAGGAGCTGGAGGTCATGTTGCCGCTCGTCGTCATGGTGTTCATGGTCATGTAGGTGTTCATGGTGTTCATGGAGCCCAGCCCCGAGTTCATGTTGCTCACGGGCACCGAAGAATAGGCCTAGGGCAGCGAGACGGAGAGAGGGGGTTAGGGGTGGAAGAGGGGTGGGCAGGACCCCGACGGGGCCGGATCCGCCCGTCCTGCCCGCCCTGCCCGGCGA
Source organism: Calonectris borealis (assembly GCF_964195595.1). Classification (NCBI taxonomy): domain Eukaryota; kingdom Metazoa; phylum Chordata; class Aves; order Procellariiformes; family Procellariidae; genus Calonectris; species Calonectris borealis. Next base: position 27,879,726 of record NC_134316.1, on the reverse strand, counting down.
GCCGCGCAAACGTCCTGCCGCGGGACGCCGCCCGCCGCCCCGACACCAGGAAAACGCTTTCCAAAAGCCGCACGGAAAGGCCGCTGGCGCGATGAAAAGGTCTAATTCATATTTATAGGTGTTTATAAATAGACACGGAGGGGGGGTGCTCGGTCCCGACGCGCTCCCGTTTTACCGGCGTGCCACGGCTTGCGCGGGCTGCGCCGGGACCACCGGGGCGCACGGACCGACGGCCTTTCCGGAGCAGCTCCGCACCCCCGCAGAGCTGGGCTGCGGGATTTTTTCTGCCCCGGGAGGCGGTTTTCTCCCGGAGTATTCCCGCGGTTTTGCTGATTTTGTGTCCCGTCTCGCTAGCTAAATATTTAAACTCATCAGCGAATTGAAATTTACGGGCGTACACTGTCTGCGCCAAGGAGAAATTCAACTGCCTGCACTTTCTTAGAATAATCTCACGCATCTCTTCCACCCTGCACTGATTTAAATTTCTATTCTTACACAAGATGCGATAATGTCTTCTCGAAGAAAAAAAAAATCAAAAACAGCCCAGGTCCGCGCATTTTATCTGTGGAAAGCTCCCCTCTTGTCTGCATTTTCTATCAAGTCAGTCTTTAAATTAAAGTTAAAAACCTCCAACTTTCCTAAAGTACGAAAAGCCTGAACTTTCCTGCCCGAGATTTTCTACAATTGCCCAACGTGCAAAAATTGTAGCACCACATAACTCAACTCTTAAAAAAGGCAGAACCGGAGAGCCTGAAATTGTGCTTTCCAGTACGGCATCTGATTTAACTGGAGGGAGAAAGACGTTCCCAGATTACCTCGAACAAAGGCAATACGGCTAAGAGGTTTAGGCGACGGTTAAATGTATAAAATTCATTACTGTTCACTAGAAATTCCACGAGCTTATAAATGCGCTTTTAATTTAGAGGATCACATTAATTATTTGAGATAGTAGAACGCGGATGGGTTTCCCACCTTGCATCCCTGCAGTGATTCAAACTAAATAGCAGGGGAGGAGAAAAGATTGAGGCTAAAAAATAGCAAAAGCGAAGGTCGCTTAACTTTATGTTTGTGGATAATGAGTATGGCGAGGATAAATGAGTCTGGAAACGGCACATAATAAGGATGACCCTTATTTGCTCTTAGCCGACTTTCCTCTATTAAATAAGATACCAGCAGGGTGACACGTATCTGCCTGTGTCCGCGTGGCCCTATGGGCGCTGTGTGCCAGCTCCGGGGTGCGGGGACGAGGCGTGGGGACTGCGGAGCCGGGTGTCCGGGTGTGCTGATGCAACGCCCGGCTGCGCACACCTAGGTGCCTGCCTCGCTACCACACTTCCTAAAACGGCTCCTTCCCGGGCCGGAACCCGAGGGGCTGCTGGTCGCGCTGCTGGGCGCTGGCTTCTCCGGGGGACCCCCACTGCAGAGCCGCAGCGGCACAGTGCGAACCCCGCGCCCCCGCAGGGCCGAGGCGCGCCGCGGGGAGGGCTCCGGGCGCTCCCGTGGCCCTCTCCTCTGCCGCAGTGGTTGGTGCTTGGGCCGGTTCTCCCCCTTGCTTTGCTCCGTGTTGTCAAACAGGCGCGGGGGGCGGAAGCGCCTCAGTGCCGCGGGCCGGGCCGGGCCGGGCCGGCCGGGCCGGGGCGGCGGAGTCGGGTGCGGGCCCCCTCCCGGTCTGGCTCCCGGGGCCGCTCTCGGCAGCGCCGCCAGCCGGCCCGCGGCAGCAGCGCAGGCCGCAGGCAGCCCGTCTTGCAAAGTACGAACAAACGGCTGTTTCCCCCCCCCTCCTTGCCTTTCGCCCGGCTTTAACAGGTGAGGCCCCCGGCGATGGCGAGCAGAGAGGCCGGCGGCCCCGCCGGGGAGCCCGGGGAAGGCGCTCCCCCCGCCCTGGGACGCGCTTGCGACCGGCTCCCTCGCCCTCTGCCATCTGCCGGGAAGGAGCCGGGGGCCGGCAGCGCGGCGAGTCCTCTGCCCCGAGCCAAGAGTTTACGGGGCGCTTTTGTGCGCGCCGCAAGCGGCGATTACGCCTTTTAGATGAGATCAAGGGCTGCCCCCGGCCCTCCCAGCGGGCCCCAGCCGCCCCGGCTCTCCCTCAAACGCCTCCCGGGGCTTCTCGGAAGCCGTGTTTTCCTCGGGGAAGCCTGGCCAGCTTCAGCGCCGGAGGGAGGGGGGAGGCACGTTTGCGCTGGCAGGATCTGGAGTGCAAACCGATTCCTCCGATTGCTGCCCCCCTCCAGACCTCCAGACCTCCCCCCTGGCCCCCTCCCCCTTGCAGAGGTGCAGCAGCGGAGCCCGACCCTGGGATTCACTCACCTCCTGAGTGTCGGCGTAGTAGCTGTTCCAGTCGCTGGTTTCATGCCCTTCCATTTTCACAGTCCCTAACATTATGGAGCCAACCTGCCCGGTGTAACCATCCAGCCCTCTTGCAAGCGAGCGACGGGCAGCAGGAAAAAGAGCCCGAAAGCCCGACCTAGCAGGAAGCCAGCTCTCAGGAGGGGCGGGGGGTGCTGAATTCTCCTCTATAACCAGCCAAAAAGGAGGCAGGGAGCGGTGTGGGGCGAGACAGTTGAGAAAGTGAGGAAGTGCCGGCTGGGATGTGAGTGGAGTTGAGCTGATGTGGATCTTACGTCGCAGAAGTACCCACCTCCTCCTCCTCCTCTCCCCATTTGTCCGCCGCACAAAGGCGTTCGCACCTACAAAGCCGGAGATGCACCTGCAAACAAGGCAGTTCCCCTCGCCTGCAACTCCCCCCGGGGCGGCACTTTATTTGCAAAGCGGCGTAATTGGTTTAAGCTTGTGGGGAAAGAAGGAGAGACAGAGGTGGGAGAGAGTAGGAAAGGGGGGAGGAACCCACCCTTTCAGATGGACAGGACAAATGCTAGGAGGGATCGGTGGAAATGAAATGAGGTAGATAAGGGAAGGGCAGCCCCCTCTGTTTGAAGAGAATGCAAAAGGCCATCCAGCCTTAAACCCCTGAGATTAGGGGCAATATTTACTGAAGTCCAGTAGATGCTCCTTTAACTTGATGGCCGGGACGTGCTCCAAAGTCCCGAGTCCTGCAGTCCACAGGCTCCCCCCCGCTCCCGCCCCTCACTTCAAAGCTGGTTACCGCGCAGGTACCTCCGCCGCACCCCCGCCCCTGCCGCGGCGCCCCCCGCTCCCAGCGCCCTCGGGGCGGGGGACCGGGACTGCGCTCCGGGAGGCGGGCAGGAGGGCTCGGCTCCCCAAAGCCCGTCGACCCCCCTTGGGCTGAACCTAGCCCTTCAAACGGGGCTGCCGTTGTGTGTAGATGGTGATGATGATATTTCTTTTCTGGTGCCTTACGTTTAGAAACCATGTGAGTCACCGCGCTGAGACATAACACTACAGGCACCCAATAAATGCGGACAGAGGCTTGAACGCGGATCCACCGATATTAACCTCCACTTGGCAAACATCAGGTGAGTCACTGGGACTATTTTATATCTTTACTGTGGAAAGCCTCCAGCCCAGAAGGCTCTTTTGGAAGCCTTCTGTGGTGCCAGGCACTCAGAAGCAGCAATAATAAGTAGCGGGCATCTCATTATCAACTTCTTGCTCATTAACCTGATTTCTCGCGAAGAACAGGGGAGGAGGAACCTACACAGGCTGGCGAAAGGTAAAAAGGGGCAACACTGGTAAAACAAATTGACATTGGACAATGCTCTTTATTATTATGGAGGGAATCTCGCAGTCTTTGCAACCGGATCGAATATTTTCTGTTTCTGCTCCTGCCCTGTCCGCCTCTTCGAGCTTATGCCCTAAGACCACAGATTTTCTTGGGTTTCTCTCCCCTATCCTTTATGACTTTGTTTCTACTCAGCTACTAGAACTTTTATCACCTGACAGTAAAAAAAAAGACAAAACAAAAAAACCCCACCCACCTACCAAACAAACAAACAAAACCCCCAAACCCAAATAACTTTCCGGGCAATGGGAATTTGAAGGGGAAATAAAGTTTCTTGGGATTTTGAAAAAGGCTTGCGTGTCGTACCACACAAACTAAAATACACATCTGGGTCTGAATTTCTGCCTGGCATGTTTATCGCCCAGCAGTATCACAGTTGCTTCCCCAGTGATTTGTCCTCGAGTGATCTGCGAAAATGTCACCCTCACAAACACGATTTTAAGTTTCTTATACAGAGACCCAGGATTCAAATGACGACATATAGCATATCTCCGCCTGGGTAAATATGTTTTAACTTGTCCTCTAAATGCGTTTTCTGTTATCCCTTTCTTTGTTCTCTCCCTCCTCATCCTTCTTTCTTTAAATCTGGCAACAGAATTAAGTCAAATCCTCGAAACAAACAAAACTCTGGAATCAGCAGACGAGAACAAGGGATGAAAATGTGTCTTGAAGGAAATAAAATAGATAAAAGCACTGCATTAAACAGCTGCTTTCTCAAATGGTCAAACTACACCCATGGAAATTGGAACAAAACCCAGTGGAAAATCTAAGAGATATTAAAATTGCGGTCTTCATGCATGCACCCTCCCTCTTTCCCTAATGGAAGCGGTCTACACGTCTGAAAACAGAGACCCTTCGGCCGCGGCTTGGTCATTTCAGTACTTATGGTCTGTCCAGAACCCCCGCAGCAGTACAGCAGCATGCGGCGAGGCTGGGAGGGGTGCAGCGGTCCCACGGACCCCGCTGGCAGCACCTCCCCGCTGGGTGACCTCGGGGAGCTGCCCCGCTTCCCAGAGCCCAGCCCCGCGGGAGCAGCACCCGCCGGGACGCTGGGCAGCCCACGCAGGGCTCACTCCGTACCTGGAAAAAAGAGAAGGCACGGAGCGGGCCACGCTCCTCGGATGCTGCTACCAACCGCGGCAGATGTGGCGCCCGGCAAAGCCGCCCTCCGCGCCGGCCGGCCCCTCGGGACGCCCCCGCCGGGGTGCCCACCGGCCGGGCCGGGCCGGGCGGGGAGGGGAGGCCGGGGCTTGTGCAAAGTCGCAGCGCCTCCTGTTGTCCGGCCGCGGCTCGGGCTCTGCTCCCTCTTTCTAAGGTTGCTCCCAGAGGTGAGAGCACGGACGGGCTCCCGCCTGTGGTCTCAGAGAGCCCTTTGGCTTGGTGCACACATCAGCGAGCCCGAGGCAGAGTCAGCCGCTGCTGGAAATTCCCCTCAGCCTGGGCTGCTGTGTTGCAGCCCTGGTGGAGAAAAGCCTTCCTTGTGTGAAGAGGGTCCTGACAGCTCTGCCCACGGCCACAGGAAAAAGCGGGTATTATTTCGGTAGTTGCCCTTGCCCCGCACTTGAGCCTCTGCGAAACCCTATGGGGGGTGCTCCGAGAGTCCAGCGCGATTTGTCCGTACCCGTTGCAGCAGGCTCAGCGGGAAGGGAAGGATTCTCCTAGGATGGAGGACGCGTGATAGCAGCCAGGAGCTCTCCAGCCGCGCTTAGCTGCTTATGCTTTTTCTAGACTTCAGGATGGTAGCCCTGGCCCGATTTACACAGAGCTTTTCCCCAGCTCTCGTTAGAGTAGCGCCAGTTTCTGATCAAGCTGTATTTTTTTTTTTTTCCTCCCATGGGGAGCTGCTTGTGCAGCCTGGAGAAAAGTGCAGGGTGAGGTGAGCTGTGTTTTCCCCATCTAAGCGAGAGCAAGGTCTCGGCTCCTGGCTCCGACGGGGCGCGCTGCCGAGAAGGGAAACATAGTAACTGACCTAAAAGAGGAAAGTATGTGTGGTTTGGGTGTGTGTGGAGCGGGGGGAGGACGTCCACGGGAGCCCGTGTTACCAGCGCTGGCAGTGAGAGCTGGGCCCCGCAAAGACCACTCAGCAAGCGGCCGCTTTTTGGGAAGCGCATCGCTGCGGGGTCCCAGCTGTCAGGCCGGGCCGAGGGGCCTCGCCCGAGGGAAGGGCCCTCCGTCCGCGCCGCGGGGAACGGAGCGGGCACCGGCGCGGCGCTGCCCACGCGGGGAGCCGCCACGGCCCAGGAGCCTATCGGCGCCCCTTGCCCAGCGCTGCTCGGGAGCGCCGCCCACGTGGGGCGGGCGGCCGTAGGAATCGGGGGGGTCTTTAATTTTAACTTTGGACGCTATTTTAGTTCGCTCCAGCATGAGAGCTACTTTTCCCCTGGCAGGGACAGCGCCTGCCGGCCACCTCTTCGGTTTAACTTACAGGGTCTTATTTGATTTTACCCAAACGCCGTCGTCTCCTGGCCGGGAATCTCTCGGCAGTGCTTGTGCGGGGCAGATCGGGAAGGAGCTGCGAGGCTGCGTCCGCATCAGGTTGCCTTCCCTGCTCCTCACTGTGCAGCCGCCTTTTCTTTTCCCCGCATCTGTCTCCTGCCGAGGGGCGCTGGTACCCGGCTTTCCAGGCGGGCCCAACACGAGGAGGGGAGCTGCGCAGCGGGTCGCCTCAAACGCCGTGGGACCCCTCGGCCTCTCCCACCCTCTCCCTGTCCTTACTCATCCATCCCTCCCGACGGTGGGAAATCCCTCTTCCCATCTGTTTCCAACTCGGAATCCTCCCCCACCCAAGAGAGCAAACAGTAATCGGGTGGGAACGTGCCGCTGCCCAGAGCCGGGTCCTTTGGACGGGGCGGGAGCGCAGGCGGTCCCGGGGCGCTCCGGGAGCAGGTGTCGGTGACTGCCGGGAGCGCCCCTCGCTCCGGAGGGAGCCCATCGAGACGGCGGCGGAGTTGGGGGGCTTGTTTCCCTCCCTCCCACAGGCAGAGCCGCCCTTGCTCTGTGCTCCTGCCGCCGAGCCCTCTATAGGAAGAGCCGGCGGGGTCCCCCCGCGCTGCCCGGAGCACCCCCCGGCGGGGCGGTGGCTCCCGCGCCCCCGGCCCCGGGAGTTCACGAACCGATGCCATGCGATAAGGTGGCGTTTACCTTCCTCTCGCTCGGGAGCAGCGCCGGGGCAGATGAGGGCACTGCATGGGGTCAACACTTGCTTTGGAGCCTTTTCTACGTGAACTTTCCTTATCTACGACCATCACAGCCAAGCGACCCCTTCCCCCGACCACGAGGTAGGCGGGGGGCATCCCCTTTTCCTTCTGCACCTCCCCCTCCCCGGCACCCATGGTCTGGATCCTCCTGGGCGGGCCAGACGTGCCCTCCCGCTGCCCGGTCCCCGGCAGCGATGGCCGGGGGGCGCACCCCGCACCCGCCGGGCCCGGCCTCCCCGCTGCCTGCTTCTCGGCCGCGGGTTTTCCGCTCTGTCGGCCGCCCCCCCTCCCCGGGCGCAGGGGGCTCCGGAGCGGCCGGCACCCCGGGCAGGTGCCGCCCTGATGCCGGCGTGAGCGCAGCGGAGGGTCGCCCCTCCGGAGGCCCGGTCCTGCCGGGGCCGCGCCCTCGGGGAACCGGGAGCGCTGCCGGGGCTGCCGGGCTCTCACGGGTCACACTCAGTGCGCGTTTCATGGGCGCTTTAGGAGGCCCCGGAGGCATTGTGTGGCTCGTTGCAGTAGCGACTTTCCGAGGCCGGATTTTATTTTATTTTATTTTATTTTATTTTATTTTATTTTATTTTATTTTATTTTATTTTATTTTATTTTTTTCTTAAATTTCATTGCAATTCATTGCATTTCATTTTTCTAGGCATCATTCAGTATGCAGTGACTTGACCGACACTCCCGACATAAAAACCAATACCTCCCCCCTGAAAATACTCATGTATCACATCAGTTAAAGGAAAAAGAAGCACAAATAGCGAAATGAAAAATTACAAATAAGTTAATATTCAATTGAAGAGATGAGAGTAAAGAAGCCTCCGTTTTCTTTAATTTTCCTTTACTGTAACAAAACAGTTCTTTCTTTTCCTTTACTGTAACAAAACAGGTAAATCACGACCCATAGCATATGATCACTTTATTTTTGCTAGTAGGGCTAGATGTATGTATGCTGTTTGCAGAACTCCAGTTGGCGGGATGCCCACACTGCAGTGCGTGATTGGCCAAGTGTGTTTTACTTACTTTATGTAAAAATAAATGCACTTGATATTTCTCATTTGACTCAAAAGCAGCCATGTAGGTATTTATTTCAATCATTGGGTGTTTTATTTATTTTATGATTTACTGAAATGTAAGTGGCGATGCTTCTGTTGTTTATTTCAATCAGCGTGCCAATTCTTAAGCAATTACTCAATATATTTTTGAAAGTTTTGTGTGGTTTTTTTTTGTTTTAAAGTAGCTGCAGTAATATGGCATGGAAGAAACAGTATCAGAGGAGATGAGAATTCGATTATGCACAGAGATAAACACATATACACCAATGGCACCCACTTTGTAGAATCTCACCCGAATTGCAAAAATGGTATTTCAGTACATACACAGATTTGTTGCAATACATGTATAAGGAAGCAAGAAAGCAAACTGAGACAGTGAGTGCAGTTAATCTATATAAACTGGTATAAGAAACAAAGCTTGGCAGGAGAGATGCTTTTACATGAATCCTAGAATTATTTCTTTGTTAAAATTGCCCAAGAGACTTCATGGACCAAAGTCTGCCCTTTTTTTTCCCCCCCAATAATATCTGCTGGTTGAACAAAAGGTATTTCCACTCTCCACGAGTCTCACTTCTCCAAAACCTGCAGTGAGTTCTCTGTGAGGACATCTTATCGCTGTATTGGATAAGAGATGCAAAGCTGATCAACTGCTTGTAATATTCATGCCGATATAATACTCCAGTTCTTCTGCAAACTGAGCTTCCTATGCAGAAGGTGGACTTGGTTTGGTACCTTGGATTTTGATTGATGGAGAGCGGAGGAATGCTACCCTTCTTTCACTGCATAATACCATGTTTTCAAATTGTTTGCTCTGTTCTCCTCTACCTGCAAAGAATTATTCACTTCCCTGTCTCTGTCTCCACATCAGTTTTACGGAAAAGCGATACCAGTATCCATCATAAATGGCTTTCTTGGCTGGCTTCAGCGCTGAAGAATCAAATGTACAAAATCAAGGCTGGCTCATTTAAACTTCTCCCCAGGGAGCTATTCCACAGCTTTACCTAGCTTGCAGTTCCTAGAGCATAAATTAATTCAGGCTGAATTAACTGCACCTTTTCCTGAGCTGTATTAACATGGACACCCAGCAGTTGTGGGATGTGTGGCAGCACAAGCACACACATAAAGAAACACTTTGGCTGTTTACTCCATCAGGGGACATACACTAATCTGTGTATAGCAAGAATTATGTTTGCCCTGGAAAAGGATGCCCGGAAGCCCTATGTAACACGTCCCGTAGTTTTACGTTGAAATGTGAGAATGTGAGTATCAACTGGTAACACCCTAAAATCATAAGCAAGACCCATAAAACAGAATAGTCAACTAGCGTCTATGGGAAAGTAGAGGAAGGTCTGGATTCGGTAACATTTTAGGACTCCTCAGGGGCAGCAGCTGTTCAGTATTTTGGAGAGTGGTTGGTCTTCCCAGCAGTTGGCCTAAGCTTCTGCTGCTGCTTCAAGCATTTCAAGGGTGAGTCTCCCTGCTGAGCAGATTTAAGGGAATGACATCAGGAAGGTCACTTAGCTCGCCATGTGCCTTCCTTTCTGTTGTCACGTTTGCTCAGTTCTCTGAGTAACTACTGGTGAGACAAGGAAGAACCAGATTTAATTCATTCCTCCTCCACCCCTCCCCAGCCAACAAGGCAGCTGCCAAAGTATTTCTGCGGTGCCTGTGGTTTCAGGTTTACTCCTTTTTAGGTAGTGACTTAAGGTGGGATGATTGGGAGGGAATCCACCACCTGACCTTTCCTTCAGTTCCTCCAAAAGAGAGAGATCCTCTCTTCCATCCCAATAATTTCATAGCTGGATCAGGTGTCTTTCCTATTACCCATTGAACAAATAATCCTTTTCCCCTTTTCAGGATCAATATCAAGGATCACCATCCATTCTGTGCCAGAAATCCTTCAAGTCTTTTTTAACATTACTCTTAGAGGTAGCTGGAACTTCAGCCTCTGCAGACACCTCTCCTCACCCTTTGCAGAGCATTTCCTTTTGCTGAAGAAACTGATCAGATGTGAAGTTTTTTCTTGTGATTAAATGGGATTTCTACGTCCCCCAACACTGAGTCTTCAGCTGTGAAACCTATGAGATCTACAAACACACACATATATATCTACATCTCTATATCCCCAGTCAAGCTGTTGCCCTAAGAGAACAGAAGAGTTGGACTGGAATAGCCGACTGGAAAATCTGCTGTATTAACTGAAAGACAATGGAGAACAGAAATAATATGATCAAATTTTAAAACTAAAGCAAGTAAAGGGCTGAGCCCAACAAAGACTTTGGCAGGTGTTTAGCTGTAATTTCTCCGTTTATTGCTTACAGCTTCCTTCAAAGCCAGGAGTGTCTCTGACCTTGTGCCTATAATAAAGGCTATGTGTGATGGGCTTCTGGAAGTAACTCGTGTAATTTCTCTTGGGCTATATAATAAAATGGCACATATCTGGAAATATTACAATCACTCATACTAAAAAATAAAACTGGGACTCATGATCACTCAAAATGACCAAATGATTTTCTCATTGTAATGATTTTCTCATTATAAATATGGTTTTAAATAAAAGGGCTGCATCTTGTTCCCAACTTTTTATTTCGAATTATAAAGGAAATGTCATTATTTGAATAATGTGTTTCAATTGGGAGAGAAAAAAAAAGCAAAGCCCAAAATCATAGGAGGAAGAAAAATTTTAACTATTTCTGCTGGCATAGTACTGGCAAATAGAGATATCTCACAATCATAATGGAGATTAGTAGAGCTGGGTGTGCATATTTGTTATGGATCAAAGGTAGGATATAGTGATTAGAAGAATGACAATGCTTTCAACACTCACAAAGGGATTGAATGTGTGATTTATAATACTAATTCCACAAAACCTTTCTATGGCTGCTTGCTGCACAAGGGATTCAATATGGATTGATCACCGAAAAAAAAAAATATTTCCTTCAGCTCAGCTGGATCAAACCCTTGCAACTAACCAAAAAGCTTTTCAGTATTGACATTCTCTGATTTAAGAGATTATTTCCCCCCCCACCTGTTTACGCCACTCTCCTGCTACAGATTACCGTCCCCACAGTGTAACTGTCAGTGAAGTTTGTGTGCTACATTCCTGGTGGCCATACTTCACAGTTCAGTATTTTAGCTTATAATTAATTGATTTTCTCTCAGTATTTATGGCCATTTTATATATATACATGGCAGAAGTATGAAAACAAAGATGTTGATGCAAAAAGCAAACAGTAGCCTGTAGCCTGAGGATACATACTTCTGATTTTTTACTTACTAGCAGTCAGAAGCACAGACTCGGTTATGAATCTGCCACTGGTTCTGTTAGGGGACTTTGGGAGGTCATTCAAACTCTCTTTGTTCTAGCTCCTGGTCTCTAAAATGGGATAATGCTGCTTGGGCATCATGGTGAAACTGTATTTGTAAATATGTTGTTATCCTTGCTGGAACTATTGCATTAGTGGATAGTTTTGAGCAAGAGTACTGCCATTTTGAGGCAGACTAGACTAGTGCTTTGGCTGTAGCACACCGAAAGGGAGAGCGCAGCATCCCCCTGCAGCGCTGGGGGGCCTTTGGACTATTTAATGTGAAAAAAGTTTCAGAGCCAGCTGGAAAAGGATACCAAGGTGAGGCTTAGCATCTAGTGACAAACCAGATGTAAGCCACAGAAGAACTAGCAAAGTAGTTATGCTCTTACTTTCCTTTTTCCTTTAAGTAATTGCTATTCAGCTTTCCAAAGACTCTTCCTGGCATTTGCTGGAGAGCCCATACCAGGCTGTACATATTTTATATGCACCATGCTGTCCTGATTTCTGATTGCCTAGATGAAGGTGACTATTGGAGAGCACCATTAACTCCTCCTGACTGTGCTCCAGTTTCCTCCCAAAGCGTGTGGGGCACTATGTGCATCTCAGTCTCATACCAGCGTGAACTTGGATCATGGCAATGATGTGCACTGGGAGTGGGACTTCCTACATGGTGTGGACCCAGCCAATGTAGGAGAAAAGAAACTGCATTTTTGACTTTCTCCAACCAACTGAACAATTTTATAATGATCGCTTTTCTTTCTAAAAAACCTAAAACCTTCCTTGTAACATTAATAGACTAATAACTTAGATGATACAATTTATGTGATATTAGAAAGCTTAGTGATCTAGTGAGGCCTAATCAAGAAAAATAATAATGTGTACCCAGGCACTGAACTTGCACAAGGTTTTCCAAATCTAGATCCATTTGCTAAGTATAAGGATTCATCTACTGATTAAATTTTGGACTTTGCAAGCTACAGAGATAGGGTTTAACCTGTTTAACTAAATACTTAATGTTAATAAAAAAACATCTTCAGGCTTCAGGCATCACTGTGATCATTAAGAGAGGGGCATATGCTAATTCAACCCTGGGGAAAGGGGAAAAAGCTTTCCCTGTTTTCCGGTGTCTCAGAGACAAGAATCTCTGCAGCTGTCATCTCTGGAGCTCAAGCTGAGGATCTAGAGGATATATTGGCAACACGTACTCCTGGAATGACTGCTAAGCAATGTGTGTGGCTTAGTAAGGGAAAAATATAGCATTTGGGATTTAACTTGACATCAGCTCCCCTTGGGTGCTTACTCCCTTTGCTTGCAGACCTAGAGTCTAAATGCTGTAAACCAGGAAACATTTATGAGGCTGGAACATTTCTTGCAACCTAACTACATTCTCCTGGAGCCAGCCCCTGGTCTGCTGCAACTAGAACTGACCGACAACAGATACAGTAAGATAACACAGCATACTAATTTTCCATTTTACCACAACTATTAACCTAAAAAGGAAACCCATGTCTAAGGATTTTTCCTTCTTCCTAAGATTTTTTTTAACGCAAATACTTCCTGCCATTCAGCGGCTTCTTACTGGAACTTCCTGATGCAAATACCTCTTCACATGCAGGGTCTTTTCTTCCACATCCCACTGTGACTCCTGCAGAGAGGAACTGTTCTAGGTAAATGAAATTGTTGAGGCTTTACTTACTGTTTAACTGGTTTGAAATGGATCTGTTCTCTAGGCTTTCAACTGCATTAAACTGCTAATAGGATTCATCTTCAATGAGGCAATCGAACACTTTATTCCTGTTCTGAACTGTTCTAATGGCCTGGACAGCTGATGGGAATCCTTCAACACAGTTCAACTGCTTCATATTCCACCTTCTGCTCCTCCAACTCTGGGATTCCTGCTAGAGAGAGGTAGAAGCAAATTCAACACCAAATGGATAGGCTTCCTAGGGTATATTACAGGGCTTTAATCAGTTATCTTGCTATCAGAAGAAGAAAACCTGCTATTAATCGGGATGTAATGTGATTGGCTAATGAGTGTTTCATCTTCAACAAGTTTTTAGTTGCATTAACAAGATAAAAGTGGGCCATCTAGCCCAGTGTAAGAAGCATTGGTTTCAAGAAGTACACTGGCTACCCCCTTGAACTCCAGGAATACAATTAGGTAGGGAAAAAAAGCTACAAAGCTGTAGCTGAAAGCTACAAAGAAAGGAGAGGATAATAGAAGACAATTGCCTGTTAGATCAGTGGAGCCTTTCAATCAGTTGAGTGACATATTTGAGTCCAATATATGCAGTTAGTCCCTACAGTTCCTTGTTATCACACAGGTGTTTCGGGACACAAATTGAAGAAAAAAAAAAAAGGATTTTATTTTTACCTACCATAAGAGACATAAGTGGATTACAAACATAATTTTGTGAACTGTTGCAGGCTAGAGATTCATGGAAATTCTGGTGCTTTGAGTTCAGATTATATGTGGGAAACACTTTTTTTCCTTTTCTTTTTCACCTTACTGCTATGAGCTGCTTCACTTTGCCTGTGTTCTAGACAAGCAGCCTTCCTGGGAACCTGGTCAATGTAACCTTGTTTGTGCCATAGGTATAACCATCTTGATAGATTCACTTTGACTTTTCACATTTTCTTTTAATTTATGTGTTCATTTTTTTATTTCTTTCCTGAAGTTTGATGATTTTTGGCACGTTATCATCCCTACATTTGTTGGACACTGAAACGGTCATACATTTTCTTGGTCCACTTTTACCTCATACTTCATGTGTGAAAAGAACTACTGTTAAAATATAACTTTCACCAGACAACTGTCAAATATATTTGATACCTCTGTTCTTTGAAGGACAGGCTAGTAAAACTGTAAGACACAGAGTCAGGATTCATCCCGGAGAACTGGTTTCAGACTTTTTGGTCATGTTAGTACTGCAGAGCTGGTCGGTTTATGGAGTCTGAGGTGGAGTCCGTCCAGATGTTGCAGGCAATTCCTAGTACTGTAAATTAAATCCTGATGACGGAAACTTTATTGATGATGATAAATGAGTGAAACGCAACTGAGTTGGGCTTTCATCTCCAAGCTGACTCTTTGACAATTAGGAAAATTAGTTTGACAGGAAAAACACATCTGTAATTGCATTTAGGAAGCGGCCGCATTGCACGGCACACAAATCCCCAGCAATGCCATTCCTACGTTCCGTTTTCGGGGCAAAACTTTAAAGAGCCCGTGACTGACAGCAGAACAAGGCTTGCCATACACGAGGCTACAATGGTACAACGACCTCGGCCATACCGTGGCCATCAGAAACCCGGGGTTCAGCGTCAGCCTTTCTGACGACGTCTCCAGATGACGCTGAAACTTGCAGACCTTCAAATATAAGATCACTCAGGGGAGTAAATTTCCACCAGAGGCCCCCACGTAAAAGACTTCACGTCCCCGTCTCCCACGGGGAGGGACAGTGGGGGGATCACGGCTGCCGCCCGCGCCCGCACGACGCTGCCTGCGCGCAGCGCGCCGGGAGACCCAGCCTGGCGTGGCCCCTGCCGGGCCCTCCCCGCCGGCAGGGGGCGCTCGCTAGGGGTGGCAGCCGGCGCTGCCCGCTCTCTCCCCCAGCGGGAGCCTCGTTGCTTGGTTACGGAGCGCGTCCTTCCCCTGCCCGCCGGCTCAAGAGGGAGCGGCGGCGGCGGCGGCTCCTCCTGGGGCTGCGGGCCCGGCTTGTCGTCGTCCCCGACGCCTCCAGCGCCGTCTGGGGAGACTCGCAGCCCTCCTGCGCGGGGCCTAAGGGACTGGGGAGCCGCGGGGCCTGTGTCGGTGCGTGGCGGGGACGCTGCCCCGTGCCTCTCCTGCCGGCGGCCCGGCTGCGGGCGCTGGGCGCTGCCAGGCTGAGATACTTTTCTGAGGGGAGGGAGGCCCTTTGCCTGTTCGGGAGGGAGAAGTGGGGCTTGGAGGGGGTCACTGATTTTTGTAGGTGGAAAGCTTTTTGTGGTTACTTCGAGAAAGTGTTGAGCTTTATCCTTTCTCAGTTTTTTCTGTCTTGGGAGTTTCTGTCCAACTCCCGATTTATGCTCCCAGAGATAGAAATGGTTCAGTTGTTTCCTCAGGTAAAATGCTAATAGCCGTTGCTGGTGCTTAATTATGCACATTCGGAATAGTCTTGTTAAAATCAATGGGGCCCTTAGCAAAATGAAGTAGTCTTTGCAAGATTGGGTTCTGTGTTGGTATGTAAAATACAAAAACTAATTTCTGTTTGAATTTACAGGTTGCATACAGTGGGAGAAAATTGCTAGAGAACACGAGCACTTTGGACTGAGTTATGTGGAAGAGCTGAATATGATTAAGGAACATGAGACTATATGCAGGGAATCTCAGTGTGATAGTCTGAGGATCAAACAAGCTATAGTTACTGCTCCCAGAAATGTGAGCATTTAGCCCTTATTGGAAGATTTAACACGAGATCAATCGTGTTGGTTAAGAACATCATCCTCTGCAGAGGTCAAAGAGTCCACAGAAGCCTGTCATGAATATAAATAAAAATATTCCTAATTAATTCATTGAGTGTTCTAATGTTCATAGAAAGTAAGGATATCTTCTGAAGTAAGAGACATGAAGAAACAAACTCCTGATCTCAAGATGATGACTCAAAGAAATAAATCTGTGGAAGAAGACAGTGCTGACAAAAATCAGAGAAGTTGCTCTGAAAAAGTTAACAGAGAAAATGCCACTTGTAGTTGTGAAAGTACAGTTGTAAAACTGCCAGTAATAGCATCATTTGCAGGTACCACTAAAAAAATTGTAATGGTCAAGCACCCAGCACCACCTCAGAAGCCAAGTTACTGCAGGTCTAATTTTCATGTTAATAGCTCCCCTATCTCATTAGAAGAGACAAAAGCTGTTACTAAAGTAAAAGATAGAGTGCATATGCTACAGATGGATCCCCAGAATTTAAAAAGAGATAAAACTGAAGAAATAGATACTGTGATTAAAGATAGTGATGAATTTAGCTCTACAGATTCTGATACAAGTAAAAACATTTCTATAAAGGGAAAAATAACCAGGGAAAGCTGTAAGAAGAGAAGCAGAGTGATTTCAAAAGCAAAGCAACAAGATTTAGATGTTGAATCGGGAAGAGTGCTGAGAAAAGGAAGCAAGCAGCCAAGTGGGAGGTCTGCTCGAGAACAGTTGGAAGAGGCAAGAGATGTGACTAGACCAGACACTTCAAAAATATACGAGAAGAACTTCCAGCAGAGCAAACCTGAAGAGCCTACTTCCACACCAGCGTTGCCTGTGAAAGTGGTTGCAAGGTCTATTGATGAAATAATTGCTTCCCTGCAGTCTACTTCTCCATCTCCTTCAGACCAGACGATCAAAGAACTCCTGGAGAGTGTTCTTGGCCAGAACTACAACATAAAAATGGAAGTAGGTGAACCAGAACAAGAGCAATATTTTTCTCTTGGGTAAATATTACTTTTATAAGAATTGTATATTTTTTTTCCAGCTCCTACAATGTGTTACAACACAGAAGCCAGACAAAACAAATGGATAAAGACACTAATGTATCATAGAATATCCTTCACTGTTTCTTCTGCCAGTTTTTTTGATGTCCCTTAAAAATGAAAATGAGCCAATATCAAAATATATTAAAATATAAGCTCTTTTGGGGTGTTATTTTTATTAACTACTGATAGTTTAATACATCTTTTTCTTTACCCTCCTTTCCCTTTTTTAAGATGACATATCCCAGTGTGACAGATGAAAAAGTGCATTAAATGCATTTGGGATATTGTTGGAAGTATTGTTTAACTTGTGAAGTCTTGATAAGACAAATTCTTTATTGTCACAGTTAGGTAGATTGTGTAAGCAGCTGTAAGAGTGTCCCTTCAATTAATTACAGCAGGAGATATCAGTAATACTAGGCATCAGGTAGATGCTACAGAAAACTTTACTAGATTTTCACCAGAGGGTTGCCAATTCATTTGTTAACTCAACTAGTAACTTACTATCAGATGGCTCTTTGTCCTCGCTTAGCCAGACTGATAGTTTTGTTCTAGTTCCAAGAGGGCTGAAACTTATGTCACAAAAATCACTATCACAGTTGGTATTCATGCTAGCGCTTGTTAGGGATGCCATGGAATGAACAGACCCATGGAGGATGAACTACTCCTTTCGAGCAGCAACTGCCTCTGCAAGGAAGTGTGGAAGACTGGTGAAGAGCGTATGAACATGTGTTTTAGGAGATGATAAAGAACATTGTTTCCCACAACTATCAATGCTACCTTTCATGATCATAGAGTATCTCTCATAGAATGTAAGTGAAATTAAGGGAACCTTATATTCCCTTAATGTGAGATTGACTGTCTTTTGATTAAATACAAAAATTAGGAGAAAAAAGAACCCTGAATTGAGTTAATTTCAATGTATGAGTCCATGAGCAGCAATAGTCTGAAACTGCATTTCCGATAGAATTGTGTCCTCGGATTTGATTTTCTTCTGTTCTGTTCTTCTGAGAGTTGTTTGTGTGGCTGAGGCATTCACAGTGTCTCCCACTCTCTTATATTTTCTGGTGTATTTCAATTGGGATTGAAATCAGAGAAGACTTGCCTCAGTGTGGCAGCATTGAGATGATCCCTCTTCATTGCTTGACTTGTATTTTAGGAATGTAATAATTTGGGACTGTTCTCTTTGATTGAAATTTGCCAGCTGGATACAAAAATACTACAGGGCAAATGGGAAGAGGACTAAAGAAGATCCTGGATCTGGAAAACCATTTCTTGTTCAACTTACCCAAAATAATTATTAGTGATTAGTAACATGTGCTGTGTTGTGTGTTTTTTCTTACTCTATATAAATATGGCTTATGTTTTAGGTAAGATTTTAAAAGTCTGGCCTCTAGCAAGTCCTGATGTTCTTAATTTGAAGTGAAGAGAACTGATCTTCTGTTGTTTGTAGTGGGAGCTACTGAGCTCTGGGCTTTGAAAATCTGACCTCTGGAGTACTGTGATGTTTAATTCTTTATTTCTAAAACTCACATCAATCGGGTTCAAAGTAAAATGAAAATTTGAACTTGGTCATGACTTTCTGGTCCAGTTGTTTGTTGTTTAATGGTTTTTTTAGGTATGGATATATGGACATTAGTGAGGATGAATGACACCCTTGCTGATTACATTTTTTTAAAATCAAAGGCATTTGCAGCAGGTGTCTTTTGAACTTAAGTGACCTTATCAATAGGATGAAGACTCTAGCAATTCTTTATTATTATTATGCATGGTTTATTTACTTTACACTGAGCTTCAAGACTTACTTTCTCTAATGAAGTAAGAAATTTTTTCTTTTAAATGAAACAAATACCTAGGAAAAGAACAGAACTACTAAAATGAACACAAGCTCTCAGAATTAAATGTGTTTTTTATTTCTTACAAAAAATGTTCTGTTCTCTTTCTCTTATTCTTGATCTTGCACTGATGACTGATTAGCATTGATAGCTTATGATATTGCTGTGGGGGCTGAGTGCTGTTTTTCCCCCAGCATTGAAAAGAGCATTATCTAGGGAATGGAATGCCAGCTTGGTGAGACATTAGTACTTAGCCCTGTTTCCTTTGAGGGAACTCAGTTATGAATTATGATTCCTACCACATTTTCTGTTAAAAAGTAGAATTTTTATTGTAAGAATGATATAATTTCCAATGCCTAGAGTAATTTTGTTGCCTTGAGGCTTGTTGCTACCCCTGAAGTTATATTGAGTTATTAAGTTATATGTTGGATTTAGTATCCATAAGAGGGTGTTTATATTCATTTCAGAAATGCATTTTCTTGGTATTCAGCTTGATGTTCAGCTTTCTTGGTGACGGACCTGCAATTCATCATCTTTAGTCAGTTATTGTTTTCAGCAGATCAGTTCTTTGGTACCTCAGATGAGCTTGTGAGGGTGGTAACTAAATGAACAACGTTTTTGTTCTCAAAAAATAACATAAAATTTGGATGCTTCTATTAAACAAGGACTATACAGTGCACCATACTAGGAAGCCAACATAAAATATACTTTAGTTTTAAAAAAACATCTCTAGCTCTTGTCAGCTAATGTCAATAGTGAGGCCTTGAGAAGATTTTCTCTGTAATGCGTTAGTACTCTCTCAAAAGTGGTTTGATGGAGACTAATTATTGTTAAAATTCAAGAAGAGATAGACTTGTATTTGCTTTATATCTATAAGCAAATACAAACAAGTATTTGCTCATAACTTTACAGTATCTCACTTATTATTTGCTCTACATGTTCTTTATATTCCACCTGACATGAAAATTACACAACAAATCATATATTGCTTTCTGATAAAACAGTATTTTTAAGAGGCTTATTGAAAATATTTCAATTTTTTTCCTTTAGGTGCTATAAGGTGTATTCTAAGTGTCAGGGAAATGAACAAGAGACTTCAATTTATTTAATTTAGTTCTCTTTAAGTGGGAAAACCCTAGCTCTTCCTATTGGTTTTCTTATTTTCTGCTTACAGGTGGCTTATGGAATGTTCTTCTCATGGTCTTAGCATCTGTTAAAATGTAGCTAAATCAAGACTATGGTGCTTTTTATTATGAGTTTCCTCACATTATTGACTATACTCAATAAAGTTAATCATGGCAAAGGCTAGGGCACTTCTGCCACTTGCTGAAGGGAGCCACTCAGTCTTCAGGGGTGGTCACTAGCACTCCTGGATACATGAAATTTTTTTCTGGAACAGTTAGCTCATATTACTTTAGATTTTTTAAAAAAATGTTTTATTTTCATAATGTTACAAGAAACTGTCTAGGGAGAGATGTTGGGTAGATGGTTTACATGTGTGGACTTATGAAATCTGTCTATTTCTTCAAATTTACCAGTGCAAGTAACTAATTAAAAAAGTCCAGTTGTGCAGTTTATTACATTTTATCAACAATCACTTTCCAGTTCCTTATGATCATTAGGCTCACATAATTTACGCTTCTCTTAAAAACGCTACAGGCTTTATGGAGCAAGGACTATCTTTTTACCCTGAAGTCTAACAAAATGGAAGACTAATCTGTATTAGGTCAGTAAGCTGCTCTTATAATATGAGAACAAATTGTTTTTAATCAGATAGATTGTAATCTCCCAGAGTTTCAAGCTTTGTCAAAGGGGTACAGAGTGATTAGCTATGTTTGTATATAAATAATTTGTATAAATTCACCATGTTAAAAGAATGTTTTAAAATATTTGTATGTTCACACATCTAGATTGACTTTGTTTTGTCATTTATCAGGGTCTTTTCTGCACTGGTGATAGAGACTTTTCTTGTCAAAACAGAGCGGAAAATAATTTATTTTAATAGCATGTAATTATCAAATGAGAATCAAAGAAATACCAGATGAAAATATTTAAGTAAGATAAATTTAGAGGTAATTATTAAAAAAAAAAAACCACAACCAAAACAAAACATTAAAAAAATCTTAATTTTCTGTATGTCAGGACTTACAATGAGTCTTTTCAGGTACAAAAGATACCACAGATATACCAAAATGACTGAAAATGTTAAAATGTTTCTAATGAATTATCAAGGTGCTCGGGTACCTAAATAGTTTTCTACACCTGCAGGAGGAAGGCAATGGCTAATAAAGCTGTTTTTTAAAGGCGCAGCAGAAGTTTCCCTCACAAAGTTAAAATATCAGTGCAGGAAACAGCTTCCTCAAGAATGGGCAGAACACTCAAGAACAGATTCCCACAGGAATTAAGAGTTGCCTCAGTTCTCAACACTTTTATTTCCCAAAGTTAGATCACACCTCTTTGGCCTTGTTTTTGTTAATGCAAACACACAGCCCATAATATATATATAGACAGTACACATCATTTTATTAAAATAACGTGATAGCATTGTGCCTGCAATTCTCCCATGGGGAGTGGACAAAAGAGAAAACACCACACCCAACAAAGAAAAGCAATCACATAACATGTACAGGTGTCTAAAATGAAATTAAGATAATATTTGCTCATATAATTCTGTTGATTTTGACAGAACAGGAAAATTAATATGTAAAATTGTAATTTACATATTATGCAATAGTTTAGAAGTGTAAGTTGATGCAGTCTGGTTGAATGAAAGGCTTTGTGAAAATTTCTCTTTGATTCCATGATTTGGATAATAAATTGCATGGGGAAAGAATTACGGTTGGCTAAGATGGACTGTAATAATTAGTAGTCCGTGGTAATCACTATGTTTGAAAATACGCACGTGTTGCAAAGAAAAGGAAGGTTGGTTGGTATAGCTCGAGAAGGTAATGCTGAATCTGCTCCTTTTAGTCTGAGTTGTTACTACATTCCTCTATTTCTGTTCCTTGTTCTCATGGTGATGAAAAAAATATGTAATATGAATTGTTTTTTTCTTAAGCTGTCTCTTCTCTCAAAGGTAGATAAATTACTAAGGCTTTGGTTAAAAGCAAAACACCAACGTGTACAATCTTCTGCAAGGCCGTATCTTTTTATTGCTTTATAGTTTACATTTTGGGACAGTATATGCATCTATCGCTTTGTCTTGGCTTGGAGACTCCTTTTTCTTTCCTTTTCATTTTCTAATATGCAAGGAAAAAAATGTTACAGCTCAGAATATGCCTCTTATGTGGTATTAAAGTTAAAAGCAAAAAATCCTAGGCACTAAAAAAATTAACATTTTTAGATTGCTAGGTGGACAATACACTCAATGGAATAAAAATTCTACTGTGTGGAAGATTCTTACATTAAAAGAGCAAATGGACATTTGCAGTGCCAGCAAAGGATTTTTTTTCATGATGTGACAGACTGTTTCTAACACATGTTCAACTGATAGCTTTAATGCATTCTTGCATCAACTTGTGGCTCTTGAAATATTTTCCCCAGAAATATTTAACATTTCTGTAGCTGTTTTAAAGAACGGTATTCTAAAATGAAACGTAGTTTAGATGTGATACTTCTGTTTGTTACTGTTATCTTTAAAACTTGGTTCCTTAAGCCAATATATGGCACAAAGGGTAAAGTACATGTGTGCTGAGTTATGTACATGTATGCTAACCAGGTGCTTAGAAAGCACACTGTCCTTAAAACTACCATCTGTTTTGAGAGTTGTTGCTGCATTTTATTTCTGCTTTTTTTGTATGGATATACTGTAACCAAAAGGGGACTTGTTGAACTGTTCCTTTGATGAGAAAGGATAGTATGTCTGGGAACTAAGAACAACGTCAACTTTTGTAGTAGTTTTTCTGCTAGTGGAGCAATTATAATTTTCTCCTGTGGAGAAAATGATTAACTGAAAATTGCACTCAGTTTTTAAACTTCTCTACTATAAGCAGTTCCATAGAGAAGTTATTTATAGTAAAGAGTTAGGCATGTGTGTAAATGTTTGCAAAAGGTAATGAGTCTAAGATCATTTGTCTCTGAATGTACTTGTTGCTTTCAAACTAATTTGTGTAATGAAGACCCGAACTTTAATTTATGCATATATATTGTTTTGATGTTGTTTTTTTCTGTGAGGTAGTATGAATGATATATTTTTTTTAGCATTCTTGGTTGACACTAGTTTTCTTCTCTCGCTTATACAACAGGCACCAACTGAACATGAGGAAATAAAAACTGAATCTCAAGTCCTGCCAAGTTTTCACCAAGCAAGCCTGGTAACATTCTGCATTATCTAGGAATGTTAAAATATAATAAGTTAATAGTGCTTCTATTTGCTTGCAGAGTTGTTAAGATAGCTAGTTCATATTTTAAACTGATAAAACTGGGAAGGAAATTAAATAGTTCTTGAAAACATTTTGGTACATGACAAATCACAAATATTTTTCTCTCTTTCCCTTTTGTGTCTCTTGTTCATTCCTCTTCTCATAGGGTTTGATTCTCCAACTGCTGGATATAAAGAATTTCACTTTTATTAAGTAGCATACCAATTAGGTCAATGGAATTGTAAAACATTCATCTATATTCATATATATTAGTGCCCATCATTCTATGCCTTTCATTCAAACTGTTTTTAAAATTTAAATATTTAAACTTAGATATGTTTGGGGGCTTGCTTAATGTTTAGAGGTATTAGTGATTTATTTGCTTTAAAGGATCATAGACTCTTAATATAAATTTCTGATGTATGTTTCTTCTTATGTTTTGCAATTTCTTCTTACAAGCGCAATTTGTAGAAGAAACAGACCAAATCTTTGACAAGAAATCGCTATAAATATTATTATTTAGTGTTAATCATTGTAGGTCCTTTGCCTATTACTATATTTATTTTTGGAAATCTAGTTAGCTGTTGAGAAAATTTTTGGCTTAAGATAAAATTGAGACAACGTTCTAGGTGCTTCATAAATGCATGGATGATGAAAGAATAATTGCATATAATAAATATTGTACTGAATTACCTGTCAAGGAGCACAAAAGTCTTTAAAAAAAATATTGTACATTCACCTCTTACATTGAATTCCCCCCTCCCCTGCTTTCCCTCAGAAGACACTAGTAGTGCAGAAAGAATTTCAAGCAGCAGAAAATGAATCTCAGCCTAAAGATGAGCTGTTAACATATAATAAGCAGGTGAAGCAGGTAAGCAGGTTTAGTACTATTGTGAGATAGTATTAGTTTTCCCATGCTTAAGGTTTTGATGCTTTAGAGCATACAGAAGTCTGCAAGCTGTTTCCTTACCACCTGCCCTTTAAAAGAAGTTTTTCTATAAAACAGGTCTTCATACTGGTCTTGCAGTTTAAGGTTAGAGGAAAAAACAAATTAAGGTTCATTCGGTCAGATGTTGGGTTAGGCTTTTCTTTATGAGATTGGAAAGAAGATTACAAAAGAAACAATGTATAAATAGAATCCTAATCTACATTTAACAAGTGGATGCCTTCCTGGAAAATGGCATAATGCTCAATATCCTTTTGGTTGTGCAATATTTCACACATGACAAAAACAGTCATTAGAATATCAACTCTATAAAGCTTAGATTTTTAGCAGAGAACATGTATCAAGTTTATAGAGACAGTACCATAGAGGACAAATTTGTTGCTAAGACCAAATAATGTCTTTTCCCATATGTTGTCAGTTTCTAGCGTTCTGGTATTTCAAGACTATAAGCAGATACTAAAATAAAACCCTAACCTGGTTCCTTCTGCAGCCTTGATGTAAATGATTACTTTGCCTTAAAGTTATTATATATGCTTATTGTAAAACAGAATAACACTATTTATTATGTTTACAATGGTATAATGAGAAGGACAACCAAGAATGGGATATATTTCCACTAGGCAGTGTTATGTGCAGAGATACCAGATAGCCTTGGCCTAAACTTAAATAAATGAGATGAACACAAGGTTGGATAAGCTACGTGGGAAGACAGATACAGGTGTTGAAAAGAAGGAGATAAAGGGACCAAAATGAAAAGAGGATGAGACAGACACATATGGGATGCTTGTTGATGGCCCAATATTTGCGAATATGTTGTTTCAAGGTCTAGTCATCATAAATCGGAGGTCTAGTCAAAATGAGAAACCTTCTGAATGTCTAAGGGCCTTGCTTCAGCTGCTTCTTCAGCTCCTCCCACTGACTGTAGTTTGGCCCTGATTGTGTCTCTTCAAGCTGCATGGAGAAAGGGATAGAGAGAGGTACACACGCACCTAGAATTAGAGAGCATTAGCAACAAACTTTCCTGATCAATTTTAGGGTAGCCAAGAATCAAAGATGCACACAGCTTACCCTGAAGAGATAAGGGACAGGGGAGCTCTGGGAGTGAGTCAGAGGGAGATGACAAACTCCCCATCAGTCCTGGCACTGCATTCTGCAATGGGGCTACAGTGGACATGAAGTAGAGCCCTAAGTGACCTCGTGATGCTGGCCTGAGCAGTTCCAGTTGGCAGGCATTCTTCTACAGCTAAGGATTCATATTTCCTAGCAACTTTTGTGGTAGCAAAATTATTTCTGTTAGATGGGTTAGAGTTCTGTTGAAGAAAATGGATGAAAATGAAATTATATTACTTTAAAAAAATTCTGCTAAATTAGAAAAAATATTGTGTTTTGAAATTTTCCCTACAATAATTGTCTGTCTATAGATCAGAAATGTTTCTAATCCTTCAGTAACTCATGTTACTCATGTGCTATCTGTACTTGGCTATAATATTTTATATAATTAATATTGATAATGATGTTTGCAGGCAGTTTTAAGAGTATACTCTGCAACATCAGTTGATCCGTTGGTTACTAAACTAAATATGCTAAATGATGTGTAAACAATACACAGTATAATGTCACTGATGGTATTTTTTATAATATTCAAGAATATAGTAAGATTATTTATTACTTCTAAATTATATATTATTTGCCAGCAGAACAGTTATTTAAATAGTACTGAGGTACTGTTATGTTTTTTAGACAGTATTATCTTGGGCAGCGTGTCACTTCTGTAATGCACTAGTTGTTGCAACAACACCCACCAGTGTGTGTTCAGTGATCTTACAACACAAAGTAGTTTGCAAGATTGGCACCTGAAAAGATAAGATACATTTGGTTCTATTTAACACAAATACCACGTAATTTAAATATATTACTTAATTTGAAAGTGCATGCTTTCACTTCTACACATGGGAAAAATAATGGAGACAAAATTTTAGAAAAAGAAAGAGAAATGGTTTTAAGAACCCATATGTATTAGCTAAATGCTCTATCGCATCCTTAGCAGAACTATTTCTATACAGAGTAATGGCAATCTACTATATATTAGTATTTCTATAGAACACTATTCATTGGCATGTTTTTGTGACATCTTATTTTTTAAATTATCTTGCTTTGCTTAATGGGCTGCAGGGCCTATGCAATTTCAAGATAAATTGATTGATTGTGCAGATGATCTTGCAAATTTGGTTATACACAAAGCAGTCAGATGAAAAAATGCAGATATTTGCTTTAGTTATTGTAATTTTATGTTACATCTGTAACATGAAATATTACATAAATATTTTGATTAAAAAGTTGTGTGTTAGTTCACTGGTATTGCTACAAAGAAAATGGAATAAAATATGAGATTATATACATTTAAAATGTCCATCTAATAGTAAATATATTGGCTCATGTTCTCTGATTTTAGGCTTAAAGGAACTTCCCTCTACTTAGTATAGTCTCCATAATTCATTAGCAAGAGTGTGTTGAAGTCCCCCTCCATGATCTGTTTCACAAAAAACACAAGATCACAGAACTTTGGCTTATAATTTTAAAATAGTAGCTGCTGTAATTTTAGTTTTGGACGTTTTCATTAGCCATATTAGTGTCTAAGACATCAACAAGTGTTGTTGAGTATCTTCTGTTACTTTGGATATCACTTATGTGGCATTTTTTTTTTTCAAATTATTTGAGTATCTGGGCATTCCAAAAGCTGGTAATGGCAATGCATCCAACGAGGTTACTTTTTCTTTTAATTGGATGAGAGATCAGGACAGAAACATTTACCTGACATTCAAAAGCAAAAACTGTAGTCTTATATTTGGCTCATTTTAATGATACATTTTCAGGTAGACATATTACTTTCAAACATTTTGTATTCCTTATTTTTGTTAGCCTATTTTCTCTATGTAAAATTTTGATTGACTTCCAGTTTCTCTGGTAAACATCAAATATCTGACTTTGGTCCTTCATATTTTTTCATGTATGTGCTGATATAAACAGTGGTGTTTATTTCAAAAATAAACTAACAATATATGAAACCACTTTAATTTTGAATAAGCCTTTTCAGAAGGTAGTGACTCATTTAGGTATCTTCTACAGTTCTCAGTATATTTTACTTGGTGATTAATATACTTTTTAATGAACTATAAACTTCCATAATTTTTTCATGCAGTGATTTCTTCTAAGAACTTAAATACTGCTGAAGTTATCAGTAGACATAGACATTGTGCCCAGTTATATTCTGGGATAAATAAAGCATGTGAGTGGACAAAGAAGAGTAAAATCCTATGCTTTTGTGATTCATTTAACCAGATATGTGACTGAAAATCTTAATTAGAAAGGCATTTGGTCACAACAATTGTATTCTTTGGGTTCCTATAAACTAAGCTAGCCAGCCTTACAGAAGTAATTATCATTGTGTATCAGAGCTGGGCAAAAAAATGGACTTACTTCTCATATTGACAGAGAACATTTTTTCAAGACAAAGCACTTAAAAATTCATTTCCCCCAGTATGTTGTTCTGTTTCTGTCTTTGTTATGCTATGATTATACTTCTTTATTTTCTTGAACCTGCTTTGTTGTGTTATGTACGCAAGCTTTTAAGTGGAGTTCAGAAGAATCTTTTTTATTGATGGCGCTGCTAGTCCGTTTTAGGAAGATGTTTAGCAGTTTGCAGGAAACAGAACTGCGGAATGGTTGAGGTTGAAAGGGACCTCTGGAGGTCATCACAATATGGAAAAAGCAGCACAAAGGTATAGATTCTGAAGCTGAGTTTTACGAAAGACATGCAGACACTTTGGCAGCAATGATGACTTTAGTAGTTTCTTTTCCTTGCTGTTTGCTCTTGCTCCTGGATTATAGTGAGCTGCCCCTGACAAGATTTCTATGTGGGCACACTCTACAAAGGGAATCAGAGATCTAGATTAATTTCTGCCTTCCCTCCACACTTCTTTTTTACTATTTTTTTTCAACACGGATCAGTTATCTGATCTATTTCACAGTGTGAAAAAACAATTTTTGGCACAACTAAGCAGGTGGTGCTCTAATAAATAGGAATGAGCAGCTGTGGGTGGAAACAGTAGGAATTCCTTACATCTTTATTCCTGCTGAAGTTCCTGTATTTAATAAACATAACCTTGAAGACACTTTTCTAAAAAAGTCACCCTTTAAACTATGTGTATCTGTTTGAATTGCTTAAAAATATAATACAAATTTTAGATGTGTTCATGTTCTTCTAAGTTTAATAGTTCTGAATAGTAATATTATGATTTTGATGCTCTTTTGATTATTCTCTTTGTAATATATTGAAATACACTCATCTTGTACACTATTCAGAAATGCAATTTAGGTAGGGCACATTGGAAATTTTGTTTTATCACACTTTTCTGCTTATTCTATATCCTGAAGAGCTGTGGGTGCTGCTGTTATCTGCGTAGTGACAGCAGTTCTAAACTACTCTAATTGAATTGTGTTTTCTGATGGTCAGAGTTGCTTGTGTGCCATTGCTCCTTGTTCTACTCCAGAGTGGGTGTGAAAATATCCATATAACTTATCAGGTTGTAACACTGTGTTTATCTTCTGTTCATGACCATTTTAGGCTCCATCTTTGGATGTGCTACAGGTGAAAGGAAAAGCAATATCAAAAATGAAACCAGATGAAGTTCAGAAAGAGCTACAAGAGGAACATGACTTGCAACAATCTTTGCCTCCTCAGACTTCAAATGTCAAGTAATTTTTAAATCTTATTTCATTATTATAAGAAAAATATTGAAAATATATTAAGTTAATAGTGCATAGCATGATAGATAAGTTTGGAGAAAAAATAATGCCATCTCCCAAAATTTGGATCTGAACACTTGCCATTTCTGATCTAAATTATCAAGTTTAGTTTGGTATCTCTAGTTTTAATTTGTTATTTATCTCCTTGAAATAGTTCTGATTTATGGTTTTTAAAATCCAGAGGGCCTATTCAGTCCTGCTGTATGCAGATGAAACTTCTCTTGACTGCAGCAGAAACTGAAGTTGCTTATGTGAGGGTTGAATTTGTCCATAAAATTCCAAGCATAATCTAATCAAAATAATTAAAAACAAACAATGGAAAATACCACAAATTTAATATAAGCAATGCCAGCTGTAAGTCATCATCTTTAAATAGAGAAGATGTATTAAAAATTCATTAACTTGAATTTGTATTACAATCAGTGCTTGTCTGAAATTCAGGAGATTTTACATGGAGAGCTGTAATTTAAGGACAACTGCTTATTACTTTGCTCTTGTCATAGGTTGTATCTGCCATTCTGTAGTAGGAGTGCAGATTACAAAAGCAGTACAGACTGTGTCCTAATTTAACTGATCCTGTCCATCCCATGTCAAGTAAGACTCTTCCGTTTTATGGTCTTCACTGCTAATAAGATCTTTATAGATAGCTTTGTTTAGATGTACCATAGGTTGCTTCTTCACTTCTCTATTGAGAAAAGGGGGAAAAAAAGAAGCAGCTTTAATTATTAGCTTTTGTTGTTCTTAGGGTCCTGAAAGGTCTATTGGATACAGAAGAGAGCCTTTTTATGGCAAGCCTAAAGTTTGTAAATGGATAATACTTTCAATTAAGTAGTTGAGAATAGTCATGGGAAAAGAATGCTTAAGTTTATGAAACAGTCAAATTGGCTTTTAAGTGACCCTTTGCATGCCATTGCTTATCTGCATTGCCTAAAGATCATTCGGTTAGCAAGATTATGTATTAAAACAAATAGTGTCAACAGACAATGAGTGTTTTACCTTCAATAAATACTTACTGTCAGATTATCAATGGTGCAGAAACTGCGTGATTTTCTAAAAAACCTGTATTTAGTGCATTAAGTGAAGGTAATGTAGGCCACACACATAGTATTGTTTTTTCATGTCCCCTTTTTTCAAAGAATGATAAATAGTCTGTTTTAGGAGAGTGCATGCTGTAAAAACATTCACCTTTACCTGCAGCATGCCCCAAATATTTCAGTTTACATTGATAAAGCATTCAGGTAGTTCATTCAATGAAATGATAAACTATACAAAAGCAGTAATGATAATGCAATTAAAATAACATTCAAATTGTTTTTATTTATTTAAATTAAATGACAAAACTTAGGAAAAAAAGTTTCTAGAGGATTTTTAAATTATTTTGCCTACCATCGTTTACAGAAATCACTCCAAATGTTGTAAGTTCGAAGTTACTGTTTGCCGTCTATTTTTTTTTTTAATTGTGTGATAATTGCATTGCAGAGAAAGTGAACTGTGTTAGAGCATCCTGAGGTAAACTACTATAAACATTTATGAAGGTTATATACTCTCTATCGAGTTAAAGCAGTGTGAAATATTTCTTTCTAATTTTAAATTAACGTGATCTACTTATTAAAGCACTGATCTCTGATTTCACACTCCAAAACAGTTACTTGTTTCCATTTATGCTGTAAATGTATTCAACTAGTTAAAAAAAAAAATTATCCTTTGCATTAAATGGGGTTGCTGTAAGCATGCCTTAAATCCTAATCAGTCTCGTGTATTGTGTGATTGAGTTGCTTTTCAAACTGGATATTTCATTTTTATGTTTAACTTTCACACTTTATTTCATAACCTTGACCCGGTTCTCGTTCAGGCAAAAATGCCACTGATTTCAATAGGGACTTTGGATTGCAGGATCTGGTGAAACTGTCGTGTGGAAGCATAAAGTAACTAGGCTGTTCTCTATATATTAAAGTTGTATGGCTTGAAAAAAAATATTTTGAGCAGTTTTAATTAAAATACAAAGACTTATTGACACTCTTTCCTATTGGGTTGTCATATGCCTATAAACTTAGGGACTCAAACTATATTAATATTAAGGAGATATATCTGGTATATACTTGATGTGATAGTTTCTTGATTGTGAGTCAAACTTCTGTTACATTACACTGATTTTCATGGTGTTTTTCTTTTCTTTTACTTTTTTGCTGTCATTATTTTTCAGAAAACATAAGCAAGTATAAAATATTATTTTTGTAACTTGAATATGTATTGCATGATAAATCAATCTTGTGTTTTTCCTTGCTTCATTTGGTAGTTCTTGCTGAATTCCCCTTTATAATATCTGTTTATAACATAAGACATAGTTCTCAGTAAAACAAAAAAACAAGTTGTTGAAAGTGTCATTGTCTCAGGAGAACCTCCGAAAAATAGTTAAACCTGAAAACTATTCAGTGTAATTTCAAAGTGGAATTTTAACCATTTTCATTTGGGATTTTCTCTTTTATGAACTTTAATTGAAAATAGCATATATTTTGGGAGCCATTTCTGATTTTTTTTACATCTCAGACATTTTCCGTATACTGCTCTTCACATTGTAACTGTCTGCACGTTAGACATTTATTAACTTTGTAGAGTTCATACAGTAGCTGGAGACTGTTTTTAGAATTTGATCCATGGCCTGTGGAAGTCAATAGACTTTCATCACCTTCAGTACAACTTAGATTGGAGGGTTAAATGTTAGAATTTTTTAGTTATTAACTTTTCAAAGATAGTCAAAGACCCGGTGTTTCCTCTAAAATCAACAGCTGAATTGAAAAGCTAGGAAGAAGTTCAAGTGATAGCATATAATAAAACTAATTCAAAGTTTTAAGGGTATTTACAAGGTACTCTGTCATGGGAGGGAATTTGCAGATGAATGTATATGTAACATTTTAACATAAGTTATTCACATACTGAATTTAAGCTGTAAATCTGCATTATTTGGTGTAAGTTTTCAGTGCAGCAAGTGAAAGCTCTACTTAAGTTGGGAAAGTAAAATTGTGACTACTGCACTTATTTTTTGCTTTAAAATTACTACCAACATTTTAGCTTTTACCTGTTTTTCTTTTCTAAATAATATGATCTCTACTTTTAGTGGAAATTACCAGGCACTTTATGCCGAGCATTTATGTTAGCAATTTATATCCTATGGTCTGATGTATGTCATGATGTAGTATTTAATAAACTATGTACTTTAGAATATAGAGAATGGATACTAAGATTTTTCATTTCTTTGTTTTCCTTTCTAGAGGTCAACATTATCCAGGCATTCATCGTCTATGTACTGATTTTCCTAGTTTTATATTGCCTCCTTATTTACAACTGGTTTCTAGAGTTTATCATACTTCAGACAGAAGAGGTCACAATATCTTATTTACAGCAGAGGACATGGACATTAAGGAGGAAGAATCAATGTGTTCCAAATATATTTATTTGAAAGAGCAAGCTGAAAGGAAAAGGTATGAACTTACTTATTTTCAGACTTAGTATGATTTAATTAATTTTGTAAGTTAAAGGATTATATGTTGAGAAATAACTTTCATGGTGTTTCAGTATTTCGTAGTTTCAAAGAAGTGGCAAAGAAAAGATTTGAAAAAATTGCCTTATTTGGTAGATATGTTTTAAAATAGAACAAGGGTACTAAAAGACTTGTATGTTGCTTAGAATGTAAAAGGTATGGTTTGTTTTTGAAAATAAATTGCATTTTGTAAACATGTTTTAAGTTATATGTCACAATTTAGGTTATAATATATGAATTTTTATACTTCATTCTACTCACGAGAGGTCCCATTGAAATAATAAGAAATACTGAGCAAATAGAGTAGGCTTTCTGCGTATGTAAAATTCTGCAATAGTAAAAGGTTTAAAGCGCACACCCACTAGCCCTTTATCACAGAGACAATCTTACCTCAATCCTGATTCTACAAGCACTTAGGAACAAGCATAACTTTAAGTAATTGAGTTTAGTTCTGTTAAGCTCAACGCATGCACAAAGTTAAGCACATACAGAACTGGGACCTAGGTAAACTTCTAGTCAAAAGTATTCATTGCATATGTAAAAGGTAGTCATGTGATAACTGCAGGATCCTGCATCTTTAATGAATGAGGAGCTGAAGAAGAACAAAATGCATAATAGTTAGTTTTTGAGATTCATGCAGCATGTGAAAAGAGATCTGTCAAAAAAATTGTTCTATAAGAAGTAGTGAGGAAATGTAAATGGATTTTGGAATAAGCTTACTCAGTTTTATTACTAATTTTTATATTTGATGGTAGTGAATTCCTAAATCTTTGGGTTTTTTTATTTGTGTGGGTTTTTTTTTTACGTGTTTTGCACTAAAATAATGTGCATATGAATGAATATGAAGCTTTTTTCATTGCTTATTACTTTGGTTACATTTTTGCTTTTTTGTACCTTTCTAGTATCATCAAAAAATTCAGAATTGGAGCCTTAATACTCTCAAGTTTTTCCTGATGGTTTTTCAGACTGACAGTTTGCTACTTATAGTTTCTGTGTATCACTAGCTCCAGAAATATAAAATTATTGCTCATAAAGTCTGTAGTGATCTAAAGAACGGTAGAGTGGTAAATAAGGATAAGGCTAGGTCAGTTTTACAGGGCAATTTGTGTAGCTTGTTAACTTGGGCTCACTTGAAAAACATGCGTTTTAGTGCAGCCAAATGCAAGGTCATAAGGATAAGAATAGGCAATTAGGGTCATCCTTTGTAGGAGGGGAGATTGTATCCTGAAAAGCAGTAATTCTGAAAGGAGCTTTACAGTCCTGAAAGATAAGCAACAGAAGATGGCTGTGTAATACTCTCTGAACTTTAAATTAAACATGTTTACCTTAAAATAAAGGAGGTGAGACATTAGCAATAATATAGAAAAAAAGTTTTGGGTTTAGAAATATTATACAGAGCTTTTCTGTTCCAGGTAAGTGCTCTAACAACTGAGATAGTCATGTCACCACTTGTTCTCTCTCTTGACTGCATGACTTTTGCATTCTTTTCTGCTCAACAGCACAACTTCCTGTACCCAAAATGGTCAAATAATCTAATGGTGAGTGAGGTTTGAATCCTCAGATAAGCAATGAATTCTCATTTCCTGGCTCTGTGCTTCAATAATGAATTATCATAAAGAGGTGGAAATCACCACTCTGCTTTTTTTCCTGTCTTACGAAAGAAGAAAAAATCACCTTGCCCTTCCTTGAAAGAACGGATGCATCCACCCTTAGAAGAGGGCTCCATGTTCTGGATTTGAAATGGAGGGAAATTTCTGCTTGCAGCCCCTGAAAAAATCTAAGTTCCAGAGGGGGACAGCAGATTTCCTGTTGGCTAAATCTGTGATTCTTCTTCCATATGAAGGTTTGTAGGAATGTTGTGCACTTAATGCACTTAACAGAGTGTTCCAAATACCTTTCTAGGGGAGCAAGCAGAAGTGTCGATTCCTGTATGCAATCTCTCTTTTTCTTGAATACCAGTTCTGTACTAAGACATTTTAAAAGATCATTATGTTGATTTTACACAAGAGAGAGAGAGTTGGTTTGAATATGTTACCTGCATGGTATAGTTTCTGATGCAAGAGGATTTGCTAAACGAAAACATAACAGACCCTGTAGCTGAGGTTTCAGTCTAGACAAACTGAGAGTAGCTATAAGAGTTTCAAAGTATAGCAATGAAAGTAGCAGCTTCTGAAATTATCCATTACTTACAGCCTTTAAATAAAAACTGGATTGCTTTCTGAGGTATATCCTGAGTTTCACCCAGCAAATTGTGAGCTTGATGCAGGAATACTTACGAAATTTTATTATCTGTATTATTTAGAAGGTCAGTTTAGGTAATCATGATGCTTCTCTCTGACCTTAAAATATGAATCCATAAATTGCTTTATGAAAGTTTTTAGTCATTGAATTCTTTTGATGTAGTCAAGATTACCCTAACCATCAAGGATGGCATTATTTCAGGGTACAGGATTAGGCCCTGGTGTTTCCTTTTGGTTTTTGTGAACTTCTGTTTCTGTCAGGAATTTGGGTAGCATATGAATATCATTCATGGCCATGATTGGAGTGTTTGCTTTTGATTCAGCAACATTTTCTGTCTGTTGGACAGATACAGACAGAGAATGTAAGGACTCAATGAAAATAAGGACACTGATCAGCATTGTAAGTAGGGGTTTCAGCATACCAGTACCCAGCCATTAACTGTTTTGCAGGTCATGGTGGAAGAGGATCTAAGGAAATTCTGGGAGAATAAATTGATGGCTGTAGTGAGCTTTTTCTCAGATGTGAGAGGCAGCATGAGGATGGGCAAAAAGGTGTTCAAAAAGGAAAAAAACCCAACCTTAAGAAGTCAGTGATGGAGTCAGAAGTCACAAAAATAGAAGTTATCGCTTTACTGATCTAGAGATGACAAAAAAGGACAGGCTGTGAAGGCTTTGAAAGCAGAGCATCATCTTATATTTGAATGAGCTTCTCTTCTTATTATTACTTCAAAGAAGGGGATAATGTTCAAAACAAGCAACTATGATCTTTGCAGTAGAGCTTTGAATGAATGTGAACAGAACAAGCTGATGCTTGTCTAGGCTAAAGAAACGGATGCTGCAGCAAGCGAGATGTGAAATTAGATACTAGACTTTAGCTTCGTAGAGAGATTTGAAAAAGACTTCAATTTTAGAATGATACCCGTAAATGATACCTGTGTTCCGAGTTTGTGTGAATGATGGGATGCTAGCCATAGTGATGAAGAAAGTAAGTAGTGAGGAGGCCATGAAGGTTGAAGAGGGAAGGGCTGATAATATCCTTATCTTTCAGCCTTACTGAGCTAGCACTGGCAGCTTGACATCCCTTAGAGGAAGATAATCTGGTATTTTTGTTGGTGCAGAACAGAGTGATGAATTATGCTCTGATTCATTACCATGGAGAGGGAACATGTACATGGTCTTTGACTAGAACATTACTAAAAATAGAGGGAGAAGAGAGTAGAAGACAGAACCCCTTGAAATACCCAGGAAGTTGAAGGAGTTAGATGGGAGTGGAACTAGGAGACATGAATTGTAGAAGCTATGGGAGGAAGGGATTTGAAGAAGAGAATGATTTGGTTTTCAAGAAGTAGCCAACAGGCTGAGGAAATTGAGGATGAGTCTGAGCTTTATGAATCAGTAGAAATTTTTGAGAAGAAATTTTTGCATTGAGAGCTACATTCACCGGAGATGAAAAGAATTAAAGTTTAAAGAGAAGTCCATACCAAAATTCCTTGCTGAATTTGTTTAATCCTCGAAATCTAGAAAACTAAATTCTTTGGAGCACTGCCATCTAGTGGCACCATCTACCATCATCTTCTGTTTTTAATTCTTAAAACTGGTTGCCTTATGTGAGCCTTGAAGGTTAAAGGCATAATTTACCTGACACTAATTTAGATCCATTTAAGCTCTTCACATTTCATTACTGACCAATTCCCCGCATTTAGCTAATTTCACAAATGCAAATGATCTTTGTGGAAGTAAGCATGATTTCGGTGTAGTGAATAGTAAAATTCAAATGACTGTCAACTGTTTTAAATAGCAATAGATCTATCTTTGTTTTTTTTATACTAGTTCTGAGTTCTTCTGTGAAAGAATCTTGTTTGACTAACAAAGTCCAAAGAAGCCTACAGTGGTAGGATTTTATGGTAGATCAGATCAAGAAAGCAATAATTTTCTTGCTTTAAAGTCTTGTCTTCACTATGAAAAATAACCACAGGCTTAAAAATGTATATAACTTTTCATTCACATGTGCAAAAAACGTCTTGTGGAGCAGGGTGTATCAATTTATCAAGATGTAAACTTCCCAAGGTCAGCTACAACTCTCTCCTGGGATTGACTGTATTAAGTTTATTTCATCAGATAGCAAAGGTGCCTTGCTTTTGCTCTCTTGTTTAATCTTGGCATACTCTGCAGGCATTAGTTATCTAAGAGTTAAAGCTACTTTTTTAGCCATGAAGACAAGTATTAAGCTAAATATATTTTTATGAAGGTTATATATGGATAGTCAAACCTGTTCCTGGCAGATATCCTACAAAAATTTTATTGGGATTTGTAGCTTCATGTTATGTTTGTTAAGATTTCTTCACGCAGGAACGCCTGCATCTCCCTGAGATGTTCTGATTTTACAGTTTTTTACCAGTAGATGGAAACAGAATATTATTAGATCAGTATTATTGTTACTTGGAGCTTTCCTCCATGGTGCTTCTCTCTTCCAGAAATGAAAAGTCTGAATGTTTCGCATTAACTCACAGTTGATTACTTAGTATAAACTCCTTGAATTGAAAACTATTTATGACAAAAGTGCCCTGAAAGAGGGACAGCTCTTTTTACGTTGCTCACTTAAAATGCTTTTACCCGCCAAACGCTAAGGAATATTTTGATTGTTTTATACCTTTTTGTATCTTGTATAACTTCACTTGACATTCCTTTTATGCAGACACCCACCTTGAAGAGTCAGAACCACCAAATACTTAGATGTAAAGAAAAACTAGGGAGGCGAAACACTTGTCAAAAGTTAGGATTTCAGTTCTTGTTTTTCTTCTCTTTAAGAAATAGGTCTTTTGTCAAACCTTCCAATTGAAGAAAGGAACATTCCAGAAAGAGTTCAAGAACTACTCCCAGATCTATAATCTTTCTTTCTGTGTAAGAACTACAACTTCTGGGCTAGTGCTACATTTTAAGGATTCTTTTTTAACGTTCAAATGTACTTCAGAAGGCATTTTGTTTGCTAAATCAAATTGCTGGTTCTCAGTTATGTTGAGACCCCCCCCGTTTACACAGGATTCTGATAATTTAAATAGGTCTTAAAATGGAAATACATTGCAATTAGCATAAACGAGAATCAAGTCCACTATAGCAGATATATGTCTGACAGTGAAATTGCAAGTAATAAAAGTTACACACTTTAGTTCCATGAATGCACAAAGATACTTCATTATTAGTTTAGTGTTTGCAGGAAAAACTACCCCAAACCCGACTAACACCAGTAGATGTCAGTGTTGGCATATGCCAATGTGTTGAGACAAGTAGAGACAAGTCAAGTGTTCCATGTAATGTACATTTTAATTTACATACACATATGGCTACCTGAATATATGAAATTGAGTGTTTTTTCTTCTTCATTTGTATATATATTATATATCTCACGATTTATTGCGTTCTGTGCTTGTAATTCCTAGTACAGGAAGAACTATATAAGTGAGAGCTTATGTAATTATTGTACTATAAAACAAGCTACAAGAAGAATAGCAAAAAATATACATATAACTTCTACTCTCTTTTAAGTAAAAATATTCATTATAATTTTATATATAAATCCTGAAAAATATCTGTTTAAGTGATAAATGTTAATAGTTGTTGCTACTAATGTCTAAAATAGTTTTACCAGCTTGGTAGTAGTAATAGATCCTGCAAATCTACATTTCCCTTTAGAGGTGCCAGGAACAAAGGAAATAGAGGTAGAACAGGTTTTTTTATATATATATGCACATGCATATATGAACATACTTATGAGCTACTGTGTTGTGTAAAAGTGTTCACTATTTTTGGAAATTCAAACTGTAGATAGATAGGAAATTGGGACGTATAATTACTTCAAACTACAACTTTCTAAAGTGAAATATTCCTCTTATGAGGTGTTTGACATAGGTAGATTTATTTTAAAAAAGCCCAAACAAAAAATAATCAGAATCCAATCCCCAAGTAATCACATAAGGTGCTGTTCAAAATAAGCCAGACATTCCTGCTGAAATCAGTTCTCTTTGGCATTTAAGTATATCTGACTGTAAGCACAGCACTTGAGTGGTGTATTTGCCATGCATGAAGTTATGTATGTAATGCATTTCATACTAATTTAGAGCTTAGTGTTATATTTTTCTTGTGACTCTTATAATATGCACCATGGACCTGATCATGAAAGTCGTCTTAAAATTATTTGGTGTGTGACTACAAAAATTACAAGTTTGGCACCAGGTTTCCTTTGTATATAAGTCATTTCAATCTTTAGGGAAAAAAAGTTTTATTCATAATTTATTTCTAATTTGATTTAAATTTTACCTAATTTTCTTTGTCTTTAACAACCAAGCTATTCCTGTTCTGTTAATACCTGACATAATCAGAGTAATTTATTGATCTTTTATGTTGCTGCAGAATTTGTTATGAAGGAGTTCCTATTTCAGAGCAATTCCAGAATAATTGGACAGATGGGATTCACTTTCTTCCCCCTCATACATCAAAAAGTCTAACTGAATGCCAAAAAGTAGCTGAATATTGTCTTAAAAAGCCACAACTGCAACTGTTAGGAGAGAAAGTAAGAAATAATTTTAATAAATGTGTGCTGTATGTGCACAGCAACGTGCAACAACAATCCTACAAATGAAGATGCAAAATCTGGGGGGAAAAGTGTTTTGTGGTTGTTTTTTTTTTTTTTTAATTGTGTCATGCAACAAAAGAACAGAACATCTTGGAAATAAAGTTCTGCTGATTTTTCAACATTTGAAAATATGCAATATAAAAATGTGTATGGAGTTTTTCATCATGTCTCAGTTCTTAATTCCTTTTCTGAAGTAATAAAATATGCTAATGTGCTAATTAATAACAAACAAAAACACTAAAAGAGCAAACCATGTAGTTCATTCAGGCTGTGGAGCCCTATACCTCTTAGGATTTCATTGTATTTGGTGGGGTTGTTTTTGACAAAATCATGTTTAGCAGAAAACAGCATTTTATCACCTCATAGTTCAGATTCAGTACAGACATTTATAAACTAGGTTTATGTTAGTTGATAACTGAATTGTATTGGTTTTGAAGGTTTCCATTTATCCAGAAGCTTTAAAAATGTTTTGGGCTCCAGCTCCACCAAAATTCTCTGCTCCAATTTCTTCATTAAAGGAAATTTTATTTCCTACATACGAGGTAAATATTTTAAATGTATTTTTAGTGTTTCCATCTTTTGCAGAAATATCCGTCTTTTTCTAACATTATATTTGTTAACTGTAATAGTTGTATTTTATGCTGCTATCTTATTAACAATTCTGTATATTTTAAGCATGGTATATAAGTCATTGTACAATTTTTAATAGT
This sequence comes from Calonectris borealis, assembly GCF_964195595.1. Classification (NCBI taxonomy): domain Eukaryota; kingdom Metazoa; phylum Chordata; class Aves; order Procellariiformes; family Procellariidae; genus Calonectris; species Calonectris borealis. Next base: position 27,839,907 of record NC_134316.1, on the reverse strand, counting down.
ATGTATTGAATAGTATTGTTTAATTTAATTTTCTACAATAATAATGTTTCTGGTAGTAATTATTCTTAATTACCCCTTGCTATTATATTATCTTGCTTAATGTCTTTACATTTATGTTGAAAGCTACTTTTGCATAGTTTTTCTTCTGCTATGCTATGCTGTCAGTAATTTCTATTAAAATGTAATAAAAATTGCATATATTTAACAAAGTCAATTTTAGAAAATGCCAATGTTTTTGAGTTTTGAAATGTTTTGAATGTAAAATCTCCACTGTGATTACATTATTGTGAGAGATGAGCCATTCATGTAAAAGGGCATGCCTATTGTATGCCCGTATTTGTAGCACTCTGCACCTTCATATGGCAAAGCTTACAGAGAAACCAGCATTTCATGACCAGTTCACACTCCTGTGCAAGAGATAAAGTACACTTATGCATGGATTAATTGATAGCAGGAATAAATCTGACATAGTTCCCCATCTCCTAGCCTTACTACGACCAAATTAAGAGCTGTGTTCTTTTTACTATATGGACTACTGCGACCTGACATGAATTACCAAAGCTAAAGATAAAAACTTTAGAGAATCAGGTAGCAATAATCAGTGTCCTCAGGTCTCTGCCCATTTTGCACCATGTAGTTCTTCATCACGTTAAAGAACGTGCTCCATCAGAAGCCTTCTGTGATGTTGGTCTTGATCATCATAAATCTTTAGCTCAAATACGTTATAGGCTTTATTTTTTTATCTGTTACTATGTTTTCTATAGCTGACTAAAATAAGAGTATTGCACATATTCAAATATGCAAATATATTAATATTTCAGAGCAATGTTATTGAGGATGTTGTATTTGAAGACTTTTTCACTGATCATGAAGAGTTAGAAGCTGAGCAAGATGATCATGATTTCTATGATTATGAACTGGTGTGTATTATGGTACAATGTTTTTAATGTAATGCTAAAAATTAAGATTAGCAAAACAATTCATAGTTTGAAGATCCAGTCATAAGACAAAATATTTCTATATAGCTGACTTCTAGAAACAATTTTATGTTAGATAGTTGTTAATTTTTTTAATAGTGAGAAAATGCTGAATCTCACTTTTTGAAACTTGAGACTGTGCTTGGAAAGAGTCATTGCATATTTTAAAGATGCTTCTTATTTCGCATTATTATAACACTAGGTGATGATTTAGGGGAGGGCCTGTGATATAAATAACAGGTTTTGAATAATATGACATATCTCAATGGAGTGGCTTACTGGATGTTCCACTATGCCCAGACATCTAAAAAACTGCAAGAATCGAGAAGCAGAATAGGGGAAAAGAGATGTTTCCAAGTGTGTGAATTTTTTTATTTAGAATTTCTCTGAATGTAATATTAAAGGATAGGCAAACAATTTTATGCAGGTGATTTGCAAGTGAAAGATTGAAGTGTGGCTCTAAGCTGCAGTGTGGGTCTTTCCAGTTACAGAATCCTGACTATCTCAAACACCAATGATCTAGTTCATGGAGGCAATGTAGGAAATGACAGCTGTGGGCTCCACAGAGAACCTGAAGTACCTATTGATAGTGTTAAGTTATATGTGTTTACACAGGGTTAGCTATTTCAAGTGAATAGATCCGAGAGGTGGAAGTGGGTAAAAGTTTACCCA